>NC_081258.1:2918297-3240569 GCF_030490865.1 Poecile atricapillus | reverse complement strand
AATGCCTTTGGCCAAACACAGCCACAGGACACGGTTTGTGTGAGAACCAGAGTCCCACTGCCCACACAGGTGTGTGAGAACCAGGGTGCCACTGCCCACACAGGTGTGTGAGAACCAGAGTCCCACTGCCCACACAGGTGTGTGAGAACCAGGGTGCCACTGCCCACACAGGTGTGTGAGAACCAGAGTCCCACTGCCCACACAGGTGTGTGAGAACCAGGGTGCCCCTCTCCACACAGGTGTGTGAGAACCAGGGTGCCCCTCTCCACACAGGTGTGTGAGAACCAGGGTGCCCCTCTCCACACAGGTGCCATCTACATCTAGCAGCTCAGGTAACATTGGTGACACAAGGCTGAGTGGTTCTGCTGATCTTCACCTAGAAACTGCCACAAAAACTCAGTTTTGCAGCTGTTTCTGCAGCAGTTCCCAAACAAACTCGCTTGTGTGGCACAGGAAAAGCTGCTGTTGCACTTCATTTTAAAAAAGCTGCCCACAGGCTGTAATGGAGAATACAAAGGCTCTACAGCTTGTCCTTTATAAATTTAAACACAAACAGTGTTGAGCAAAGTGACCACTATATATTTGCTTCAACATATTCAATGTGTTTCAGTAAGATGTTTTAACTATAAATCTATATGAAAAATAGCTATAAAATACAGTGTTTCTTGTATGGTAGTCCTTCAGCAGTTCTTTTTAGAAAAAAAAAAAATGTCTTGAAAGTAAAGGCAATTATGCATTTTTAAAAGCATTTCTACATCACAGTTTTGGGCTGTTTCATGTACACCAAACATATTGGCCATATTTGCTCAGCACTGTAACTCAAAGTCCAAGTTTGTCTATCTCACCCAAACCCCCTCAATCCCACATCAAGAGAGAAACAGGATATAGCCAACACAGCACTTTGAATCAAAGTAATGTAATTTTCATTTGGCCCTCTGCTGCATTTCCAGTACGAAGAGCAGTTAGTACTGGTGCAGGTAAGATGGTCTGCGTTCGTGCTTTACTGGGAAGGATTTGAAGCCCTTGTTGATCTGTTTGTGCTGGGAAGCCTGTTGGGATTGCTGCTGCTGCTGCTGCGCGTAGGCGAAGCTGGAGGAGATGCCGGCTGCCGGGGCGCAGTCGCTGGCCCACATGGGCGACTGGAGCATCTGCATGGTGTCACTCCACTGGCTCATGGGGCTGCTCATGGGGTACAGGGACGTGCTCTGGCTGGGCAGCGTGCTGGGCACGGAGGATGTGTGCTGCCACGGGGCCTTGGGAGGCCAGGTTTTGGTCTTGTTATCCTGAGAAAACAAAATCAGTTGGGGGTGGTTTGGTTTAATTAACAGAATGCTGCTTTTTTGAGACAATATTTGTCACCTTATCACCTCCTGAAGATATTTTCACAAGATTAGTTTATATTTGAAAGCCAAACCGATGCATACATACAGCACTCTCAATTCTTAAGATATCTGTCCATTAAAAAACATTTACTTTGGCTTGACACACAGAGGTCTCAGTAAAAGGAAAAAAGTGACTCCCAATTTTAATATATTAAGCTTGGTGACTTTGCCAAAAGTACCTCATGGTACTTGAGTGCAGATGGTTTAGGTTTTCACTGAAGTAAGCAATCTGGAGATACAGATGCTTTTCCAGTTGACTGCCTCATGTAGACCCATCCCCAAATGGCAGCAGGAGAAAGGACAAAGCACTGAGCTCACCTGACTGCGGTCATCTGCTGCAGAGAGAAGAGGAGGCGATGGCAGTGTGCTGGGTTCCTGTTCACCACTGCTGTGTTTTCTGCCCAGAAACAGACACATTTACTTCCTGGTTTTAAATGAGTCATCCCCATTAATCTGCCACTGGCACAGATCTGGCAGCCTACAGTACTGTTTTCAGTGCAAGTGTTTTCAGAAACATCTGGTTTCATGTACTATTTGTTCAGTACAGGTAAAAGCAACAATACAGAAACTGCTAGGGTCTTCACAACGCAGTAGTTCTTGGAGCTACAGCTTCAACATTTTTGTAAAGGTAAAAGGAAGCTGAGATAGACTTTTGCCCACTTTAAAGAAATCTGCCAGAAATTGTTTAACTTCTGTTACCTGCTCTTGTGGCTGCATTTCTTTTCTTTGTTTGTTTTTTTGTGTTGACTCCAGATTACTCTGAGACTGTAAACAAAGCCAGAATATTTGGCCACTTATTTAATTTTTAGAAAAGACTGAAAAATAGTTTGAAAGAACAATCCCAGAGTAGAATTGGGTTGGTATTCATGCTTCATCTTGTGCCTTTTGTTACTATTGTTCTAACTGCCCTCTGTTGTGAAGTCACTAGGTTCCAAAGACACGGATCCTCCAGCCCTTTAGAAAAGCAGAATTGCCATAATTCACTTTACTGATAGAAGTGGACTGTTCATAGCTGAAAATCCTGGCTTAGTTTTTCCATTACTGAAATTATTTACGAAGGCAATTTGTCCTCCTCTTCCTCCTGTGAGAAACAGAGGACTAAGCAGGCGTGTATTTCCCACTCCCAGAATGGCAGCAGCAGCTGAGGTGAGACAAGTCCACACCAAGTTAGCAGCAGCTTCTCCCCAGTGCCACAGGGCTGCAGCTGAGGCCAGGCACACGCTGGCACCCAGATACCACATCAGGCACAGCCCAGCTGCAGCCAGGCACTCTGCAAAACCAGTGAGGATCTTGGAAAGCCCCAGGAAGTGGCATCCAAAGGAGACTCTCATGGAAGAGGGAAAGCATCAGATCTTTTCTAGACATTCTGGCCCTCAGTGAACAGCTGGCTGTTTGCACAGGTGCTGGTTTGTTCAAGGAGGAAGCTGCTAATACAACTCACTCCAGGAATCCCTCAGTCCACATCACCAGTGTAGAACACAAAATGTTTGTGAAGACTTGTCTCATTCTCAGGAATTTCCTCTGTCTGGCTACTCAAATTAAATTATATAAGCAAAAGGAATCTTAACAAGTGGTCTATTTCTGTTCATTTTGCTCACCTCCTCTGCTTTACAGCAGCAACAAGGTCTGGCCCTGAGAACATGGAGAACAAACTGTCTCCGTTAGCTGAGGAGGTCTCATCACTTGAGCTGGCAGAGTCTCCTTGAGTACCAGACCAGCTGTTTGTCACATCACTGCAAGACAAAAACTTGTATTAGTCCTTGGATTTACAGTGCCTGGTCCAGACTGTGTGCCACAGTTGTGGTAAATCTTTGTCACAGGTGATACCTCAGAGCACAACATGTCAGTACTTGGTTAAATGTGCCAGTAATACAAAATACTTTCACTAGTTCTGAGTGGTCACATTAACTGCTCTGTCTGTTACAGCCTCTTTATATATATTTTACTAAAATAATTATATCAACTAGAAGCACTTCTGTTCAGGAAGGAGAAGTAAGTGATGCTTGGGTTTAGAATCACTAAGTACTCAACTTTTTCACTGCACAACTGAGCTAGAACACATATCCATCCTACTGATTTTACACTAGAGAGTCATGGCTCTTACATTATGGACAAATGGACAGAGAATCTTGAAACACTTGTGTAGTAAATAGTTATAATATGGAAAAAACTACAAATACACTTGCTGTGAGGTACCTGCCTTTTAGTAGCAAGATTAAGTGGCTAAAATCTGGAAAACTGAATTCAGTCAGGCACCACAACTTTGACAGCATCACTTTTCATCAAAACTAGGTCTTAAAGTTGTTTTCAAAATACTCAGAAAACTGTCCTGAATACATCTGTGCTATAGATTCCTTATTTCCTCTGCTGGAGTCACGGTCAGTATCCATGGCACGCTGAAGATGACATCAAGCATGTCAGTGTCTTGGGATCAGCAAAGCAGGCAGGGCTCACAGTGCTCAGTCCCAACAGTCAAGTGCAGCTGTCACAGATGCATCAACAACTGAAAAAACACCCAGTATTCCCACATTCTGCCAAGTCTGGGTGCAAAAGAAACCTATACAATCAAAACATACAGCCTGTCCGGTCTCTTACCCCTCTGTGAAATACTCAGGAAAGGGCCAGGTTTTATGAGGATCATCAGGAAGAGGCCAGTTGCCACGTGTGGTGCTTGGACGACGGACATGCTGTGCTTGCCTCTTCTGTTGCATAGCCTGGTTCACCCCAGCAACATAGCGGGCAAACTCTGGATCAGAGCCAACTGAATGAAAGAAACCAACAAGTCCATTGCTGACACTCAGCTATTTCTGCTGCACTTTCAATCCTTCAGGTTTGACCATACCCCCCAACAAAGTCATTCCCTCCCTGATAAATGGCAGCCAGCAGTGGATAGGTCTTCATGGAGCAGTGAAGAACACTGAACAGGAAATGTTTTACAGAGATGAGATACACAGCATCCATGGTGAATAACGATTATCACATGAAGTACATCTGCCCTTTGCATTGCATCAGGGAAATTGTGTTTGTACTATGGCCGTGTCTATGCTGAAAGGTCCAATATCCATCAGGAGACACTGATGAAATAAATGGACACTGTACACATTTATCCACACACGTGAAAAAGAGCAGAACAATTACTGTACTTGATACCAGAGTGCAACATGATTTCCAGCTATGCTGTGATCCTGCTTAATCGGGAAATCACAATCCCAGATGGATCATACTAGAACACAGAGCGCCAAAACTGCCTCCTTCCTACAAGGATGAGACAATTCTGAAAACGTTCTGATCCTGACCTACAAAACATTTTAGAATAAGAATTATATTAACAGAAAAAAATTCTTCCATTCTCAACATGCTTTTTGTGTTCCAAGCATCCATTAAGAAATAAGCACAGTCTGGAGCAGACATAGCAAAAGCCTTAATCCAGAAGGGTTTCAAATGCTCCACTGATTAGAGTAAGCAATTGCTGTATTCAGAAGACTGCTGATAATGAGTCACTATAACTGACTTTCCATAGCTTCTCTTTCTTTTGCCTTTTTTTTCTTCTCTGAGAAAAAACTTGGCAATCTGACTGGATTTATGGAAAATGTCTAGACTACATGCACAGTAATTGCAGTGGGAAGAACTGAGCTGCTGGCTTGCCAGTCTTAGTTGGAGATTGAGTGAAGACTGAAGAACATGCAGCAATCATACACAGTTCACAAAGCAGAAACCTCTTTCATCTGACTGCTCCCTACATTCAGTTCTGCATTTAGAAGATACGTTTCCTTGTTCTCATTTGACACATCCAGAAAAGACCTCGACGATGAATTACTGGATGCAAATTAAGAAGACAGTGAAGAAAACTTTGTTTCTCCAACTCTTTTATTAAGGAAGGGCTATCTGAGAGCCATCTAGGAACAAAACATCCCCACTAGTGCTTGTTCTCCCTCTGAAGTATCGTTGTGTCTATTTCAGATGAGGCTGGAAGCCAGACAGTTCCTCAGATCTAAGAATAGAGTCTAGATGGATTCTGAAGGACATCCAGGCTTTTTTTACCTGTGGACAGCATTAAATTCTAATGTGCTGGTATATTAAAAATAGAAGCTTGCATTCATTTTTACCTCACTGAAAACATCAGTTTTTTACTCCAAAAGATTGGAGTTACCAACATCCCTTCTGCTAGTTCTTATTGCAATATTCCTTCAAGTTCTCAGTGAGGATTAAAGTACTACAAAATACATTGTTGGGACTAGTTAGGCCTTCAGCATGAAAGGGCATGTATTTAAATTTTATAAATTCTTAATCAGCAATTTTGCATCTGAAGAGAGACATTTTCAGACTCTAAAAGTATTTATCAAAAGAGAAATGTGTTTTGCTTCAAATGACAAATGTACAGTTCTAGGAAAGCTTGGAAATGAAAAACTTCTGTTTTACAGCTTTTTTGTACTACACTAAAGCTTACAATGAAAATTTCTACACCACAGCTCAACTAGGCAAGTTCTATGAAGAAAAGTTCTTTCTAGTGGAAAAGTATTAAGTTGGAAGGATTTTTGTTTGGTTTTCATTTTTTAAATGCCAGATCTGTGAAAAATACTGCTTACTTAGCACTACAACTGCAGAAGGGTGTATCTTAATCCACTGAGCACCATTTATGGAACCTGAGTAAGTCACCTTTTCCAAGTACCCCTTTCTACATCCTTGACATTCATCTAATGGAACAAAACAAGTAGTTTTATGTAGAGCAAAAGGAAAATACTACAGAAATAAAATGGATTTAAAGTGCTGAGAATGTCAGTCCTTCGCATACCTGCTACCCACACATGGATTTAGTGCTTGCTGAAAATAATTTTGTCCTCCCTTAGAGGCTGTGATAATCCTTAAGTCTATACACTATGTATGTTTAAGTAAGATGATGCTAATTCAGACTTACAGTTATTAAGCAACAACATAACTATGGTGGCTATTTTTGCCATAGAAACTCGACTAATTTATCAACTACATTGACAAAATAACTATCATGAGTCAAAGGAGCTGGTTTGAGACGCCTACACATTCCAAACACAGACGAGTGCAAATGAGCACGGGAAACTGAGCTCTGCTTTGATAAAAGGTTTCCCTGTTCTCGTGCTCCTCCCTCCAGGCAGTTGCCATAAATGCACACTACAACATTCCTGCAGCTGTGTTCCAGGCCAACAGAAGTTACATTTACAAGGTAGCAGCTGTGTGAGTTGTTCTTAATATTACCATCAGAATCACACAATCACAGAATATTCTGAGTTGGAAGAGACCCACAAGGATCATCAAGTCCAGCTCTCAAACCAGTGGCCCACATGGGGATCAAACATTCATCTCCTCTACGTTTCCACAGTCAATTTCTTGGTCTGTAGTTATTTGTTTATGACTCAAAACTTTATCTCACCTCATCTTTGAGAATGAATAATTCATCTATATTTACAATTTATTGGTGGTCCAAACACATGTGGCAAACCTCAAAGCACTTGCTCTTTAGTCTCTACTCCTTTGACATCCAAAGTTTTCATTGCAGAACCAGCTGTGGAACAGGAACCAGTATGACTCCCAGGGAATTGGGGAGCAATGGAGGGAAAATGTGGGGATATGGGAAAGATTCCATACAGCTATATCTCCAGATTACAAGACTGGTAAAGAGCAGGAAGAATAATTCTGAGGAGAGGGAACACACCTGAGCTCAAGAGTTTGATTTGAAACAGTTTTACAAACTAAGAATAGGAGGAACATCATCTGTAAGTATCTTCTCAGTACTCTGCTGTGCTCTTTACAGGATAGGTCAGACTACTACATCTGGGACAAGAAACAAGGAATTAGTTCCCATGTTTGCTTATTAATTAGAGTTTTAAGATCACCGTCTATTAAAAAAGAAAATAAGCACACACAAATCCCTGCTTGGATTGTCAGCACCCTTACACCGGGCGGGCAGCACAGGGAAATGACAGTTACTGCCAGCAGAATTTCACAGTATTCTTTTACAAAGGACCCTTACAAAAAGTATAATAAAGGAAAAGACACACACCTGCAGGGTCAAAAGGCAGGATTTCTCCCAACATCCCAAAAACTCCATCAGTTTGGTCACGATTTGGCCATGTGTTGTTTCTAGGTCCTTGTGGTTTCTGTCCTAACATTTCTGCCATCATATTGTCCATATAGCTGCTCACAAGACCCAGGCTGTACAAATCAGAGCTTAAATCTGAAAAACCAGGATTGTTCCACTGATTTATATGAGACAATCCAGCTCCAACAGCCGGGGCTTGCTGCTGTGAAGAATTACTGAGCCATTTGGCAGGTACACGTTGCTGTGGTCCAATAGGTTGAAGCAAGTGTTGATAATACTGCATTTGCTGCTGCTGTTTCTGGGACTGCTGCTGGGACAAGCCTTGCTGAGGAGGATGCAGCGGGGTGTGAGACACAGACTGCGGCTGCTGTTGAACTGCTCCTGACTTTTGTTCTGTTGCTGTAGAGGATGCAACAGAGTTCCTTCTTTTCACCATCGGAGAAGTCTGCTGGGATTTGCCCATGTTAAAACCAGACAAAAAATCTATAACATCCTGCATTTCTTGGTCAGTTGGTAAATTCATACCTTTGTCATCCTTGCCATCATCTGGTTTGAAGAAGCTGTCCCGTCTTTCCACTAGAAACCCATTGACGAGCTGGTTATTTGTGCTCTGAACCGGCTGCAGGGCATCTGCGGTCCGAGGGAAGTTACCAATGTTCAGGATGTTCTGCAACCGTGCATCCATGTTAGTGGGCATTTTAGCTTTCTCCTCTGAGCTGGAACTTATGAAGACATTTTTGGAAGGTGTATTGGGGATTGAGTAACTTCCTGTGTTACTTGTACTGGTGCAGGAAGTTTTTTTTGTAAACCGTGAAGTCAGTTTTGAGAATGTCTTTTGCAGACCCCCTGAAGATTTGCTTCCGTTCCCCGACGGCATGTCAACTTGGCTCCCAAAGTCTGAGATTTCACGCTGTAACTGGATCTGAATACAAGGCAAAGCTTGCTCCCTGCATCAATAAAAAACATGTATATCAAACCACCTAATACATAACTGAGTTTGTACTTTGGGCAAAAATGTGTATTTCAATAACAGCTCAAGAAAGAAACAACACCAAGGACTGCCAAGTCCACCAACTACTTCTTATGGTAACAAACCAAATTATTCCTCATATTTGCACACTTTCCGTTCCTTAAATTTTACTTGTGCTTCAAGGCCTAAATGGAGATCAATTTAATAAAAAATATTTTTGCAAGAGAAAAGCAAATACTTTTTTACCCTTGGATATGCTGCTGGTTTGGTTTTAAGCAGTCTCCTGTATCTCTGTATGTACCCAGAAGGTAACTGTGGGGATTAACAATGTCTCGCTCCCAGTTTGACTCTTGTTTTCCTCTTCTGATGAGCTGGCACTATCAAATCCCTCAGCACAAATTATTCAACAACAGCTTAGTTTGAACTAGAAAAGGCATGTACCTTCCTTCCTTCCACCTGTGTATATCAAACACAGCAGTATAGAGCACATCTACCAGCCCCAAAGTCTTCTCCGGATCCAGACTCCTCTGAAGCAAAGACATCGTTGCTGGATCTTCTTTCAGACACCTGTCATCAATAAGTTTAAATTAGAAATCAAAATGCTCGTTTTTTATATTAAACAATTGTACTTTATCAGTCAGAATACAGAAGGCAAATTGTTGCACTCCTGCAGAACAACATGGGAAGCCTAGAGGGGTTCCTGGGCTGCAGCCTGAGCAGTGTGCCTGCTGTGGGACACAGAGCTAATTTACCTGTGAGGTTCAGCAGCACAGGGCATTGAAATCAACACTGGCAAGAGCTCTTTAGAGCAGGCACAGCCACAACAAACAACAAACAACAGCCATTTCTGGAACACAGCGAGAGCCTGAGCCTGGCAGGGTCCGTGCAGAGATGATTCCGCACATCCCAGAGCTGGGGAAATGTCCCTGAGCCGGGACCCTCCGGGCTTGGGACATTTCCCTCATGGTCCCGCGGTACCGCCGGGCGACAGCAGGCGGCGCTGCCCCCGGCGGCGAGCACGGGCAGCGGGGACGATCCTGGAGCACCGCGACACTCCTTCCTTCCTGCCTTCCTCTGGGAAACAGCACCGCGACACTCCTTCCTTCCTTCCTTCCTGCCTTCCTTCCTCTGGGAAACAGCACCGCGACACTCCTTCCTTCCTGCCTGCCTGCCTTCCTTCCTCTGGGAAACAGCACCGCGACACTCCTTCCTTCCTGCCTGCCTTCCTTCCTCTGGGAAACAGCACCGCAACACTCCTTCCTTCCTTCCTGCCTGCCTCCCTTCCTTCCTCTGGGAAACAGCACCGCGACACTCCTTCCTTCCTGCCTGCCTTCCTTCCTCTGGGAAACAGCACCGCGACACTCCTTCCTTCCTTCCTGCCTTCCTGCCTGCCTTCCTCTGGGAAACAGCACCGCGACACTCCTTCCTTCCTGCCTGCCTTCCTGCCTTCCTTCCTCTGGGAAACAGCACCGCGACACTCCTTCCTTCCTTCCTTCCTGCCTTCCTTCCTCTGGGAAACAGCACCGCGACACTCCTTCCTTCCTTCCTGCCTTCCTCTGGGAAACAGCACCGCGACACTCCTTCCTTCCTGCCTTCCTTCCTTCCTTCCTCTGGGAAACAGCACCGCGACACTCCTTCCTTCCTTCCTGCCTTCCTTCCTCTGGGAAACAGCACCGCGACACTCCTGCCTTCCTTCCTTCCTTCCTTCCTTCCTTCCTTCCTTCCTGCCTTCCTCTGGGAAACAGCACCGCGACACTCCTTCCTTCCTTCCTTCCTTCCTTCCTGCCTTCCTGCCTTCCTTCCTCTGGGAAACAGCACCGCGACACTCCTTCCTTCCTTCCTTCCCACCTTCCCCCAGGAAACAGCACCAGGACACTCCTTCCTTGCTTCCTTCCCCCAGGAAACAGCCTCAGGTCACTCCTCCTTCTGGCCATGCCATCAACACCGCTAGGAACAGGCTGCCCCCATAAGGAGTCAGGTGAATCACATGTGCTGTACTGCAGTTCCTAACACTGACTCCTTCCGAGTTAGAGACAAGTGCTGCCATTGCTTCCTGTTCCCACTGCTCTGAATGGGAAGAAATCCTCACAAACTGCAGATCACCATTTTTCACTAGGCAGTCACCTAAACTATAAATAAATCCCTATATCATAAATGTAGGAACAGCATCTCTTGGAGCCCAGAGGTTCATGGTTCACAACAGCAGAGTGAAGAACAGCCCAGTGAAGAAAGAGCAAAGGCTCTTACATTAAACTCAGCCCATTCTTGACCTTCCTGAGATACAGCTGGGACCTGCCAGGCCAGACCATGACAGGAGTACTGGTAGATTATTATTTCTGAAATCTTCTCTTTTATCATCAAGCTTTTACATTTTCTTCAAGTCTCAAAGCCCCAGCACTGCCTCTCTTGCCTTGCCTCCTCCAGAGGCAGCTGAAGTACAGCCCATCAGGAATGGAAGTGTTCAACCAGTCCAGATAGAGGACTGAAACTTAAGGAAGCCATGCCATAATTGTTCATGTTCTCTTCCATTTGTACTGCAACAATTTTCTCCATTTCCCCATTTCAGTCACAATCTACAATACAGTATTTTTATTTACCAAGTTGATGGAACTTGCACCACAATTCTTGATCCTTCTAAACTTATCTGAGGAGCATAGGCTTCTTTATTTTCAATCTGTGCTGTGTCCACAACCACCTAGCAAATAAAAAAAAAGGGAAAAATTTTAAGCATTAGTTTATCACCCCTGTAGTTAATGTCTAATAATTTCACCTCCCAGTCATGCTACAAGTACAAAAAAAAAAACCAAATAAAACTAAACCAACTCACGAAATCATTGTAAATTTACTTCTATTTTAATATAAGATTAGTTTAGTAGAGAAACGTGTATTTTAGCTCTTCTCAGTTAAATCCTGTAGTAATGCATCACTATGTCATTACCAGCTGCTCCACCTCCCTTGCTAGTAGTTCTCAGTGGCTCCACACAACAGCCCTTATTTCAGACAAGTTTAGCCCAGTTACTACTTTAAGAGCTCCCAAACACCTACTCAGCAACATGTTTTAAATAATTTAACTGTAGGGCATGGTATGATATAGAAAAGTAATGTTCAGCCATAAAAACCATCACAATTCCTAACATACACCACTCCCTTTTAAGATTATAAAATTCCACACCAATATTTCTCTATTCCACCTAATGAAACTGTACTATTATTAATTCCTGAATAAATAAAGAGAAGAAAAGTGACTGTTCAGTTTGTTGGACTCTGAGCCATCTGTAAGATGTCATGAAGACAAATAGAAGAGGAAAGTCTTGAAAATCAACCCTGTGTCATGAACCTTTCTTTTTAGACAATGGAAAAGGAATGGATTCACTTCAGCTTTATTTAACTTTTAATTTAGTGATAGTGAATTCCATATTTGGTTCATGCTTTCTGTTGTTGTCCGGTCTGTGTGGGTTGGCCTTTTTGATCATTTCCATAATTTCCTATTTTGGTCATGCTGAAACAGCAGCTTTTTGGCAGCAGTCAGCAGTTCTTGCTTCAGTGACTAGCAGATTAGCTGTACCATTTATCCTTGAAATGGCAAAAGTCCTCTGGTATAAATAAGGCTCAAGGGACATTATTGACTTTGCTGCCATCACCTCACCTACACTGGTCCTGTTTCTAGCTGGTTGTCTGTTACTGGGTATGAAAAAATGTCAAACATAATGCTGAGTTTCTCCTCTCTCACTTTAACAAAACCATCAAATAATACTTGAACATAATTATTTCCCACCTTTCAAATATTTTAGCATAAGGCCTTCTTTTTCCTTCAGCTGAATCTAGGCATTTGCCCAGGTTTATTCAATTTTAAACATGTCTAAGCATGCTGACAAAAGGCCACACTATCACCCACCCATGAAAATACCTCTCATTTTGGAACAGGGCAATTCCAGTGTTCTTTTCTTGGTGTTTGTACCTTTTCATTTTACTTAATTTGGTAATCTGCAATTCAGCCCTACTGCAGTTTTAACTGTGAAAAGGAGAAATGAACTCAGGATTTTCTCAACTCCCAAGAAAAATATAGTCTGCACCCCACACCTGAAGTCAGAGGTAAAACTCTGATTTGTGCAGACCTGTGTCAGGTTCTGGTTGTGGTGCGTGGTTGGTGCCCTTGGTCTGGGCTTTATTGGGGTGTTCCTCCCCCAGGACAAACCTTTCTTCCCTTTACAAAAAGTTTTACATTTCTAAACATCTGTGAGAGTCAGGATGTCTGGGATTTAAACTTTACTAGGGGATTTAGTGCTCCTGCAATGCATGTTGGAAAGATCAACTAGCACAAAAAAAAGAATTTTATCTGTTAACCTCTTTGCATGAGGCCAATTGGAGGTTTTATTTTCACTCATCCTCTGAATTCAGCTATTTGAATGTAAATTACTTTCATTCAAACATGCAGATTTCATCAGCTGTCCCAAATCTCAAAAGGCAATTCTTATTATATACATGCTAAGGTAAGAACTGAAAATCTGCACTTCAAATTATTTCTTATGTGAAAAAAACTACAGCCCAAAATAACCAAGCAAACTAAGTCACAACTCATTGTGCTTTCCACACTTAATGAAAGGAAACTTAATGAAAGTAAACTTAATGAAAGTGAACACTTCTCAAAAGGCACATGGCGAGATGGTTCAAAAACAATGAGAATGTCAAGTAATGTTTTTTTGAATTGGGCATTTAAGGTACAGATCCACACACAATTCTGAATGAATGCAGACAGCCCAGTATCTAAAAACAGAATAATGCTATGTGCTATGCCACAATTCATTTATCTGCCTTCCTCACTAAATAAACTTAAAATAAACACATCCTCCCTCCCTGCCTGGTGGTGCTTAGAGAACAGCTTCCTGTACCTCAGACACCCATTGTTCTTGTTTTACAGGTGCTTCCTCTCTCCCTTCCACCCAAAGAACTCTTTCACAACCCAAATTCCAATTTCTTGTCACTGCATGAAGTGAATACAAGCATAACTGGATGTTGTAAAAAAAGATGGCACAAAGTTTATAAAGAGAAACCTCAACCCTCATACCCCTCTAAACTGTAACAAATCAAAGTGAGAATGAAGGAGAGCAGGCTTGCAGGTCTTCTGTCATGTGCATGGCTCATTATGTGCCTTTGAAGAGTGAAGCCTGCTGCTTTCAGAACCTGAGGTTCATGCAAGAATCTTTGCAGACATTGAGGATTCAACACAGGTAAAACTCCATAGCTCAGCTCTTTCATTTGGGAGAACGTGTAAGTAAGTTTTATGCTGACACTCTCCAAAAGTGATGACAAACCTGAAGAATGTCAGTGCTTCAATTACCAGCAGGTCTAACTCGTTATGTCTAGACTGGGGGACACCAGATTTCCAGATTCCTGAGTCCAAATGTGCCTCATGCCACTCCTCAAACCTCCTCGGGGCAGGACTTGGGTGTGCACAGCACTGAAACCCCCTGGAAAGGAAACGGTGGAAGGTGCAGCATCCTCCCAGGCACTCCTCATCCAGACACTCCGGAGCCACAAACTGCTCCTGCATTTCAGCACACTCCCATAGGGCTGCTGAGAAACTCCTTCCTCCCTGGCCTCATTTCCTGCACCTCACTGCTCACTCCCAGCATCCTACCACAGACTGTGGCAGCTCAAGACACAATCCCATTTAACCATACACCTTTTCCAGTCCTCTTCATATTTATTAACATTTAATACATGCTTTCCTTCAAAGCACCTAAGTAGAAATTTGATAAATCCTACTGTTGCAGTTTCTCTGTCCCTGCAAAGACACCACCTTCTTATGCCTCCCTGTAAAACTTCTCAGCCAAAGCACCACTATTTCCTACCCTTCAACCCCTGCATCTCAGTGAAGCAGCTGCACTGTTGTTATGACAGTGATGGTCTGCACCTTTGATTTTAGGCTGCCATTATAAGAATAGTCAGTTGAATTCCAGTGTCATTTCAACCTACTTCTCTAACAGGTATTTAATATTAAGGGAATACCTAAGATCTGATAGCTAGTATCAAAGGGATGCTGTATAAAGTAGAAATATCTGGTAAATTCATCATTTCAAATTTACCATTCAACATTACTGGAGAATCTTTTAGCAGTTCCAAAAGCACATGGTTTAGGATAATTTAATTTGCTAGGATAGAAGGTCTAGGTCACCGAACCAGCTGCGTGATTTGTCTGAAAAACAGTTTTAAAAAATATGCAGCTATTTGGGTCCTTTAACCACAAAATAATTACAAAGCCCTTGTGGTCTCCCATCACCCTGAACAAGGAATCAGTGATGAACCAGCAAGAAGCATTTAACTCACTGTAGGTTAAAGACAATTCAAAGAATACTTGACAATACTATCACAGGCCACAGTGCAGCTTTATCCTTGCATTTCCTCGCTATGCTGAAGGTGCAGCCTTTTCCCCAACTCACAGGAGACCCAAAGACCCACGTGTCACACACAAACACTGCACTGAGTGCAGAGATTGCAGTAATTAGGGGAGCACAAATGCATTTTCTTACCAGAGTATCTTCCAAGCATCTATTTTTATCAGCTGCTTAGATACTGTAAATTCCACTGGTTTTCTTCCCCTCAAGAACACATGTCTACAGCAAGGCATTTAATTGTTCTGCCCTCTGTTGGAGATAATCAGGTAACATTACCTGGCACAGACTCACTGGTTTATGCTGGGCAGGAAACTCAGCTTCCAATCAAAGCAGAGAGGAAATTTTAAAAATGGCAGGTTTTGAAGCTAATTTGAGAGGGGGGTAGATGTGTGTTTGGGTCTGTTTAGTTTTTTTGTAACATGGTTATGTATAGATTTGAAAATATTTCTATTTCTCCATGAAGCAGAAGTTTCATTTCTTGTGTTCTCTCTTGAAATAGAGACCAGGAAGCACCTGGTGCATTCTTCTGTTCCTGTCCACTATGGACACCACCTACAGACTCCCCTTCTACAAGGACACATTTTGCTCAGAAATCGAGTTAACTGCAGCACTAAAAATAGAGCAACACAGAACAAGACACTGCAAATTAATTCCTAAACTCCAAAATATCTAGTTTCTCTTCAGGGTGTTTACATAACCTTTGTTTTCCTATGACTATTGGTAGTCACCTACCAGTCCAGCCTGGCCAAACAAGAGCTGCACAGCAGTTTTGCAGGCTCCTCTCCACGTGGAAGGGCAGACCTGGTTCAGTACTTCAGTCACAGGAGAGTCGTCACGGGGTGTGAGTCCATTATGGCATCCAGCTTCCTTGATCAACTGCAGCATTGTGTGCTGGAAAAATAATAAACACTCTGTGCTACCCAACACATGATTTACAAATGCTATCACCAATGCTTCCAGATGGATTTGTCATTGTTCTACACACTTCTCAAACAGCTATAATGTCTGCAACCTCTGAACAGTCTTATATAACCAGGAGAGTTCCACTGCAGAACAGAAATATGGAAGATTGTCTCTGCTGTTTGGAACACAATACTGTTCCAAAATCATAAAACACTATTTCTGCTTATATTCTGGCAAACCAGTTAAATCAAAACTACAAAAAGCACTGCAAAGACAACAAAAGAGCAGCATTTTGAGCAACTTATTATTTCAACTCTCTCAGGAGCAAGGAACTAGGTTTATCTAAAAAAAAAGTGAAAGTGCTGATTAAAATTGCCCAAATTACTTCTGAATGGACATATTTTCCATTTGTTTATACTGACACTACAATTAACTTATCCATAATTTAAAATTCTTTCTAAAAAATTGATTCCAGTTTGTAAGATGACATCAAAATGAGCTCTGTTACAAAGGACTTTTTTCAAGTACCTCCCCCTTAGCTCCAGGCTGGGCTGACTTATTTGGGCACCTAAGAAGATGAAGGCTCTGACATGCATCACCTGGCTGGGGAATCTGTAAGGGCTCACTTTCTTCTCTACTTCTTCACACCTAACACATCTATTTTCAAATGTTCACAGATGCTTCATTGCCTCCTAGATCTCTATGCCTGTGCCTCTCTCAGATCAGACTGAAATTGCTCAGGTGGTCAAAATGTTACCAGGAACAGGCGTAGCTCTACAATGTTATCAACGTTATCAACATCGTGTTTCCACAGGAAGCCAGGCTGAAAAAAAGCACTTTTAAACACAGCTTTGGCACAAAACCTCTGTTACTGTTGTTCTCTACATTTTGATGAACTCTACTCCTTCTCCCCCATCTTTACTTCTGTGGTTAATTAGGAGTTATTACCGTTTTCAGCTTCAGGTTTTCTGCTGCAGACTCATTGAAGGAGATTCCTTTCAGAAAATGGGACCCGATCTGGACAGGGACAGTGGGCAGCTCACACTGAATGGGCTGAGGTGGAGTCTGTCTCCTTCCTGTCTGCTGGGCTTCAGCTTCACTGCAACAGCCCTGAAGTACAGAACAGATCAAACAGAAGGAACTAAGACATTAGAAACTCCTAATATGGGTCCAAATGTTTGTGTATTTTAAGTAGCCATTTTCAAGTGAGGAGGGATGAAAGAGAGCAGGATTAGCAGATCCTACCTGAAGACTTGCTTCAATCGCTTTTGGGTTCAAGTGGAAGCCAGCCTTCATTGCATATTCACAATGACCCAAGCTCTCCAGGGCCACTTTGTAAGCCTGACATCAAACAAAAAGTTGAGATAGCACAGGCGTATCAGCAAGGAAGCAAGCACACAGTGATTGTGTCTGGGTACAGACAGGGATTGGTACAAGGATTTACCCCACTCAGTTCTATGGCATACACACATTTATCATGGAAGATTCCAAAGCTGTAATTCCCAAATACCTCTGAGCTGTCTGTGGTACACAATTCTGCAGGAACACACTCCTTCCCTATTTCACTCCTTGACCCACTGACTGTACTACATGCACATGAAAGCAGCAGACTTGAAAAACCACCTGCAAAGCACTGTCAATTTTCATGTTTAGCTCTTTGAGCTGATGTTCAGGGATGGCCACACTCTGTGAGCAGAAAAGTTGCTGAACTTCAATTCCTGCCAAACATCCATCACAGCCTCTTTCTCGCAGTCGAGATGTGGCCTGTAATGTAAAATAAAAATCCAGGGTGAGGAAGGTCAGCATTAAACCAGGTCAAGGCTTAAATAGATTTCAAAAAAGAGCAAAAAAGCCCTTTAAAGGGGGCTTTAAACACAATACAGACTTTAAAACCTTCTACAGGAGATGAGAAGCAGCACCTGGGGGAAAGGACCTGGAGACTTTATTATAACTTACTCAACTCCTACTGCTACTTTGGAAGCAGAACTCTGACGTAACCTGCACAGCACATGGGTGTTGGCCAGCACTTGGGCTCAGCATTGTTTGCTGTTACTATTTCAGCTCCCTCTCAGGACCAGGGATCCTGTTACACACAGCACACCATGGCTGTGGTTACCTGAGGACAGACTTGTAACTCCAACATAAACAGAAAATATGGTACACCATGTGTACAAGCACTCCTGTGTTCATGGGATGATACATTTCATAAAGTTATGGGTGATTACTGCAGTGCAATTTGAGAAGAGCCACACGATGCTAAGATCAACTTAGCACAGCAAGAAAATAGCTTTGTGTAATATGATTTTGAAAAACAAGAAATAAGCCAAATATCTACTTTTAGCTGTAAAATCCTACATCACTGAGCAGGGCAAAGCAAATAGATGTGGGTTATTTTCCAGTCTAGGAGCGAGTCTTGCTCTAAAGCAGGATGTCCAAATTGGGGGTTCTGGTGCTACAGCCAATGGACAGACATGGGCTCACCTCATGGACAGAATTACTGCATTTCCCAAAGCAAATCTTAAAGAGCAAAACCAGTTTTGAGCTACTGACAAACAATCACCTTAAACATCACTCTGAAGCAGCAGTGCTCTCCTGCCAGAGAGGCTGATTTTATCAGAAAACAATGGATTGCCTTCCACTCCAAAGTACAGATTGACAAACATTTCAGTATTACAAATCCCCCTTCTATTAAAATTATTTGTATTAGTCTATCTGCAATTATGAGAGAGAGATTTTATTTATTTAGAAACCAAGCATTTTTCTTATGCTATCCTAATACCTCACACAGATACCCCAAATCAGTTATTTCAATCAATCATAAAAACAGAGACGTGTCTTCTATTGTTATTTTGGAACTATGGAGAATCTGTATTTTATCCCTTTCCTCCCCTTGTATGTTTAATACAGGATTTGATTAGTACAATACTCATACAAGATTCTTTTGAGATACTGGTTTTGTATTTCTAAAAAACATAAATAGGTGAAGTGGGTTGCCCAAAAGCTAAAAAAAATCAAGTTAATGTTCTCTGTGAAGCCAAGCTTAATTTTAATCACTGCTTAAACAAATTTTATAGCAATTGCAGGGCAGTTCTAGAAATTGTTGTAGTTTTAAGAAGCTAAGTGTCATACACATAAAATTAACTACTTCTATGCCAAAGAAGTACAGCTATACCAGGATTGGACCTGTTACAATTATCTGTAATACACCTAAAGCACTCCCAAATCCCAATTTTATCCAGTAAAATAAATTTATGCTACAGTAAAAAAATCACACATAATCCCTCTGCATTCATGCAACTCATCAGCTTTCCTGTACCTTGCAGATGTTAGTGAGAAATGGAGACCTTGACAAGATTTCCAGACAGGATGACTAACAAGCCATGTGGGCAAATGAGACTGCAAAAGCACATGCTCCAAGTCATCTGAATTTAGGGAAAACACACACTCTGTGTCTGAAGCCATTCTGATCTACAGGTCCAGACTTCAACAGTGCCAGGGAAAGCAGAAAACCTCAAAACTGAGTGTCTTTATAAAGTACTGGTTTTGGCTGGCAAAGTAAGGATTCCACAGATGACGGGTGATTGTGAAAGTACAAGAGTGGCATATTTCAGTACCATGGGTCACATTCCAACAGTGGATGGATGAAGCAACATCAAACTCACCACCATGAAGACAAAAGTGTTAAAAATTACCACAAAGATTTTGAAGTATAGAATAGAATTAGTGCTCAAAATTTGAGAGAAATAGACATTATCTAGATTATTTTTTCATCAAGATTTTGCTCTGTTTTCACAAAGACTCGTTGAGGTTTTTATTTTTAATTCCCTCTGTCTGCCCTATTTGAACAGTGGCAGTTCATTACCCATAACAAAAATCTGTTTGCACTGCTTGTGTGCTCCTTATGCACAGCCCTGTAGCAAAGAAAACTTTACACAGGGCAAAGAGTGCACTCATCACATGAGTAGAATGAGTTTTAGTGTCTGAAACCAACTGTGCCACGTTTCCCCCTTCAAATGCAGCATGTCTTTAAAATCAGCTGTTTTCTCCCTTTGTTAGGACACCCAGGCTGACTTTAGGTTTCACTAAATCTGCTGTGCTTACAGCAGGACCTCCTCACCTCTGCTGCTCCTCTCCATGATCTTATTGCATCTTCCAGCTCATTTGTGGGGCTTATATTTGAGGCTCCAGTCCCACTAATGTTCTTCCTCTCCTGAGCCACAGCTTCAGCAAAGCAGGAGTGTGCCACAGGCTGGACTTTCTGCAGAGCTTGTGACAGGAATTGGAAGTGGACCTGCATCACTGTCAAGAAACATCGCCCAAGTACCTGTGGGAGACACACAAACCACGTAGAAAACACACTCGTGTTTCAAGCACACAGAAGAGCTCACAGAAGTTTCTCTTCTTCCTTTTTGTTTGGTGTTTGGGGTGAGGAACTACGTTAAAGTTTGATCTTTCCTTATTAAAATAATGCTTCAGATCATAAGATATGATATTTAACCATTTACTTCCAATAGAAGTGAGCATTAGTTTCTATGAATGAAGGGGACATTCTGAGTTATTTTTAGTTATGTACTCAAGTTCTGACTACTTGACAAATGAAAAGCTTGTTCAGTTACTTGGCAAAATCAAGCACGAAAATGGGAGTAGCATATTATCACAAGGACCAGGTCAACACCAAAACCCACCTGCACAAAAAGCTGGCAGTGAATTTCTGATAAAAACCCAAAGCAGCAACAACAAAACATGAATAATTGATGAAAGATGAATAAAATGGTACTGCACTGGGATATTACACTGGGATATTACACTGGGATATTGCACTGGGATATTGCACTGGGGGACGCTGCACTGGGATATTACACTGGGACACTGCACTGGGACACTGCACTGGGACACTGCACTGGGACACTGCACTGGGAAACTGCACTGGGATATTGCACTGGGATATTGCACTGGGACATTGCACTGGGATATTGCACTGGGAAACTGCACTGGGATATTGCACTGGGAAACTGCACTGGGATATTGCACTGGGGGACGCTGCACTGGGGGACACTGCACTGGGACACTGCACTGGGGGATGCTGCACTGGGACACTGCACTGGGGGACGCTGCACTGGGGGACGCTGCACTGGGGGACGCTGCACTGGGATATTGCACTGGGACGCTGCACTGGGACACTGCACTGGGACACTGCACTGGGACACTGCACTGGGACACTGCACTGGGGGACGCTGCACTGGGGGACACTGCACTGGGGGACACTGCACTGGGGGACGCTGCACTGGGATATTGCACTGGGACGCTGCACTGGGACACTGCACTGGGACACTGCACTGGGGGACGCTGCACTGGGGGACGCTGCACTGGGGGACACTGCACTGGGGGACACTGCACTGGGGGACGCTGCACTGGCCAGGGCAGAGCAGCAAAGGCTCCCTGGGCTGAGGACGGGCGATGCCATCCCCGCAGCCCCGCTGGTTCCCCCAGCTGTGCCCAAGGACACTGGGGCCCTCGGGTGGCAGCAGCACAGCAGAGCTGCAGTGCCAGAGGTGCAGGGACAGCAGCACAGCAGAGCTGCAGTGCCAGAGGTGCAGGAACAGCAGCACAGCAGAGCTGCAGTGCCAGAGGTGCAGGAACAGCAGCACAGCAGAGCTGCAGTGCCAGAGGTGCAGGGACAGCAGCACAGCAGAGCTGCAGTGCCAGAGGTGCAGGAACAGCAGCACAGCAGAGCTGCAGTGCCAGAGGTGCAGGGACAGCAGCCAGGGACACCCTGGAGAGCCAAAGGCTCCAGCAGGAACGCTCTGTCCAGGGCCACACTCCCCAGGCAGGAAAAAGCTGACAACCAAGTGTAGAGAGCTGCAGAGAAAGAGGGATTTTCCAAATCACAGCAGAAAGTATTTAAAAACTATTCAAAGTGTTTCTTTTATGGAGTTTATCACATGAAGTGCTTTAAAATGTGTATTTGACTTGGATTTATTAAAAAAGAGTCAACTCCAATTCCATTTTAGGAATAATTCATAAAACACACAGATAATGTACAAAGCTATCATGCCTTGGAGGCATTAAATCATCTGCCTTATTTTCAGCTACATTCTTCTGGAGCAGAACTATTCAGACACAATGTATCTTGCTGGCAGGACTCTCCAGTCACAGGAACAGCTACATGCATTTACTATCTCCTTCCGAAGAACCAATGGTGGCAATGCTTTTTTCCACTGCATCCAGACTCCTTTTGACATTCCATTCTGCTTCAATCACTTCCCTTCTTTGTACAAGGCATAAAATTAAACATTTTTGGTACTTTGACTGACCTCTGAAAGTGGAGCTTGCCTTATTAAAAAAAAAACAGTCAGCAAATGATAAAATGAAGAAAACTCCAACTTTCCTGGGTATGAGATTATAAAGATTTATAAGAAAACTGCAGGAAGAGGCAACTGGTGATCTGAATTATTTCTGTGTAGGAAGAATGCAGTTCTCAGGGGAAGATGAAACTAGTACTCATTAGGAATTTCAAGCTGATTAAATTTCAAAGAATATTTAAGGTACAAAGGTTGAAGTTTCCCCAGCCTGGGAATAATGCTCAAAATAAACAAATGATTCAGGTTTTAAGTGGCAGCACACAACATTCCTATTATAACTTACAATGTTAAACGGTGAAGATAAATAGTAACATCTGCTTTACTGAACTTTTATTTTGTTTGAAAAAAATCCATTTTAGCCTTCCTCCAAAATGAGTAAGAATGGTTTAAACTTCACTATCAAAGTGGTGGAGGATTTCTGTACTGTTGAACACCCCCTTTGGATGGATGGCAGATGTCAAACTTGCTTTAAAGAGCTTTAAAGAGCTCCCTTGGTCAGATTTTCTGCCAAAGAGCCCAAAGTTTGCTTTATCCATGGAGAAGGCAGTGGGCTCCCCCAGGCAGGGCTGGGCACTGAGCCCTGTGCAGAGCAGCACAGGGAACCTCTGCTGCACATCCCTGCAACAGCACCAGCACAGGGATGAGGCTTTCCTCAGTTACAGACACCACCATGTCTTTTTCAAGTTTATTTTCCCTACTTTCCCATGCAGAAGTGTGTGACTCTCCTCCTTCAGACCAGAATAAACACAAACCCTACAAACTGTGCAGGAATCAAAGCTGAAATGGAATCATCTCAGGTGCCAACCAGTGAGATTTCCTTGGGAGTGGTGATGTTTTCTTAATTTCATAGATTCATTTACATTGCATAAACAATGAGGTCTTCAGCATCCAAATTTTTTGTCCCACAGAACACAGCTCCACCACCTTGACCTCCCTGACCTCCATCAGAGGTAGGACAGATGTCTGTCTGTCTGTCTGAGCAGAGCCTTACCTGAAGGAATCTCTCTTTTCCTGCTGAGGCAGTTGCATGAAATGGGATTTTTGGTTCCCTACCAGCAGGAGCACCAGGTGAGATGCAGTGTTAGGTTACACTTTATCCTCCCAATGGGGGAACACAATCAGCTTTGGAATATTCCACTGGACAAAGTGTACACAAAATTGTCAGTTTTCATTGCTAAACAGGGATGCCATACAAATTGCCTGGCAAGAAAATCTTGTACAAGTTTCCTTAAAACAGAGCACTACCAGTAACAAAGTCAGCAAATAACAAGTGTCAGTCTTCTACATTTGATACAAATGCTGACTTGCAGTTCTCCAAGTACCATTTTAT
Organism: Poecile atricapillus; assembly: GCF_030490865.1. Taxonomy (NCBI): domain Eukaryota; kingdom Metazoa; phylum Chordata; class Aves; order Passeriformes; family Paridae; genus Poecile; species Poecile atricapillus. Next base: position 3,217,154 of record NC_081258.1, on the reverse strand, counting down.
GCAGTAGAACTTTCTTCTTTTTTCCCTTTTTTTTGGCTATTTCCTTAAACAAGCAGAATGCTCAAAAAGCCAAACACCACAACAGAATTACTCAGTGGTTTCCCTTAAGAGTGTCCTTAGTGGCACAGCCTGGCTGCCACTGAACTGGTGTACCCCATTATGAGCCAAGAACCTTCCTGTACATCACCAGAAGTGGGCAGAATATTATTCATTTTCACTCTGAAGCAGACCCCTGCAGTTCCAAAGAGCGATCTCATGAACAGAACACCTCCAAGGGAAGACTTGGTCCTGCCCATGGTTGGAATCATCTGCAGGCTGAACTAGAATCCAGCAGAATCTACTTCAACAGACTCATTTCTTCCAGCAGTGACCCTAAAAGCCACTCATGATAATCTCATCTTGACAGCTAGTGAAGTGGTCACTATCATTTAGCAAAAAAAAAAAACATTTAAGTGTGAAGCATTTTAAAAATAAAAGCAGCAATTAAAATGTAAGACAAAATTTTTTTTTGCTTCTAACAGTTCCTCAGTTCAGAAGAGTCTGGAAGCAATCACTGAAAATTCCAGGAAAGACTAATTTAAAAAATAGTGAAATTGGGCTTTACAATGTTTGCTAAGGAAAGCCTACATTTAATATTTACTTAGACATTTTGTCTCACATTTTGTTCAAAAATTCTTAGGCTATTTTATACACATGAAAGCCAAAAATTATCTCCATTTAATACAGAACAGAGCATCCAAGAATATATCTGGTGCTTATCTGTGCTTCCTTTCTGTACAGGAAGGCAACATTCCCCTCATTACCACCACTTCTAAGACAATTCACAAGCCCTATGTAGCTAGTATCATTCTTTATGTATTTTGCAGTACTGAGGCTTCTCCAAAGCTTCACAAGAGATGGGGAAATACACTTACTTCTACCAGTTTTACTTCTCCCTATGGATTGGCTTTAATGCTTTTATTAACAGAAGTACAGAGTTACTGCATTCCCCCAGCAGACAGATATGGAAAACGCCCTCTCATTTACCCTGATTTCCAAGCTGTTCCTCCTCACCCATACAGGCACAGAATACCCAATAATTCAAAGGTGTTTGAAAGAGGAAAAGAGAAAGAAGAATATAAAAAACAGCATTAGCATTTCTGAAATTAAGAAACTTTGGGAAACTCCATCTGTCACCACACTTTGATCAAGAGAAGTCACCCTCTTACACAGCCTGGCAGACAGTTCTGAACCAGCAAGCTTTGTTCTAAGTAACAATAAATAAATTAAAAACCTCATCCTGTGGTGCTGCCATCCAGGCTGCACAACAGTTTTCTGCCCAAATTCAAGTCAGGTATGTTCACCAAAACTGAAGTTTTCCTGACATTGCCTTCCCTGGGGGGCAGAGCTAAAGATGTGTGGAACCCCAGAAAAGCCACAGCTCTCTGCTCGATTCCTAAAGCCAAACCTGCTGAGCTTGGACTTCTCATTCCTCCCAAAAACTACAGCCTGTGTTAAGCAAGGTTTAGGAAAATTGCATTTTCCTTAGCTGGGCTCACACACAGACAGTCCCATTCTCGTGTCCTTCTCATGAATTTGGGGTTCTGCCCCACTGCACCCTGAGCTCAAGTCACCTCCTGTACCAGCAGCCTCCATCCCTCCCACAGGAGCCCTGCAGGGCCATTCTCAGAACTGCTGAGCTGCACTGGGGTGTTCCCCCATCTCTCAGGGCTGGGAGCTCTCTCTGTCACCCAGCAGAGAAGCTGACAAAGCAGCTTCAGATACACCTGCATTCCCCTCCTGGTATTTTCCAGGGGAACAATTATGCTGCCTCACACTCTTCCCCCATCACTTCCCTGTTCAGCAAACTCTGATGAAGTCAGGCAAGCCCTTTATGTTTTTCTGCTTACACTGTGAGTTTTTTAATCCTGCTGGCAGTTTTATGAAATGTTAACTTCTCTATCCACCAGGGGGGAAAAAAGCAAATCACTTTTTAAACTGAAATTTTAGCATCAACAGCTCAGTCTTCAAACCTCATAAAAGCACAAAGGGAGAGGATCTCAGGTCACCCTTCTGTCCCTAGCAAGGAGCAATTTCACCTAGGTCAGTTCTACCTGAGGCAGGTTTAACCTGTTCTGTAAGCACTGCTCCCTACCCTTTGTAGCAATCCACATCAGTGCTCCACTAACATTACAAAGGATTTCCACAGCATCTAATGTAAACTTTTCCTTCTGAAATTTAAGTTCCTTGCTCCACCTTACATGGACATGAAGAACAGACACTGACATGTTCTGGCAGCTTCTCACATACCTGAGCAATTTTGATTTTCCTTCTCAGCCTCTTCTTCTGTAGAGTCCATCTTTTCAATCTGTCCTCTGATGTCCTATTTCCTGGATGTCTGACTGCTCTTGCTGCTCTCCTCTGCTGCCTCTCCAGCTGCTCCCTGTTTCTCTGAGTGCACCAGCAGTGCTGTGCATGAGCACCGCTGTGTTTAAGGCCATAATAACCAGTGAAGTGCTCAGTTCATGGTTCTCACAGGTTAGGGTTGTGTTAAATACATGGTAACTGTCTCTTTGCACAACAGCAACAGCGCTGATTTATTATTTCCAACTGCACAATGCTGACTCTTACCCTACACACAACTCCCACAAGCCCTAGGACTGCTCTTCAGAGCTGCTGCCCAGTGGGCTTCACTCCTGAAGCTGAAAAAGTCTATTTAAATATTACAACATTCAGCTTTCCCCTCTGAATTCCATCCCAACTGGAAAACTTGACAAGATTCAAGATTATTTTTAGTTCAGCAGGTCTCCCAGCATGCTTATATCCTGTGCTTCCAAGTCACCTACAAACAAATATATTCCTGTACTGGCCTCTGCCAAGGTCCAGTTCAACAGTGAGCAGCTGCTGCTCCCTGGGCACAACCACCCAGCAGAATTCACCCTCTACTGCACAGCCCAGACCCACAGAACAACCACGAGTCACTGTCAAATCCCACATTCTGCTGCTGCTTAAGCCAAAGCAGAACACAACACTGGTCTCCTTATACAGAAGTTGCCATAAATCCTGCATGTTGACTGTTTTCAGAGCCATGTGCAAGGTGCAGTTTTAATGAAGAGGAAGACACCAGAGGAGTAGGATGGGAAGAGGTGGGACAGCCCAAGAGGAGAGGCAGGAAAGAACAGGAGCAGCTGCTCACACTCGTTCCCACCCCGGAGCTGCTGGGGCAGGGGAGGGAGCGCTGCAGGTGCCCAGAACAAGGCTCAGGCCTGGCCAGGAAAAGCTGGGACCAGAGCAGGTTTCTCTCCCTTCAAGCTGGCAGGACCTGCACCCACCTGATGCAAACCCTGCTTTGTTTCTGCTCCTCAGTTCCCTGCAGAGCGAGGGGCAGCACACAGCCAGCACCCACCTGACAAAAGCAGCTCCACACAGGGCTCCTACACTTGGGAAGACATTTCCAAGTCCACAAAAACTCCTAGAAGACATCTAGTGCTTCATGTGCTTTTGCTTTTTTTAATTCAGAAAGTCTTTCAGCTCATCTCTTATAAAGATCAATTAATTACATAAACTCACTCTTTATATATATACATTGCTACAGCTTTAGCTAAAGAGTGATGTTATTGGATTGTCTTTAAAAACATCAGCCTACAGAAGACATTTATAGCAAATACACAGCCCATCTTCATTCTATACCAAGCACACAACACTGAGAACTGTAGTACACAACTGCAGGGAGAGCTGTGACTGACAAATTGCATCCCCCTTAAGACTCCATCTGGAAGTGGAGCTAGAGAAAGCAGATAATGCCTGACAGGCACAAACATTCACTCTTACAAAGTTACCTGAGATCTAAATCAAAACCAAGAGAATTTAAAAGTAACTTTTCCATTCGGGATGTAGTTCTGAAGGAATAACTCTGCAAAGATTGTGGCAAAGTGAAGAAATATGTCAAAACACAAGGAACTGCTTAAAACTCCTGGGATTTAATCTGTGACTATCTCCTAACACTGCCTGCTATGTAACACATTTACTGGAGGAGAAATACCCACATTCCCAGGCAGCCTTGGTGGGAAGCTGGGGTTCCTCTCTGAATCCCATATATATATATATATATATATATATATATATATATATATAGGATCTAGAATATGAACATTATAGCAAAGTCATGACACATTTTACAGCACTAGTCTCTCACACAGCGTGTTATTTTTCTCTTACATAGCTCAAAATGATGAAAATGTTCTAAAGAGTGATAAAATATTATTAGTCAACTAATATGTAGTTTTACTGACACACTGATGACAATATGCTACTCCCACGTGCTCAGGTTTCCCCTCAGAATGGAAAACACCAAGGAAAGTGTAGGCTGATTTAGAATATGGCTTAACATTGCTAGGAACACTAGCTAACATAGAACAAAAAATGGTTTAAAATATTTGCCTGGTTGGTTCTTCTACCGACTAAATATAATAGGTGTAAGAAATACCTATTAAATACCTAATTTAACACAGATGGAGGTCAGATCTCACATGACTTGGTACTTTTAGGACATAACAAATGGAGAGTTTCTTTCTCCCCCAGCATCAGCCACAAACACATAGCAAGGTGGAGAAAACTTCTGGTGTAGAAGGGATTTTGAAGAGAAATCCAGTTAAGAAGGAATGATACAAATTCAAATGCAAAACAGTATCCTCCAAGGTAACTTACCTCAATGTCTTGTAGGCTGAACTCTTTTTGATCTTTGAAGTTTGCAGCTCCTGCACTCAGTTCCATCAGCATTTTTGCTATTTCTGGTTTTATTGCTGCTGTGAGTCGGCTCGCCGCTTCCATGACATGTTCCTGCACGTCTTTCAGTTGCATAGCTGCCTTAGAGTAGTGCGAGTTCCTAAACACGCTGCTGAAAAGGTCTGTGAGGAAAGTGCTCGTACGGCAAAAGACGTTGAGTGCATCCAGGTATTTGGAGATTCCCTGCTGGATGTCTGCGATGGGAGTGGTGTGGGAGGCGGGGTGGGAGCAGCCGCCCGCAGCAGCCGGGGACACCAGGGGGGTGCTGGGGGTGGCCGATGCCAGCGGGGCGCTCAGGGTCCTGCCCAGCTCGGGCATTTGATACTGCTGGTGTTGCTGCACCTTCTGCTTGGACCCGCCAAGCAAAAAGCGCCGCTTATAGTCCATTTTGCTTTCTTGTGCACTGCAGCAATACATAAGTGAGTGCTTGTCCAGAGAGTTCTTGAATCAACAATCACTTGTCAAATTCCTTCCTCGAGTATCTATGTACAGTAACAGAGCGGGACTGTGTACATAGGTTTCACAAAAGGCATTTCAGAAAGGCAAGCGTCTGGATAATCTGTATCAGCAGTGGGAACGGCAGCAGATCTGCTGACTCCGTGTTTTCAGTGTTCGGTGCAGCCCTGCTGCAGTTAGAAACTGTACTCAAAAACAAGCCCAAGTATCTTAATAATGCTCTGTCTCTTGTGTGGTGTCCCCCCTGCACACAGAAAAGCCAACTGGAGCAGAGAAGGGATCGGCTACAAGTTCCTCACGAGCGTAACGCTGTCACTTGCTCTTCCATCTACAAAAGTTGATTTTGTCAATGCAAGTAATAGTTACAGAAGCAATACCTTAATACAATTCTCCCATTAGTAGTATCAGGAAAAGTGGAGCAAACCACCGATCAACAGCGATTATAAAAGCAGTGCAGAGGCTCTTTCCTTGAAAAAGCAAATCCTTATGTCAGCAGATCAAATATCTTCAAATGTCTTGACAGATCCAGTCTGCCAACTCAGTTTACTTGTAGTGTCTCTTCTTAATATTGGAGGGGGAAAAAAAAAAAATCTGGACTGTTTACAGAAGACTTTGCAAGTATAAGCTATTAAAAACTAGAGTGTTTGTTATTGCAAGCCTTCTTCCCCTTTCCCTGTTTGTTGAGGTAGTTGTTTCTGTTGTAACATTAAGAAGTGGTGCTTCCAGACTGCGTTTGCCCTCAATTGCAGACTCAGAACAAAAATGCACAAATGTATTTGTAAGGCCTCTAGGTCATTTCCTGTGAATGGAGGGAAAAAAAAAGTTTAAACGTTAGAGAACAATGAGAAGGTTTAAAAATTTAACTCCTGCAGTGTCCTGGTTCACGTTTCTGGGCACACACTGTCAACAACACCCAAGATCCAAAGGGAGACAGCTGCACTGACAGTTTAAAACTCTGTTAGAAGCCAGCGTCATCCTGTTGCTAAACTCAACACAAATATTTTCTTGTTAATTCTTTCACTCTAGGCTGTCAAACTTAAGAGTCTGGTTAATCCCCAGTGCAAGTCTTGCACAGTTAAGAACGGTGAAAGGTGATTACTGCAGAGCTCAAGGGGAGTTAATCACATTTTCTAATCTCATCCTTTAAAAATAATTAAAGACTGAAATCAATTAAAACTTTTTCATGCACTATAATTTATTGCAGAACTCTCCATTCATTTTAATAGTTTACTAAATCAACAGATACAGGTCCTTAATATTTATTTTTTTTTTAGAACAACAACAGACAAATCTGCCTAATCCTACCTGAGATTAGCTGAGAAATACAACATCCATGTCCCATTCCAGTGTGATGGGCAGGCAGCATCTCTCATGCACAACTGCCCAAGAATCTGATTGGTGTAAATAACACTCTCAGCACACATCACAGTAGGGAGGAAATACAACTTCTGTACTGCCCTGCTCCTGCTGGCAAACCCTGGTGCAGCTGGGGAGCCAAGAGCTCCCTGAAGGTGTCTGAAGGAAGGTGAACAGAGCCTGAGCACTGGGAAAGGGCCAAGAAGGAGCACGAGGGACTCAATACTGATCAAACAGTGTCAGGACAATATCAGGATACAATTCCTTCCATCACTTTGCCAGTTCCTAGCTCCATTCCCTTCAGGCCACTCTCTCCCTCTCCTACACAGCCTTGATTCTATCAAACAAGGCCATCCTTTTCCTTACTGCAGCAATTGCAATGTCCCAGGCACTTAGAAGAATAATCCAGGAACCCTTTCATTTAATAACATTAAAATGTTCCTTTAGCTATTATATTTGAGCAATGAAATCTGTAGTAATATTGTCAAAATGGTTGGGGAACAGAGATTTTACTTTCAGTCAAAATTTCTTATTTCCATCTGTCTGAAGACACACAGTAATATTCACTCATTCCCATTTTAGCACACATGTAGGATACAAGCATCCAACAGATAAAGAAGGCAAGACACAGCAGGACAAAACATCCAGAGCTGGGGAGTCTCACTCCCATTAAAACAACCGGACACAAGTTTTTCAGGAAGTCTGAAAATGGTTCTGCTTCAGAGATCTAGTGCAAATATTCTTTTGCACTCACCCTTTTTAAAACCTAAAACTCAAAGAAACCCCCATATGCATTTCAGCATCCTTAAATCACTCCAAGCTGATACTTACCTCCCTAACTACTTTCTACTTCCCTCAGTATTCACTCTGAATGTGTCAAAATGCAAGGAACTCATTAAAACCATAATTTTCTAGCAAGTCTTGATGTCACATGCATAGCTGAAAGTAATTTTCTCCTTGTTTTACAAGCTAGGGAGCCTTACAGTGGAGAGCATGATTAAATTGATTTCCTTGATTTCATAGAAATGTAGATGGAACAAGAGAGTTGGTTAATTTTAATGCAACCTGTAAGTATATTGGTGATTGTTTTTCCTAAGCAGACATGAAATTTCTCATTGCAGAGGAACTTAAGAAATGATCATGAAAGAAAAAAATTAAGAAAGAGGGGTTTTCAAGGTCCAGGGCACTGAATTAGATGAGATTATCAAAGATGCACCTCAGCTCAGTGCTTGTGATTACACACAGAACCTTTCAGGATCAAACACACTGAACTCATCATCTGGAACTGTCAGATATTCAGCCAAGACATAAACTGCTGCATCCTAAAAGAACTTAAATGAAATGAATGAGGGGGGAGAAAGTGGCTTCATATTTTCTATAGTTATAAACAAAAACAACAAGTCATTGTGTTTTACTTCTGGGCAATTTTGTAGTCAAATTTGCAGGTACTTACTCAATCCTTCAGCTTCAAAATTCCCTTGCAATAAAACCTACACAGAAGCTTAAAGAGGACAGCTTGTATCTTCAGCTGATATTTATTCAAAGAGAGGAAAGCTGCACGTCTCAGTACCAGACATGTGTCTGAATACCATGTCTGAAACTCCATATAATGAGCTCTCTGACATGCTACATACAAAATAAACATTCCTCCTTTTGCATCTTTTTCTGAAAAAGTGAAGCACAGAAGGTTCCCACGCTCTCCCCTCCTCTCCCCACTGCTTTTGGTGCGTGGATTAAATGTGAGGGCTCCACACTGAACTCCAGGGACCTCAGGCCAATCTACCTCTTGCCACCTTAGGGGGAAATGTAACCAACTTGTTTCCTTCTAATGATACAAGAACAGCATTTTATCACCCAAAATATAAACATTAAACTTACACTTCATTTTGTGGAAAACAGAAATACTCACAGAAACCAAGTGAAGAAATTATTTAAAAAGTTACCATATCACAAGAAAAGGTGTTTTGTCCTTCCTTTATGTAATCAAAACCAAACCAGTGTTTTTCAGGTACTATTAAAGACTGTAATAGAATTAATATATAGTATAAACCCAGCTCCACACTGAACACTGCTCTGCTCAAAATGGCAAAACACTACTGGAAAAGCTCAGCACACTGTTTATATTCTCACTTCAAGGAGTTAATGCTGAAGTTAAGGAACTGCTACTAGCTTGGACTGTTTGAACTTCCAGAGAATCAGCTGCACAAGCTGCTCTAAAAATGGCCACATTTGCATAGAGGATACAGAAATTGCAGGAAAATGAGTGCAAATGCAAATTGAGTTCACTACTTTTTTAAAAATGCAGCATCCAAATTTTTTTGTTTAGATACTTCCCCAAAAAATGCTTTTTTCCAACTTCACCAGTCACAGGAGATACAAATAAACAGGGAAGACTTTCAGACAAGTGGAATTTGGTACCCTCCAGTTTGTTCTGGAGCAGCATGAGGGGTCTCATCCCCATCTGTCCTGTCTGGGATTACCCTGCTAGAAGAGAAGGCAGCTTTTTCCCTGAATTAACACAGGAAACTGAGCAGAGGAAGCAGTGCTTTAAATAAGGTTCTGACCTCAACTTTAAAAACTGGCAAAAGTTTCCTTTCAAATGCTGTTCTTTATGGATTCTGTTCCAGTGAATATGCAATAAAACACAGAAGAGTAAGATAGTCCAAAACTCCTGAGCTGATTTTGTTGAATGCAACCCTTCATGCTATTTTCATGCCGGTTTTAATTTTATGAGATACAGAGTCCAAATCTCAGGATGAACTTTACACTGCACTCACCATTTATGTAAAACAAACTAAATTCAATTAATGTTAAAAAAAAAAAAAAGCTAATTCCAAAAGACACAAGCCAGAGCAGCCAGATTGCTTACCCGGGAAAAGCCTGAACAAACAAACCCACTGCGAGGCCAAAAGGCCAGGAAGCTGCCAGAGCCAAGGGCCTCCTGTCACACACACAGAAGGCCCTCTGGCATTCAGTGATACAAATGTGCTGCAAATCTAAAAGTCACTCCACAAGGAAAGGTGTTTCACCTTCAGTTTCCTGCCACTAATGTTCATCCCATCCACCACCCAGCCAGGCTGTCCAGAGTCCAGATGTGAACACCTTAAACCAAAGCGATTCTGCACGGTGCTCAACACCTGCACAGCAAGGAGGGCAAGGGAGGCACCTCCTGAGGGCTGCTCAGTGTCCCCCTGTCCCTCTGTCCCCACCACAGCTGGCTCAGGGCTGCAAGAGTGACCAGAAACAGCAATTTGAGTGTGGGACCCAGCTACAAACACCTTGCATGGGGAGGATGCGCGGAGCTGGAGCAGCCCAGGACACCAGGCTGGCAGGAGAACAGCTGGAGCTCCAGGAGGAGCAGAGAGCCTGAATGGACACTGGAGAGCAGAGCTTTGAGAGCTCAGGCACTGCTGCAGCAGCAGTGAAGGGAAGGAGTGCCAGGCACAGCCATCCTGCACCCCCAGGGGACAGCCAGGCCCTCCTGCCCCTCCTGGCACACAGCTCACTAAGTGGAGCTAACAACACAGACACATGGTGGGAACTCCTCCAAGTAAACTTTTCAGGAGCTGCATAAATAAATAGGTTAAAAAAAACAGTCTGGTATCCTCAGCTACTTTTGGGGAGGGTTTTTAAGAGAGTCATCACATTTTTAACTGGGTGTTGATTCTTTATACACTCTTCCAAACTGAAGATGGGTTACATCTACAAAACATATCCATTCAAAAATACTAGAAACTGGAATCTACAGGCCAGGGATCAAATACAAAGAACAGTTCTCATTTCAGCAACAAATCTCAACCTTTGACTTTGACTACAACCTCTCCACTACTCTCATCAATACACCACATCTATTAATATAAAAATTGCCACAGGAATGGCACCTATCTAATATATTCAATCCACCCATGAAGAGAAAACACATCAAATGAAATGTGTGTGGGCTTTTACAATTTGTTTTCATTTTCAAACACTGTTTTGAACATAAAACTTTTCAGATTAATACAAGAGCTGAAACTATGTTTCAAAAATTAAACTTCTCAGTCAACAAGAGCCACCTTCAAGTAATGCTGACTGGCAGAAAATATGCCTCCACCTCTGACATCAACCAAGTCATTCTGCACCTGGAATTTCTTACCAACACATCATAAATACTTATAGCATGCAAATGCTTTTATAGGGGTTGACAAGTACTGATTATCTTCACTGCCAGGGCAAATGAGGCTCAGGAGTTTTCCAGACTCACTCCCACAGCTGGCACAGGACAACAGCCCCAGAGCCTGGGAATGCCAGCAGGGAGAGGATTCTCCTCACCAAACCCTGACTGCTTCTGCTCTGGAGCTACAGACCCAGGAAGGAAAACCAGCATTGCTTGCCAAGGCTTTCTAATGTGGTGGGCTGCAGCCTCCAGGAGACCCAGGAACCTCCTGGATGGGTTTTTAAGTTTGGGGCGTTTTTGTCACCCAAGTTGTAAAAATCTCCTACTAGAGGAGGATGGAGGAAAGTCAGAAATAGACCATTATACCAAAATCATTTTAGTTCTTGTTAGCTCATGAATTGCTCATTGGGATTCCTTTTTTGGCTGCTTGCCCAGAACAGTTGGAGGAAAAAAAAAAACCCTACCAAAACAAAAAAGTAGCCAAGTGAATCCTTAGTGAATCCATGAAGCTCCTGTTGGGTACATTCCTCTCCAAACACCCTCGGGCTCTCTGGGCAGATGGGTGCCAGCAGCCCCACTGGAACTGCCCCAGCTGGGGACCAGAGCTCCCAGAACACGCCCCACAGCACCTGTGGGGTTAGCACACCTCAACCACAATCAAACTGAGCACTTCACATCTCAACAGAGCTGGTTATTAACCTGGAACCTGCTACCAGTGAAGCAATTACCAACCAAATCACTGCCATCTGTTAAACCAGCAACCTGGTTTTATTAACTCAAAAGACCAATTTCACTGATGATTTATCAACCTATATATAGACCTATTTATAGACAGCCTCTGAACTGATTTATTATGCTTTTGTCTGGAGTTTTCTTTCCTTCAAAATGACACTCCTTAAAGCAATGACAGTAAATAATTTGTGCTGATTTGTGTCTTTTGCATTTGTACTGAAAAATCCTGTAGAGGCACATGTCTGGAAGGTGCCTGAAATGACAAGCAAAGACAAAAAATATGTCCATGCCCTGCCCAAAAATCCCAAATAACCAAAGACTCTGTCATGAAAACCATTCATTCAAACAGAACTGGGAAAGACTGAAGAACATCAGATTTGGGGAGTTAGGTAAATATTGAGAATCCTGCCTGGTCAGCAGTGCACCACCTCACTTCCAACTCTATAAACCCTATAAACCTGTGTAATTACACTTCCTAAAAGATACAAATGGAATGTAGGTGTCCCTCAGTCAGAATCAGACTTGTCAGCACAGCAAACTGGATTTTTCCAAGGCACAGCCTACAGTCCATCAGGAGACTTCCTGCATTTTGTTTGAAGTAAAACACGTAACACCCCAAACAGCACCAACTCAAGTCTCAGCAACAAGGTATGACAGCAAAAGGAAAAGCTGGTGAAAGGAATGTGTTAAACCAGAGCTTCTTTCAGCCTCATGTGCCTCCACCAGTGTCAAAAATAGATGCCTGTGTCAGATCAGGATCACTGTTTCAATCCTCCCTTGGCAATAGGTGCTTACATTATCTATTTTGAAAGCAGGACCGGTTCCCCTTTGAAAAGGGAAAGAAAATAATTCCCATTCTTTTGAGAGAGCAGCCTAACAAAGGCCCTGCACACAGCAAGAGCAATTCCCACACGTGAGTGTGAGCCAGGAGAGAGCCAGGGCTCCATCTCTCCTCTCCCAGAAGGGAGCACCCAGCAGCAGCCACGGGCACATTCCCCAACCAGAGCTGGAAAACGTTCTAGGATCAGGAAAAAACTCATGGGACCACACTGAGAGCAAGCATAAGCAGAACAAATTCCTGTAGAAAAGGCACAGCTCTGCCTCCCAGAACAGCTCACCTCCAGAAATCTCTGATCCCACAGGACTGCTCAGGAAGAGACAGATGCCTGTGCACAGGGACAGACATCCATGGGAAAAATTCACTTCCAAACAGGGAAAAACTGCAGGCCAGGCTTTCAACCCAGGGACAGTGAGATGGCAATTTCTAGAAAATCCAGAGATTAAGTTAACATATTCCTGTAAATTATCTTTTGAGGCCACAGATTTCACTTCCTGCTGAAGGGAAGTCAGGAAGGAAAGGCTGAGCTAGATAAATATTCAATTAAGCATATGTGGAACAGGAATATTACCTGGTCAGGCTTATGCACCAGCTACAGCCACCTGAGACAATCCCCAAGTCTGTCTTTGCACCCCAACCCAGCACATCACATCCTCACCTGAAGTCCTAAGCTGAAGCCATCCACATGGGAATTCTTCTTCACCCTGTCACTCCAGATTACTGTACTCAAAAGTAAAAATGTAAACACAAAATCTAGGATGGTGTTTTCTTTTTAAAACTTAGCTGAAAAAACAAGCATTAAGAAAACAATCTCAGTTGTGTAGTGAAAATTCCAAAATCATCATTTCCCAAGTTTATGCAGAACACCACGGTGAACATAATACAATAAAAAACAATAGCAAAAAACCCAACACAAAACCATCCTACAATCCCATGAGATTACAGCAGGCATTTTAAACCTCTGGGCTCACTTCAGTAATGAACTTCAGCACGTGTTTAGTTCCAGGTCCTGTCAGTGGTGTCTCCCACAGAGTCAGGTAAAAGTTAAACTCCTTGTTATCATCAATCACAGCTTTCCAGCACAAGCAAATACTTCATTTTCAGTAACATTAACTGGGAAGAGATGTTTTCAATACACATCTTAAAATCCATGCTAAAAATTTCTACTAGAACTCGTTAAAGGGGCTTAGGAAATCACTTTGAAGAGCTCAGTTACTGCTGAGTCAGTGCACATCAGGCAGAAAGCTCTCCATAGAGCTTTATTCTCACCAGCTTAAAATGATTTCTCCATGGACTCTAACACTGCAGAAAATGCTTCCACACCCAGAAAAATAGGAGTAATTCCCACTCTTTGACAAAGAGCATAGAGAAATAAATGAAAGATATTCTTCAACACATCTTTCAACAGTTTGGGTTTTCTGAGGAAGCTTTCATTGTCCTGAACAAATCCCACCTTAAACAAGACTTGGAAAGACAAGCAGGAGTAAGAACCCAGGTCTACACTACACTATTGAGGCATGACATACTGCACACTCTAACACATTATATATAGATACATAAATATATAAAGGACTAAGGAACTGAAGACACTAGATTAATTAGGGATAAATTTATTATTTATTAGGGATAAATTTATCAACTCATACATGGAAAAAGAATCCTAATCACACACAAAATGATGGGCTCTGGCCTGATCACTATAATTGAGGAAGGTGATTTCAGTGCTACAACTGACTGGTTTTGCTAAACATCAGCCTGATGCTGAATGGCAGAGTCACAAGAATAGATGTGAAAGGGAACAGCAGTGTTAGAAAAGCCAGACACATACTTATGCCACTGCATAAATCCATGGTTCACCCACACTTCAAATTTAGTGTGCAGTTCTGGTCTCTTATCACCCTCCCTTAAAGAGGGGCTCACTTGGGTTCCTGAACAGTCTGACCACATACTCAGGAAATCCCAGATGCAGCAAGTTGTTGAGGACAGTTTTAAATTAGTATTGCCCACAAATTCACCCTGCTCTTGCCTTTCCCTAAATATCCATTTGTAACCTCCAAAGGAGGTTGAGGTGGATCAGTTTGGAATCCTGAATCAGCCACTTTTACTTTGTCACTCTCTCCACCCCAGCAACCACTGCAAGCAGTGGAACAGTCACAAAAGTGCCACAAGGACACACTGTTTACAACTCCTCTGCAAACAGAAACATTTCCTCATCCCAGCTCAGCTGTTCCCTTTCAGACTTGCAGCCATTCTGCCGCTCCTGCAAACACAGATACCACATTGCACAAATGCCCCAGGACTTGCACTTCCCAGCACACACACATTTGAATTTTCCCACTGAAATAAATACCCCTAAGCCAAACTGTTTTAAGAGTTTGTGATGCTATACAACTTTAAAACGCCTACTGAAGTTACTCTGAGTTTGGGGTTTTTAATTATTTTAGTAGTGTTAGACAAAAGTAGTATTTCTACACATTTAAAGCTCTTCAATGAAGAAGGAAGCTCTGAGTACAAGAAACATGAGACAGATTATGTACAGCAAATCCTGCAAAGCCTGGATGTGATTTTTTTTTGCCTGTTTGCAGCGAGGATGATGAAAGCTTTCAAAACATTTGGAGTAACTCAACACCAACAATCTTTCCTCACCCAAATTACTATGCTGCTCCTGAATTCTCAACACTTGCCACAGAATTCATCTACAACATTCTCGATACCAGACTACATCAGAACAATGAAAAAGCCCTGTAAATGCACTTTCTTAGCTGCACTAAATATACTAATCCTAACATATAAATGAAGTGGCAACTACTGGCATGTATTTCCACATGGAAACTATGCTCTTTTTCATTTAATAACTATTAACCATAAACACTCCTTTGTGACTGAAATTAAAACCTAATCCAGTATTTACTAATATTTATTCTCTTCGGTACAGAGCAGGAGTTTATCTTAATGCTCTCCCAACTCATTCACTGAAAGTCTCCTACTTGACAAGTATTAAGTATTCTGAAATGATATTAATTTCTTTTCCAAAAATAGGAAACGAGTCCATATCAGAAAAACTGACATCAGCACATCCCCTCAGTGCCACGGGGCTTTTGCTGTCTGTGCACACAGAGATTCTGTCTCCACAGCACAGCTCCTGTCCCAGGAACAGCCCTTCCAAATGCTTTATGGGCTCACTGTATTTGAGCAGCAGTAAATTCATCAACTGAACAGCTGGAGTTTTGCCCAGGAAAACAAACTATATTCTGAACTGAAGAGAGGGACACGATGATTACGCCTTTCATATCCCTCTCATGTTGAAAATTATGGAATTACCAGAAAACTGTAATCATGAAAATGTTAAACTAAGGAGAATGTATTTTTACAGCAAATGAACATAATTATGTTTACCATATTTGGGCCCAAAGCTGGCTGGCAATTCAGTCTGTATACAGGCAGCAGTATCTGATTCACTGTCACAGGATATGAATAAACCAGAGCAATCCAGTGTGAATTACAGTCTCTCTCCCATAACAAAACCAAACATTAGTGTGTACATAATACTACAAAAGCATAATACTACTGTAAATAGCAATTCCATAAATAGTAGTAGATGAGTAGTTTTCACTTTAATTCTAAAAACTCTTCTTGAACTAGACCTGAGACTTTCAGAACAGTCAAAATGCTTTATTTCTAACAAACTCATGGTTTGTAATATATTATCTTATGCAGAACTAATCTCTGCAGCTGATGAAGGAACAGTGGTGACAAGTAATTTGAGATCACAAAGATTAGCAAAGTAGAAGCAGTAGCATGCATACTTCATAACCTTCCCTCATTTTTTCTGATCAAAAAAAGCTGCTTGTGTGTCCTGGGCACAGAATTCACCTCCTCACTAAGGCCAGAATTTTTCAAGCTTAATTAAATATAGATGGGATTTTTAAAATAGCCCTAACTCATCTTGCATAGCTGGGGCCGAAATAGGCTTAGTTATAAGATCAAATATAGCATCCTTCCAGTTTATAAATCTCTAATACAAATTCCAAGGAAAAGACAGAGCCCAAATCTGCCACCTGTAACATCTCCCTGAGACCACCCAAAGCTCAGTGCCCATCTACTTGTTCTGCTTTACACAGCAGACAACTGAAAAAATCCCTCCCTGAGCTGCTCAGTCTTCTGCAAATGCTCAGACACAAACACGAGGGGAAAAGGGGGGGAAAAGGGGGGGAAAAGGGGGGAAAAAGGGGGGAAAAAGGGGGGAAAAAGGGGGGAAAAAGGGGGGAAAAAGGGGGGAAAAAGGGGGGAAAAAGGGGGGAAAAAGGGGGGAAAAAGGGGGGAAAAAGGGGGGAAAAAGGGGGGAAAAAGGGGGGAAAAAGGGGGGAAAAAGGGGGGAAAAAGGGATCCTCCTCCTGCCCTGCCCACAGTGCCCACCACCCAGACTCCAGGTTCCAGTGCCCTCCATTAGCTGCCCCAGTAATCCCACCTGCTATTTCAGTCCACACAATAATTTGCTGCCTTTCATCCACACAACGTAAATGCCAAAATAAGCCACAGGTCAACATCAAAAAGCTGCAGGCTGAGGAACTCTGCAGCAACCTTGGGTCTCCTCCACCCACTCCCTACACAGAAAGCTGTAAGAAATCTCTCTTCAAAAGCAATTAGTTACCTGGGCTTTACATTTGATATGTTTTTCCTATGAAGACTAGCTTTATTAAAGCTATTTTCTTTTTATTAAGAAAAACAAGTATTTTAATATTTTACCAATTGTTTTGCTGCTCCTTTCCAAACAGAGTTAACATTCTTAAAAATGAAGTTTAACTTCTTTCAGTACAAATAAATTTACACATTGGGTAAATCAAGCTGGTGTAGATGCTACCAAGGAGTATAAATAACTCTTAGCTAACAAATGCATACATGGAATTCTGTTGGTGCTCTCCTTCCTCCTGGCTCTAAGCTGCTGCATTAACTATACAGCAGGGAAAGGCACACAGCAGTCAGAACGATGTGCACAGAAATACTGATGGCTACAGCTGATGGAATGTGATTTCTTCCCTTCAAAAAAATTGCCTTGTTCTTAGGTTAAAAATTATTCACCAAAGAACTTTCAAATATCTCCCAATAAAATCATCAGCAGTTAAATAATTATCAATCCTAATCTACAACATATAAAGTACAGTCACACCACTTTACCATGTCCTGAAATTAAAAGTACCGATAGTTTTATATAAACAACTAAGCCCTCAATCATGGGCATGACTTGTCACCAGGTTATGTGCCAAATATTTCTGCACTGAGTTGTGCAAGAACTCTTTTGTGCAGCAGAGGATACAATGGGATATTTATGCTGGTATAATGCATTTTGAAAGAGAAACAAATGTAATGCTTTAATCCATAAAACAAATTAACACAATGGGATTGATCTATTCAGTAGAAATACAACATCCAGAGGCAAACCTGGAGATTTAAACTTCCATTATTTTTTAAGGTGTGCTCCCCTGAAGTACCAAGTCCCAACGTTGCACACACACAGGTGGAAGATCCCAAGCCCACACCTAACCAAGTACATGCTGTGGCATCTCTCCATACTCCTTTAGAGGGCTGGATTTTCTTCACAAACACAAAGACAGGAGAGAAACATTTAAAATTTTAAGTGGCATCTTCTGATGTGTCAATTATACTTAAAATTTATTAGCAACATGAAAGACTAAGCTTCAATTAAATGATATTTAGGTAACTCGAGCCATGCTGACACTCCTTCCCAGCAACTTTTATTGACAAAGGGCTTTTCTGCTGCATTAACAGTGACACAGTAAAGTTCTGCCAGCCAGGAGACATTGCAAAGATGCCAAATACATTTAAGCAATGTCTCAATACCAGCTGATGCATCTCCCATGGATTTGGCCATTCCAAACACACTTCCCCAGGATCAGGTTTAGAGAAAGCGACCTTTTCAGCACCAGGACTGGTTGTGCTGGCGCCAGGACCCCCCCTGTGGTACCAAGCACTGCCCATGACTAAGCTGGCAGCAGCAAGGAGAAGGCTACAATGCACAAGGCTCAGCATCAGGGCAATTCCTCACCCTGGCAATTCCTATTGTGTTTATTACTACAAACTCCCCCAGGCACCATTTTTAGCCACTGCTGGATTTCCTCCCTTCTCCCATCCCCCAGCCAGGCTCCAAACCTTGAAGTAACCTTGTTCTGTTCCCCCCCCAGAGACAGCTCCATGCCTGAAACATAACCTCTAATCTTATTTTCTATTTCTAGCATACAATTCACGACCCTTATCCCAATTTTTTAAATTAAATATCCTCCACACTGCACACTCTGCTTCCGACAGTCAGGACTGTGCATGGAGTATGTCAGAATTTATAGCCATATGTTTCTTGTTGAGGACAACTTAACATTGCTTTTAAGAGCATTAGAAACAATGTATTTATACAATATAGGTTTAAAGCTTTCTCTGAAAAATATATTAAATGCTACTGTCAGTACTCCACTGCAATGAAACAGCTTAATTTGTTGGAAGGTTTATCTAAAGACCTTAAAATACAACAGATTTGCACTTCAGGGCAGTTTGCAATGCAGAGCATTAACTTCCAGCAATTATTCATACTTGAGAAACTACCTATGGACATTAAGTTAAAATCTTACAAATTACAGGGGTTTGTTACAAAGCAAATCTCATCTGACACCATCTATTTATGAGACCTTTGATTAAATTTGTTTGGGTTTTTGCAATGACATAAAAATGTAATTTGTTTGCCATTAATTCTGTAATATTTGTTAAACAAAGCCAATTAAAAGTGGCACACTGGACCAGACACCCACCTAGGCCACAATGGCAGCAGTCAAAACCTCCACTTTTAAATAATTCCCACTATCCATAACCCTTTTTTCTATTTTTACCAATTATACCTGATCTGTGTAGTTGCTAGGGCAAATGTTTTTCCATGAACAAATTCTCCCACAAAAGCACTTTGATACAGAACAGCTCCCAGAGGAATGAAAAAAGGTTCTTCTGTCTCCCAAGTGTTGAAAAACAAGAAGTTTCCAGGATGCATCCCAAGCCTGGAGGCTGCAGCCTGACATGGCCAGGCACTCTTGGAGCTGCCAAGAGCTACAAGCACGTCTGGGTTTTTACCAAGCACTCTGAGCCTACCCCAAAATGAGGGATTTTGGTCCCAAAAAGCATCCCAGGAGCAGGAGGGAGTGCAGGGCACAGCTGAGCTGGGTCTGTGCTCACCCTGCACGGAGGGGACGAGCTGGTCCTGCCCTTTAGGGAACTCACTGACACTGAGGGGAGAAAGGGAATTCCCATGGACCCCAAAATATTCATAAAACACCAAGACTGAAGCAAATCTTTCAAAACAAGGCCAACAATACTGATACAACTTGATTAAACATCTAGCCAGCCTAGATGCTAAGAGCAAAGAAATTGCCTCAGGTACTTCCCAAAATTACCTTCTAAATTATATTTCAGACATAATCAGTTACAGGACAACTTGACCACAGAAGCAAAATTAAGAAAGGAATAATCCTTGAACCATGACATAAGGTGTTATGACACAATATGTTGATTTATTTACATAGGTACCTTATCAATGCACTTGACAATTAATATGGATTTTTTCACACCAGTTTGCATAAGCAGTTCTAGTAAATATCATCAGTTTGTTCTACTTCTCTCTCCCACTCCTTCAGCTTCCAACTATTCTCAGCAGGGCATCATTTGAATTTCTCACCAGCTCCCCACAAACTGAACAGTGTAAGTGGGAGGACAGCCTCCAGAAATTAAGAATAAAAGTAGATAAGTGAACACATACCAGACTAGAGAAAACCAAGAGCGAGAACTTTTTAAGGGAGCAGAGCTGGATTTTGGAATGGACTGAAAAACAACAGAGAAATTGGGAAGTCAAGAGTCACCTCATTAACACATTTATCCAACACTGGGTATCACGAAACAAAACAGGAACAGCACCCCCAGGAGCAGCCCATGAGATTCATTCCCAGATAACTCCTGGGGGATAACAATACTTTCTTTCCTTTAAAAAAAAAAAATAGATAAAATTACCCTATGAACATAAAGAAATACAAGTCAGGACTGCCTCATCCCTCAGCAAAAACATGATGTTGTACACTCATATTTTAAATGGTAACTTCATTGAGTCTTAAGGGTCAACATTTGAAAACTTCTCTATCCCACCTCAAAATGAGGACTTGAAGCATCTTAAAAAACCTCACTGAGATTCTCATGTCAATGAATGACAGCCACAAAAATTTATCATGCCACTAGGAAAATATGTGAAAATATGTTTTCAAAAGGTTACTGTTAGTCAAACGGAAAAAGAGTATCACAACAGCACTGTCCAATAACCCAGCTACTTCAAAATATTGACTTAATTAAGCATTTTATGAACACCAGAGTAATAAAATGCATAATTTAAAGAAATAATAGAATATTGTTTGTCAATATAAATATAAGTTAATTCTCCCACAGTCTCTGCCTTTACTATGAAAGGTACTGAAGCAATTCTAAGTCCTCATCACGGACAGCATTAAAGTCTTTAATTTTTCAGCACTGTTTCCACTCCCATCTTCCATAAACTTGCGGGAACACGGCATAGGTGGCTTCATTTGTGCTAAGAATATTCTTCATTAGTCATAAAAATGAAGCCCAAGTTGTACCAGAGTGAATCCATACGTGACACCATTTAAAAATCATTACTTCATAGGGAAAGGGCTCCTGGAGCACAGTCACTGATGCAGGCTGGAGCTGCATGCTGATCTGTGCCTTCATTTCCAATAAAGCGTGCAATGCACATTCAACTAAGTCAAAACAACCCTTTCAACACACAATCATTTATAGGAAACATTCGAATTATTAATGAGCACATGAAAAGCATTGAAGCTCACTGAAAATTTAGCAATTTTTAACAAATTTCTGAAAGAAAAGCTGAGAATTATTTTTTGAAAAATCAGCTTTTCCCTTGGAGTACTCCAGCATCACCAGGTAAGTCAGGAAGGGCTGGCAGCAGTGCTGTTATCACCACTGTCCCTCCTGGAGTGAGCTGAAATGGAAACTGAGCACCAGAGTGCCTGATGGCTTCTCTGATATTTAGCAACACACTCATTAAACTAATGTTTAAAAATTAATTTAACAATTCAATTGAAATGAGTAAGTACATTAATATGCTCTACAAGGATACCAGGGTGAACACTGGTATTATCACTGTGCCCTGTGACTCTGCTGGGAGGACACTGCAGATCCACAGCAGCAATCTTGTCTGAACACAGATGTCAGGTAACACATCCCCACATACTCACTGCTTCCAGCTTCCTCCAGCCCCAGTGGAACCATCACACAGCACTCATGGCTCAGCCAGGCTGATTTTGGACAGAACTCAATGCCCACGCTCTTCCATAATCAATATCATGGAAACAACTTCCACAATGGCTCTGGAGAAGGTAAGTGAAACTAATATTTATGAAAAAAATTCTCCTTGCATCTGCTTTAAGATAAGGAGCACAGTAACAGAGCCCAGGGAACAATGAAGTGGTTGGGAAGAACCCTGCTGCTAGACCTTGACATCTCAGGTTTGAACTTCCACTGCAGTTCTTTATTATGCTCTCTATTTAAAGATAATGCCCCTTCTTCCACATTTTTTCCCCATTAGGCAGGCTCTGACAAAAACCTGAATTTGTGTGTCCTGTGCCCCTGAATTACTGATGGCAGCAGAAAGTGCCAATGGCTACAGCACCACCAAACAAAACAGCAAATGCTTCTGCAGGAGGATTTCCATCCACTCCTGTTCCCCACACTGCCAGATGGGAAAGCACAGGGAAATGTCTTCCTACCCTACCAAAACTCCTTCCTTCTACAGCTCTGTAAGGATTTTGCTCTGCTTTTACAATTATTCTAAAAGGCAATTACAATATCTATATTCTACGTAAGTCCACAACTGTATCTGTGGAAACCTCTCAGGGAACACTAGAATGCATAAACACAGGGATGCCACATTTATTTTCTGCATTTCTATTATAACATCAAGTCTGTCGTTTTCTGCAAATTTTGAACACTAAAAACATATCCTGCTGTCTTGCTTCCAATTCAACAACACTGGTCCATCTTCAATTTCTTTTCCCTACTTTTAGATTAACTCCAGGCAGCTTAAACCCCCCAGTATTAGACAAGCATCCTTACTACACACTGAGGTATTTATAGATTTGGTTTTATCCACAGCAATACAAAAAAAGGATTTCCTGCATGTACCTAGCAATGCCTGTAACATTCACACTACACAATGCACGTCCTCCCTACTGAGGGAGTCGAATTTCAATGAGACATTTTCACAAAATTTCAAGTCTAGAAATAAATAAAATAATTACCTTCCTTCAAAGCATCCAGTAACACTCTGCAGCTGGAGCAGGCCATACCACTTTGTGCATTTATTTTATTAGGAACAATGTGTTCTAAAGACAGAACTGGGACTAACCACAATCACAGTATTATTGGATACATCAAGGGGTTTTATCCTCTGCTACCACTTGTGCATTTCCATGAAGAAAGGAGAGTTGAAGCAGTGCTTTAGCTGCCTCAGGGACGCTAACTCGCACCAAAATGAGTAACAACAACAGGAAATCTTTTGCATTTTCAGCACGGCAGATTCCTCTCCCCGTCTTTCTGCTAACATTCCAATCCTCACTGTGCAACACATACAATCAGGAGAGTTTTATATGGGAATTGAAGTCTAAAGCAGGGGGGGAAAAAAGTTAAACTAAAAGTAAAAACAAAAAAAAAAAAAATCACAGGAGAAAAGGAGAGTGACTGGATTCAGCAGCATAAAAAACGAGATGATTCCGTGCCTGGCAATGAAACTGATGGGCTTTTTACAGCATACCAATACAAAAATATTCAAAATTAAGATGAAACTATATTTTAGGGCTCTCAAATGATACCACTGAAGCACCCTGCTGCTTTCTGAGTTGCTGCATACCTATCAGCAAATCACTGTAAATAGCAGAGTCACTTGTAAAATGGAACCTTAGCTCCTCTTACAGCTAATGTTTTATTCTCTGTCTGAAACAGAAAATTATTCCATGGACTGCTTTTCATATTTTTCAGGTGATTATGCTGTTATTTCTTTGCCTCTGAAGCTGAAACATACACTCTGTATAGGAGTCATTTCTCTGTCCACACTTTGGTCAAAATAATGGATTTTTATTAGTCAGAACCGACACTTACTTGCTACTAATAAAAATTATTTCAATGTTATATTAAGCAATCACTACTAGTAAGCAGCTAGAAGATAACTACTCGAGAAAAAGCATCAAATAAAAAATCTTGTGGCACTGATGTTTTTACCACATACCAATGCTGTAAATACCTGACTTATCCTGAATTCATAGAATGGTTTGGGTTGGAAAAACCTTAAAGCCCATCTCATCCCACCCCTGCCATGTGTAGGGACACCTTCCACTATCCCAGTTATCCTTGGTTATTCCAAGGGCTCATCCAACCCAGCCTTGGATATTTCCAGGGATGGGGCAGCCACAGCTTCTCTGGGCACTCTGTGCCAGGGCCTCCCCACCCCACAGGAGATAATTTCCTACCAATATTTAATATAAATCCCTCAGCAAAGGCCATTCTCCCCTGTCATATCACTACATGCTCTTGTGAAAAGTGACAGATTTAAGCTTGTTCTTCATAGAGGAAAGGGTTTTTTACCTAATGTTTGTAATTCAGGAGATTACATTGAATAGTCTCAATTACTTACTGAGTTCATGACTGTGAGCAGCTGCTTTGCTGTGTTTCTTACGACAGTGTTCTCATATTTAACAAAACCCAACTTTTTGAAGAAAGAAAACAAAAAAAGGAGAGGCACTGCAATGTAAGTGAAGTAAGCCACAAGTACCTGCCTCAACCTTCAGCTAACCACAGCTCCAGGATGGGGCAGTATCTTCCAGAAGAAAATGAAGCAGCACTTTTAGGTAAAAAGTCATTTCACCAGTGAAAACAAAAGCTAGTTTTTCCCTTCACATCAAATACAAAGCATTACTTTTGAAATATTAGTCCTTTAAATGCTGGCTCTTACCAAAGAGGTACACAACATCTGATCTGCTGTGCTGGAATACCCCACAGTTAAGACAAAGGCATCTTACACCTGAGGACACACACTGATATATTTAAGTCATATTGGCAAGTGTTTCCCTCCTCTGAGGGTTATTCTACAGCTGCAATTACCATTCCCTGCTTTTTTTTTTAGATTTTGTTAAGTGGGTTCCTGAGATCTCCAGGTTTGGACTGTTTCAGACAGAAACCCACCAACCTTTGGTGAAAACACTCCCTGCCTGTGACAGTGTAAGGGCAGGGAAAGCCAGTGAACTACAGCACTTAGGTCAAAGGTGTGAAGTAAAAAGAAATTTTAAACCCCCCCCCAACACAAATCCTTAGCAACAGCTAAATAAGGGAATTTAAGTCCACTAAGGCAACAGTGCTCTGAGGCATGATGAGGTTTTTCACATGCTGCCGAGCACAATAATCAATATTCACACAGAACTACTTGCATTTTTGCCTCAAGTCTACTGTTCCAAATTATACCAGTTTAACTTTGCTCACATTAGAATTCATTTTACAGAAAAATATTTAGCATAGACACAGCACACAAGATGCCCTGCCTTCATATTATAATTTATTCTTCAACACACCGAACATCTGAATCAAAACACAGCACACCTTCCTAGGAACACTCGTGATTATGAAGACTGGATCACTTACAAAGCTTTAAGTTAAAAGAAAAGGAGCATTATTATGTAGTGCAGAAAATTTTGTAAACTATACTTCCCCTTGTTTTTCTTGGTCTTTCATTTCATGTGCAGTGAAATACAATCACACAGCAGAGAGGAAAACTCATGCTCCAGATCAGAATATATCAAATAGCATATATGCAAAGAAGACACAATATATTACCTCTCTGAAATCACAAGAATTTTTGGAAAGAAGCTGCCTCATCTGTCCTACAACAATTTCAGAACAAAATACAGACACAACTTTTTAGCAGAAAGCAACTGACTGAAATACCTAACTTTCTCCTGTTTCAGAACACGACTTAAAATACCAGTAACAACATATTACATCAGACAGAGAAAAGCACCCACCAGCTGCAATGTGAAGCTGAAAACAAGCCCATAAAAATGTGAATGTCTCAGGAAAAGGAAAATCTACAACATCAAGCCAAACATTGTCAGTCATATAAAACCAGCAGTAGTCTTCTTCAGCTCTCACACTGCACAAAGTTAAAGGCCATGAAGGCCTTGCAAGTGAAACACAGCAAAAGATGCTGAAGCACAAGAGAAGGCAGTCTAGACAGACATTTCCATCAATAATCCCCCTAAGTGCAAGGGAATAATGAGTAAGGGGGTAAGGATAGAGGAGCATGAAGAACAGCAACACGCCAACCTACAGACACATCCTCAGAATCTGACTTGAGAAGCTTCATTTAAAAATCACTGCAAATTGTCACAACCTCCCCCATCAATGCACTGCACAAGCAGCAAACTGCAGCTGTTTAACAACAAATTAAACTTAGAGATTGTATTTTAAGGCAAGGGGAGCTCCTCAGCCTTGCCCTCTGCTGCCCTGAGCCACAGCAAATCCCACACTGGGTTTGTTCACCCAACACATCTGAGCAAAGAACACCTTCAGAAATGTGCCAAACACACAGAACCACCTGGTTCCTCCTGAGTCTGTTCTGTGATCTGACAGGGACCTGATGGTCACTGTAACATGGAAAAGGAGGGCACACACAGAGAGCTCTCATCTTCTAACCCTTGTTCAGCAGAAGCACAAGTACAGAGCAAAACATGGTCTGTTATTCATTTGTCTGACTGCATCAGACAACCCCAATCAAACCTCCTACAACCCAACCATTCCAGAAGCTAAGATTGGGAAAAAAAAAACCAAACAAACTCTTTTCCTGCTGCATCTTCAAAGGAAGAAAATGCACTTTACCCAAAAAACATTGCCCTAAATCTTGTGTGTCAACTACAGATTTAATCTATCATACCAATTCATCACCACAAAAATGTAACATTCCTATACAAAAACAAAAAATGTATCATTAGTGGTTTTCAACAGATTTCATATCCAGAAACATTTGCAGAGCAATGGATTCACTTACCCAGTCAAAGAACTTTTCTAACCACTAAACCAAGCAACAGATTTACTTCAAAATAGCACGGATCAGACGTACCACTTTTCCACAAGGAAAAAACTCCAAGTGCACTTGACCAGAGACTGCCAAACCAGCCCATGTACTGTCCCACAACCCAGCACTGGTCTTAAAACTGAAATAGTCATTTATGTGAAACACAACACTTAAATTAGGGTTGATAACCTGGGTCTGTACTGTCTCTTTGCTAAGAAGAAAGGTGTGAATAAGTGTGTGGTAAATTCATAGGCAAATTTTGTATAAAATTTGCTAATTATCAAAGTTATTTTATAATACCTGCCTGAAACTTTAAAATGTTTACTCCTCTTTGGGCCTGGAATGAGGTCAAAGTGTTGAATTCAACATCACAATCTGCTGCCCTGGAAATTATTGCAATGTTTACACAAAGAAGTTTATGATGAGATCTAATAGGATTGCTCAAAAGAAATGTTTTCATTCTCCTTCTGAAAGCAATACAAGACAGACAGAAAGACTCTTTTGAATAGGGACTTTTCCAACATTTCAATACAGAACCAAGCACATTCCCAGAAGCAGAATGTTGCTATAACACGCTCTGTTTTTCAGGGTTTCGTTCTAACAATTGGCATTTCCTTCCAGAACTCCGTAAAATTTTCACCAGCATGAAACAAAAATAAGCCACAGAATTAGAAGTTCACGTACACTTCCATTATTTTAGGAAATTTAATTTTTAGTTTAGTTAATTTTTAGTTTACCCTTCTCTTCTATACATAAACTTCAGCAGCTTCTCTTCAAAAACAGCCAAAACAAGTGCAACACTACCAAAGCCTTAACCTCATTTCTATCAGATGTGCATCTATTTACACTGCTGGAAGGACAATTTATTTGTACTGCACTGTGAGTTACTAAAGCATGCCAAGTTTTCTCTCTGTACATAAAGAATGTCCAAGTACCCACTCACACCTCTGCTCTCCTGCCAACAACAGCACTCTTGGTTTCATCTGCATCACGCACAACTGAACTCAGTAAAACAAAATTCTGATCATTATCAAGTTTCTGCATTCTCTTTTTTTATTTAGTAAATTAAAGGTTTCAGTTTTTCCTAAAGAATACGTGCATATTTAGCAGAAGACCAATTTTTCATCATCATATTAAAGTTTTTGATTGCATCACTTGCTTGCAAATGCTTATCTCTTACAGCAAAAAGGGTTGATCTTATTACCTTAATATTTAAATATTTGCAAGCTGTGTTGCTCAGCCAAGAAACCACAAACACTTAACCATGTCTTTGGTAAGAGGCTAAATAAAGTTTATTCTGCAGCTCACAAACATGCACTGATGAAGCAGGATTCTGTAACAACATCTTTGCACAGTTTTAGTTAACACTATTCTGCACCACCTGGCCTTAACTCCTGCTGGGACCAAGAACTGCAGACCACTAAACACAAGCAGAATTGCTACTCCCCCCTCCCACCAAGGATCTTCTCATCATCTTTCCATCTCTTACAAAACACGGAGGCCTCTAACAAATGATGAAGACCTGCATTCATTTTTACCTGTATTTGACAAACATGGTTTATTTTGAGCATTTGCAGATGACAAACTCATCCTACACTGAAGTTCCCCTGAAGAAGAACACACAGAACTGGAAGAATAGCTTTTTTAGGTACCCTCTTCCTCCTTGTACTCTTCCTCCTTCCATATAATACAATACCATCTGGTGCAAGGCTTGCAAACCAGAAAGAGGTTTCCTCAAATCTTTTGGTCTGGCACAGAATTACATTTACCCATTGTGATCCTTCCCCTGTGATTCCCCAGTCTTTTACTGCACCTGTGAGGATGCAGACATGAGAAGAGTCTTTCAAGAAGAGGAGTATCTCTGTGTGCATCCTTCCCAGGCACTACAGCTCTCTCTGCTTTTCAGCAATTTTGTTACAAGATCATATAAAAAGAGTATCTGGATTCTTCAGGATAAGATTGCCAGCTTCAAATATTTTTAAGGAACTTTTAAAAATAATACCTTGTACTTAGACTCTTAGAAAAAGATCTCCAGATTTTCCTGGAATGTGAGCTGCAGACATTCAGGTGCTTTATCTTTCTCCAGGGAAGTTCTTGTGCTTGGACTCAAAGTGTTCCCATGTACAGAGCCAACTTCTGTAACATGTACAGAAGAGCAGGAAGTTCAACTTTCATTAAAAAATACCTAGGAACATCGTTCCTGGTATGAGACAAATCATGTGGACACACTTCAAAGGAACTAATTTTACCCCAGCAAATCCAGAGGAATTCCCAACACCATCCAGAAACTCACAAACATACCAGGTATGACAGTCAGGTAATCTACTTGGGAAACTAAAAACACTCAGCTACTGACAGGATTAGAGATAAATTTCATTGATAGACAACCCTCACATGAATGAATCACACTGAGATGTCTGTGGAGAAATGGAAACATGGTCCAGCACTGTCCCTTCTTCCTGCTCTTCTCCCACCCTCTCCTCTACAACTCATTCTATACACTGCTTTAGAGTTCCCAAAAAGTCTTAAAATAAAACATTAAAGAAACAAAGTTAAATATTATTATTTATATCAAGGGAAACAAACTTTCACTTACATTCAGAAGCTGTTTAGGTAGAGGAGATTTATTCTGTTCCCAGATTGCAGAGTACGCGACACAGAGTCCAAGGAATTTTCTATAATTGGACAGTACCATTTAAATGTCAACTTTGAGTGCACAACTAAACAAGAGTCACACCTAAAACACTGTTATTAAACAGTCAGTTGACATGTTCCCTTACAGCATTCTAACCAGCACACAGGTAGTACCAGGAAAGAACAAAAATAGAAAATCTCAACACGAGGAGTGACTAAAAGGGTGGTGGAAGACTTTCCCTGCTGAGATTTTCCAAAGAATCTGTCTTTTGCAATGCTGTTGTACAGAAATGCTTATCAGAAAATGTTAATGCCTAACAAGTACCCCACTGTAATATGACTCAATAAAGCAAAACAGAGTCACATCAACCCCAAACCCCCCAACCACTTGAAAAAGCAGAAAACTGTTACAAAAGCAGCAACAAAAGCCCACACAGAAGGAACAGTGAAAATCTAGCTAGCCTAAACCAGAAAATACTCATCAGATATTTCAGAGAGAAAATGTTACTAAAAATATACGCAGGAATTGGTCACAATTTAGGGAGGTATTGTAAAGATAATAATAATAATAATAATAATAATAATAATAATAATAATAATAATAATAATAATAATAATAATAATGACAATTCCCAAGGCATTACTCTGTCTGATGTGACCCTGACAGTAAAACATGGGCAGTTACTCTACTGCATAAATTATTTTTAAAATTTTTGGTTTGCTTTTTAACTAATACAGCAAAAAAAATCTATCTACCAGTGCTATCGTGTTCTCCTACGAGGGCTTTCCTTAGAAGGAAGAATATTTATTTCCTTAGTGAAAATGGTTCTTCAAAGCCAAGTCCTAGAATATCACACTTCCAACTTCAGTTGGATAAGCTGCCGTATGTTATCACCAGACTGAAGCCAATTTGCCATCGATGGAATGCAGGATCACAGCTGGGAAAATGCCTGACGTGCTGCACAGCCTCTCAAAGATGCCTGAAAGCCTCACAGAGCCTCAGCTACTCCCACCTCAGACCCACCCATGCACTCAGACATCCCAGGACTCCCCCAGCTGTACCTGGAGTTCTTTGCATTCCCCTTTTCTGTCATTCTTCAAAGCCTGACCAGCATTTCTAAACCTTCTATTCTGTTTTTTCTCACATTCACTCCTTTTTTCTTTTACTCCAAAGCACTCCAGCCTGAATCCCTGGAAGTTTGTTTGCCTCATGCAAAGCTTGTGACCTTAACAGAACCACACAGATCAATTCCCCAAAATTTATCTTAAGTAACCAACACACTAATTCATTAATTACAGCAGGGTAAGACATGACTGATATGCCAAGACCACAATTCTCAAAACAATTTGTCTTGTCACATTAGAGCTCTTCGAAGTGAAACACACCTCATTACCACCAAA
Source organism: Poecile atricapillus (assembly GCF_030490865.1). Classification (NCBI taxonomy): domain Eukaryota; kingdom Metazoa; phylum Chordata; class Aves; order Passeriformes; family Paridae; genus Poecile; species Poecile atricapillus. The sequence goes on along the minus strand of NC_081258.1, from coordinate 3,186,626 downwards.
ATCAAAATTTTGAAGTTTCATTTAAAAAAATCTTTTTTTCTCTCCTTATTTTAATCACCATTTTGACAAAATTCAAGGACTGGACTAAACCAGTTTATCCACAGAACACTACAAGACTGGAATCCTATCAGACCAAATTGGCAACTAACCTGGCAAAGCAGAATTTGTGAATGGAATGTGTCCTATTCTCCCACACACACCTTAAGGGTCTCTTTGATGGCTGAAAGAACAAATGTCTAAACAGCTCCTGATGTAAAATTGTCTTGAGGTACATAAAGAGCAGAAAAGAAACACAAAGCCAGAAGTGCAACAAGCACAACTTCAAGCTTCTTCTCAGGGAGTTTGGAACTCATTTCTAGCATATTCTCCTTAATTTTCAAAATATTTCTTCATCCTACAAGACAGAATTTCAGATTTTACACATATCAAGACACAGGACCTCCTATGGTTTAAATCCACAGTCCCCATTAAGTTTCCAGCACATACAAAATCCAAACAGAACCTGGAATGGCCCAGGAGCATGGGATTGCCTGCAGCACCACTGGTTGTCCAAAGGCTTGGGAAGGGTATCCAGAGCCATCACCGAGCTCTAGGAGGAGCAGAGCAATTGCAACACAGATTTTTGTCAAGGGCAGCAGCGCCAGCCCCAGCACAATGCCCTGTGATGAGGTTACCCATGCTGCTGGAAATGTCATCTTTCATGTATGATATAAATGCCTTCTGTAGCTACTAACAATACCCTGGCATTGTCTGCAACACGTAGGGTGTTCCACTGGCTAACACCCAATTCCAGTAATAATATTCTGTCTACCTACAACCACAAGAAAATACTCATTCTCAGCCCCAACTGGTCCTGCAGCACAACAGCAAGCTCCTGAGAGCTGCCACACTCCAGCAACTTCTGCATCTCCCCATGCAGTTATCTGTCTGCACTGATCAGACACTTCTCCAAAACTCTAGAAACACCTTGAGATTACTGGGAATAAAGGAGCTCTTTTCATACAGCACAATTAGTCATATCAGCAGTGAAAGCTATTTTGAGCAGCACCCATTAATCACTATCATTAGCAGGATTTCTGGTGTACCAGCATTCATTGTACCAAGAACAAGTCTTTTCCTATTACAGTACTACCACATAAACAAAAGCAGCAGCACAATTTCTCTTGACATAACCCTGTTTTGAGTAAAGCAAGTGGCAGTAAAATGACTGTCAGTGTCAGGTTTAAAGAAAAAGCTTACTTAGGACAGAAAAATACAATTGTTTTGCTGCAAAGAAAATCCAGCCATCATTTGTATGCTGGGGGAGAAGTGGTGTTGAAAAATAATAAATAGTGGGAAGAAGTGAGGAATAGAGATCTCAAGCTGGAGACTGCACACCTTCAAAAAAATAAGATGCCAGTGACCAAATCCAAGCTGATACCCAAGAAGCAGAAGAAACCTAGACTTCACTTCTAAATGTCAGTAGCCTATATTTGCCTTATTATATTTTATGAGGGATTATTTACCTGTTAGCCAAATTTCAGAGTCTCAGAACAGACTTTCAACTAGAAAAATATTCCCTGTACATATTATTTCTAGTTTCCTAACCACCCTGACTAACTCCTGATGCAGAATGAGGAAGGCCAGCAGAAGCATTCCTGCCTTACACCGACCGAGGAACATGTACATTTGACCTGAAACACACCTTCACCACAACCACAGATTAAATAAAGTTCTGCTGGGAAGGAAAGAACAGAAAATACAGGAAGAAAGAAAAACCTCCTGCAAGTCTTGAACTCGGAAAACTCGCCATTCTTTACAGAGGGGTCCAGCTTTATCTTCTGTAGAAACATTGCCTGGTAGAAGACTCGAGCCAAGTGCAAAATGATGTTGGTGCCCACGATACACAAACAGCACCTGTGCACACACCAGAATGGGCCAACACTGCTGATCCCATGAGCTGCATACCAAAACCTTCATGTGGCCAGGAGCCACACAACACATACCACACACCTCAGAGAGGTGAGGGAAGGGGAGCTTCAGCCGCCTGTGCCCACAGAATACAAAATCAGTTCCTCAAGAGCACCACTACCTCTTTGCAGACAGCACTGGGCTGAGGAAAACAGAAACATCCAGCAACAACCGCCTTAAAATGCACAAGCTGTAGATTTGAGATTGTCCAACAGCCACCCCGGCAGTTAGAGATGCAGTGCCATTTTGGGAACCGAGCCTCAGCCCTGTGCCAGCTGCGTGTGCCTCCGAAGGCACCGCATGAGCCATTCCGGAGCACCGAGTTTATGGCAGCCACGCACCACTGAGGTATGGCCGCTGACACCTGTGCCTCTATAAAAACAGCAATGATAATAATAACGGCCAATTCATACCTGTAACAGGGTTTATAACCTCACATCAAACAAACAAATAAGACCTTCTGACTGCTTTCAAGGTCCTAAGCCGACATTCACCCGACAAATACATACCTCTACCATTTCCTCTCCACTCAAACGGATAAAACCCCTCAAGCAGGGACAAGCAAGGGAACATGAGTAAAGTTTTAAGCTACAGCCCAAAATGCGTTATCCTCTTCTGCTGGCAGCTACCATATGCACACAACATAAGGCTCGGCAACAACAAGCGGCACTTGCAGCTCGCATCAGGTGAACAATCTGTACGCAGCCCCTGCAGCGGCCGGGGACGCTGCTGCCCGCAGGCCCCGGCCCGGGGGTGCGGAGGGGCCCGGGAGCCCCGAGCCCGGCCGGGCTTTGGGCGGCGCCGCTGCCGCCGTGCCCGGGGAGCTCCGGCCGGCGCCGCCCGGGAGAGGCCGCGCGGCGGGGCCGCCCCAGCGCCGGGGGCCGGCGGGGCCGGGCCGGGCGGGCGCCCCGGGTCACCGCCGAGCAGGAAGGTGCGCAGGAATTCCCGCAGGCGCAGTCCCGGCCCCGCCGCGCTGCCCGGGCTGCCCGCACACGGGTCACGGTGGGGGGAGGGCGGCCGCAGCCCCGACACCACCCCGGGCTGCCCCCGACACCGCCCCGGGCTGCCCCCGCCGCACGGCCGGCCCGGCCCGGCCCCGCCGGGGCACCGCGGCCACGGTCCCGGGCACCGCCGCCTCGCCTCGCCTCCCCCCGGCCGGGGCTCCCCCCCCTCTCCCCGGCCCCAGCCCCAGCCCCCGCCGGCGCCTCCCGAGCGGCCCAGGGGCTGCCCCGGGCGCTGCCGCCTCTGCGCCGCGTCCCCCCGGTGCCGCGGGCGCTGCCAGCCCGGTGCCCGCACGGCCGGGCCCGCGGGCCGCGCTGAGGGGCGGGGGCCGGGCCGGGCCGGGCCGCGGGGCTCGGCGGGGACGGCGCGGAGCTCACTCACCTGCCCGCGACAGCCCCGGGCCCCGCGCCGAGCGCTCCGGAAACGGCGGCGGCTCCGCCGGGGCCGGGGAGGGGCCGGAGAGGGGCGGGCGGAGCCGCGAGTGACAGCGGGAAGGGGCGGCGGGAGCGGCGGGCGGCGTCGACAGCGGCTGCGGCGACCAGGGGACGGCGGGGAATGGCAGGGGAATGGCAGGGAATGGCAGGGAATGGCAGGGAATGGCAGGGGAATGGCAGGGGAATGACAGGGGAATGGCACGGAATGGCAGCGGCAGGGTCCGGGCGGGGAGCGCAGAGCGCCCGGGACCGGCCCTAAGTGTGGGGCGAAGAGCTTGAGGGGCGGCCTGGCGGCACAAAAACGGAGAAGGGGATGAATTAATCAGTGAATATTTTATATGAGCTTAAAATTGTGAGGGTTCTCGCTCCGGTGTTTTGGGGTCAGATGCAGGGTCCCGATTCGGGAGAGCCGTTCGAGATGGAGATTGCCAGCAGCACCTGCAAAGTTGTGTATTCCTCTTCTGTCCAAAGTCACTTGCTGAACAAAATGCAGGATTCAGCACTGGTGTTCAGTGCATTTGTTTGGGAATTAAGTAAAACGCACAAACATCATCTCAAACTGATCCCTTTGTCATAATCGTCACGGTGCTACCAGCTTTAGGAATTGTTCAGAAATTGGCCTGGTCTAGGGTGTGAGTTTAAACTGCTTCTGTATTATTTCTCAGGCTTAATGCAGGCTTTATACAGAAAAGTTTGCTGTACAAAATGATGTCTTTTCAAATCTTATTTCCACAGAGTCTCTGTTAGTCCTGTCTTCCTCAGTAAAAAGTGATTGATTTTTATTTCCTTGACTTATTTAGAATCTTACTTCTAAATGGATCAAGCATTTACTAATGTACAGAAATGTCTAGTAAAGCTAGAAAATAAGGTAATGTGTAGTAGTAGGAGAGTAGTTAAAAGTCGTTGAAATACATGTAAGCAAAAATTTTGCCTACAGAGCTCAGCATCCAATCATCTGGCTCTAATTCCCCCCCCCAAAAAACCCCAAACCCACACACTTGGATATGATACTCATAAAGTGAAAATAACCATAATTTCAGTGCTGCTAATCAGAAAACTCTGTGGGAAGAAGTGAAATTGTCAATTTATTGGACACCTTCTAGCCACAAGCTAGAAATAGTCCTCAAGTAGCGTCTGCGGGGAGCTGCCTAGGAGCAATCTGTGGCTTTGTTTCCTTCTCCAGAACAGATGGTTGCTGGCAGACCGGGCTTCTCATCAGTGCCTTCCCTCTGAACTCTTCTGATTCTTGCATGTCTACTAAGCATGTCTCTTCCTAGTAAATTTAGTCCTCAAATTAAGAGATACCTGGGAAATACTTGGAAAGACACAAGGGAACAGAAGGCTGTCATATTGTTGGCTCCTTCAAGAGAGAGAGAGGTGTTGAGTATTCTTTGTACTGGAGGAGTACAATAAAGGGCTGGAGATGGTAATATTTTTTACTCTTTTTTTTTTTTTCAGCTTTTAACTAAATGGTTGGTGAAACACTGATTTTAAAAGAAGATAAAAAGACTGGTGAGGTTTCAACAAGGTTTTGTTTGGAAGAAGGTATAGCTATGAAGTGGAAAAACCGAGTGTAAAGTCAAAAGAAGCTGAAGAGGAAGGGGAAGGGAAAGAGAAAATAAAATACTGGGATGAATTTTCCTTCCTTCCAGGACAGATACTGAGGACCTAAAAGTAATCTAAAAAAACCCTACAAAATGCCTCTTGGTTTTTGTTTTTTTCTTTTTGGTTTAGTGTTGTTTTGCTTTCTGGTTTTTTTTCAGGAATGAAGAGAGAGAGATACTAACACACACAAACAGAGATGTATTTTTAGGGATGCTTCTCTTTCGTGGCCATGGGGAGGAGGGCTGTCTGGAGCAGCTGTGCTGCTGTGCTGAGGTGTGGCAGTGTGAGCTGCAGGAGGACAAAGCCAGGAGATCCTCAGGCAAACATTTCCTTGGGCTTGCTGCGTGTCCCCTCCAGGCCTGGCTCTGCTGAGCTCTTGTTGCCTGTTCTGCTCTCCAGGGCCCTCTGCTCTCCCAGCCACGTCCCCTGCAGTTCCTGGCCATCGGAGAGTGTCATGTGCTGCTTCAGGACACGGCCCCTCCTGCCCTGGGGAATCACAGAATCACGAGGTTACAAGAGACCTTCAAGATCATCGAGTCCAACCCATGCCCTAATACCTCAACTAAACCATGGCACCGAGTGCCACATCCAGTCTTTTTTTAAACACATCCAGGGATGGTGACTCCACCACCTCCCCAGGCAGACCATTCCAGTATTTTATCACTCTTTCCATGAAGAACATTTTCCTTTTTCCATTTTTTTCCCTAACGTCCAACCAAAATTTCCCTTGGTGCAGCTTAAGGCTGTGTCCTCTCGTTCTGTCAGTGGTGCCTGGAGAAAGAGACCAACCTCACTTGGCTACAGCCACCTCTCAGGGAGTTATAGAGAGTGATGAGGTCACCTCTGAGCCTCCTTTTCTCCAGGATAAACACTCCCAGCTCCCTCAGCTGTTCCTCACAGGGTTTGTGTTCCCAGCCCCTCACCAGCCTCGTTGCCTCCTCTGGATGTGTTCAAGCATCTCAATGTCCTTCCCAAACTGAGGGCCCAGAACTGGACACAGTGGCAAGTGTTGCTGCAGGAGCTGAGGGCCACCAGCACAGCTCCTGTAACCTGTTTTACCAACATGAGGTTTTACCAAGAGATCCCAAAACTACGCGAGCGGTGCTGACTGAAGTGCACTGTATTCACAGGCAGAAATCTGTTCTGCAGACAGTCTTACAGTTCAGTACACCAACGTGTTCTTTCACACTATCTGGAGGTATGCAAATATGCCCCTATTTTGTTATCCTACTGATTTAATTGTGTTCAGTGGAGTGTGCAGAATTTGGTTCTGTCAACACTAACAGTGGAGTTACACACAATAGTCATATTTTTTTTATTTTGACTCCCTGGATTTATTTACATATTCTTATAGGGGTTTATTTTACAGTGCTGTATAACAACTTTTAGCACGTAACTATCTCTAATGATCAGACATTTCATTTGAAATTTTCTGCAGATTAAATTTATAGCTTGAGAGCACAAAGGCACAAAGGACTTGTAAGAATCATAGCCTTAAAGTTAATATGTCTTACCAGATGGCAGGAATTTTAGACAGACTGTGAAATAAATAAGTTCACACTTCCTGGTATAAACAGGGCATGAAAACATGCAATTCAACAGAGTGTATAATAACCAATGCAGAATAAAGAGGAAACACTCAAGGGCTAGAAAATATGTGGTGTAGGTATCTATTGTGATACTGTACATTAAAATTCTTTTTCTCAGGTCTTACAATGCAATATTTATACTGAGTAGTCTATTTTTTTATTTTGTGAATTCTGTTTTGAAAGATGGTAGTATGCTTAATTATTTAGTAAAGTCCTAGGTAGATCAGCATATTCAGTTATATTTAGTTTTCCCCACTGATGTTACATATATGTGAAAAGTGCTTTCCAAGACCTCCCTTGAATAGGAAGGAAACCAGTGCACAGTTTAAACAAAAAAACGTAACAATGTTGTTTAAAAAAAGGAAAGCAGCTTTGAAATGTATTATGAGTGCAACTCGATGTCATGGGCTGCAGGAGGAAGAAATTAGCTTGGGAAAAAAGCAGCACTGGCACAATAGCCATGTGCAGATGTTAATAAGGATATGCCTATCAGCAAGGTGTGGGATAAGATTAGGAGGATGAACGTTAGTAATATAATCCCTAAAGAGTGTGTTAAAGGGAAAACCTCATTCACAAGAGGTTGTTTATGTTAACCAGATGGAGATATGTTTAGGAAAAGGAAATGTGGGGAAAACCATGGTGATTTTGGAAAACAGACTTGACCACTAATGTCCTATTGTATCAGCAGTGATTTTCCCTTTGAGGTTAGTAATTACTGTGAATTAGTGAGAGCATGTTGGAGTGCAGGATGAGCAGCAGCAGTGTTGTCCTGGTGTTTGGGCTGTGTGTGCAGGTGCAGTGAGCACAGCTCTGGCTGGAGCTGTGTTGTACAGTCTGTACAGTGTGTCACAGCCCCCGTGGCCACAGCCTGACCCACTCCTGCTGCCTGCATGTTTGACAATGCAGGCATACATGTAGGCAAATCTGGCTTCTAAAAATACATTTCACAAATCATCCATTCCAGCTGTCAGGGTGAGAGCAGTCCTTTTGTCCTGCAGCCCTGGACAACGAAAATCCCATTTCAGACAAATGAAATGTAGTCCTTTGCTGCCCACCAGGAAAGCTGCTGACCTGTGCTTTACACCCTCAATGCTCTGCCCACCATTGTGTCCAACCTGAGGCTCAGCACACGGCAGGAGCTGGCCTCCTGCCCAGAGCCTCTGTAAACAGCACAAACTTGCAAAATCAGGGGTGGACAGAGCCCCCAGGGCTCTCTGGAGCAGTTCCTGCCCGGTACCTCCACAGGGCCAGTCCCACTCTGCAAAGACTGAACGTGGCTGGCTATAAATGGCTAACTAAAAATAAAAATAGGGACAATCACCTTTTCTTGTCTGACAGATCAAAGATCCAGGTCACCTTAAAAAATGCTAGGCTGCAAGCCATAGTGCTTATAGGAAAAAGAAATAAATATGTAAAGTATACAAACCTCTTGATCCTGCCTGGATCAGTCCAGGTTTGATCAAACTGAACGGAGGCCACTGACTACAACTGACACTGGATGTGTCCCATGACCTTCTGGTTTATATATTTAGACTCCCCATACTTATCTTCACTTCTACAGGTCTGATGTCATCACCATTATTATAAGCAGAACTTGTCACTTGATTGACAGCAAACAACTTCTCCAAAAAGTAGCCAAGGAGTCAGAATGTTTTGTCAGAGTGACATATGATCATGACTGCCTGCAGTCCATTTTTGTTTACAGGCAGTGGAAGAATTTCAGATATTTATAAGGTCAGTGTCCCTAGTCCAGAGAAGAAGGAGAAGATGTGTTTGGTTTTAAATTGTTGTTCTGCTTAAAAGATTGACTTAAAGAATTGGACTTGAATGAAGGACTAGGCTGTGATGTAAATCCTTTGCCTGTTGCAGCCTGGAATGGGCTGCTCCCAACTGCACGCACAAAGGGGTCACTGGCATGCCATATTTTTGCTTTAGGAAGTCAAATACTTAAACATATGCATAATTCTTTTTGACTGTCTGGTGATTCAGATGTCTGGGATCTCATTTTGCTGGTTTTTTTGAAAACTTTCACAAAAAGGAATCGGCTTGCAAAACCACAAAAATGTACTTCTCAGCCAGCTACGGTAAAATAGTTTGCACGGCCATCTCGATACTGGAGAAATCTTTATATTTAAAAAAACCATTCTGATGAGTAACAAATGAGTATTAATTCAGTATTAGTAAGCCATTAGCAGCTACCTGAGAACTGTTCAAGGTATGCTGCAAACATAGAGGTGCTGAGAGAATATTTGTGAGACAAAAGAACTGTTGACATTCAATCATACTGGAACTTAGAATATTGTTTTAAAACAGATATGCTGCAAATGTGGGAATGAGAACTAAACTGACTTTTTTTTTCTCTACTTAATTTGGCATTTAAGTATATGGCACAATAAGGTTTGACAAAAATGTAAATCTGTGTAACTGACTCCACTGATTAATAGGGTGTTAAGGACTTGTAATATGATAGAGTCTAAATTCTATTTAGGACGAAGTGAAACAAAATTTAGAATTAATTCTAGCACATTTATAAAAAGGCATACAAAAATATATAGGTCCATTCTACTAAAGGTTAGAAATGAAAGGCTACCTAACAAATGATGTTGTGTTTGTTTGACCTTGTTCAACTGATTCCATTAAAGTGTTGTGCATGTTTCAGATAACAAAATTTGACTTTTTTAGTGATATATCCAATATATCCAATATATTGGATATATTGGATATAAAATTATTTTAACAGTCTATACTAAACATTTTACCATAACTGTAAATTTTATCTAACAAGTTCATATAGATACACAAAAATAATACATGTTTATAAATATACATAAATATTTAAAGTGATCTAGAAAGAAGCCTAAATGGTAGTTTAAAATCATTTCCATGTGGTAATTCCTGCAACATGGGATTGTTGCAGGGGGATTGGATAGGGGCCCAAGTGCTATTGCATTGACTTAATTTTTGTCTGGGCACTGTAACAAAGGCAACTAAATTTCAGCTGCCTTCGTGATATTGTTATTACCTTTTGCCTATACAGACTTTTATTGTGGAAGACTGCCAAATAAGGAAAAATTTTGTAATTGAGAACATGGAATTATGAAAGCAGCTTGAACAGAAGGATAACAGGGAAACATGTAAGTTAATATTTTGTGGATGAAACTTTGCTGAGTTACTTGATAATGTAGAGGAAAGTGTAGTAGATTCTTCATTAATTACAGAAATGCTCAGTGTGTCACACAGTGTATCATAGATCCAGCTGTGCCTGAGATTGGGATGGAAGTGAGCTCCTTACAGGGAGCCGGGAATCCACTTACAGGAACAACCTGTGAGACTGACAGTGCTTCTTTCCTAAACGACTCCTGCTTTACCCACCTTGCAGAGCCTCTTTGGGGTGTCCTATCAAAACCAGGCCAGGTCTCCTGGTGACATCATGAAATGGGAGATGCCCATGAGCTCGTCTTTGGCCACAACAGAGCTTTGGCCACCTGTCTGTCCTATGCTTGAGAAGATATTCAGGATGTTGCCAGAGAAGAGTGGGAATAAAACTTGGCAACCCAGGCTCATCTGTTTTCCATGGGAGATGCAGCCCTCAGTGCTTGATTGGCTGAGGACCATTTTCCTCAGGAAAAGCAGCATAGGTGACCTCACTGGCTGGTTTCAGGTTCCTGATTTGTTTAGTCAGCTTCCAATGCCTTCACACTTTCCCAGTAACTGCTGCCAAGAGTACGTGTGTGGTTTGTTTGTATCATCGGCCTCCTGCAGGGCTGGGCTCTCCTCAACACATCTCATACCAGCTTTGAGCAGCTTGCTCCTCATCACTAATGTTGATCATACAGTGCCCAGTAATTTTTTTTTAAATTTTAAACTTGCTCTTTAAGCTTTCTCAGCAAAAATGGTGCCCAGCTGGCTGTGTTATTAGGTGCAAATATCCTGCACTGCTGGACACAGGCCAGGGATGCAGAAGCAGATATCACAGGGGTTATGGTTCACTCTGCTGTTGTCTTTTTTAAAGCCCAGAAATTCCACAGTTGAAAATTAAGGGCTACCAGAAGTTATTTCTCTGGCATCCCACAAAACTGAGATCCTTCAGGTGCACCAGGCAGAGAGAAGCCCTTGATGTCTGAGTGACTGCTTAATGGTGCTCTCTGCATCCCCTGTCTCAATTTCTGTGCCCTCCTTGTTTCAAGAGACACATACAAACCTCTCTGTTGTTGTTGGGCTCCAAAGGTCACGATTCATCTGTCGATATAAATTGTGTGTAGCTTTGTTGAAATTGATAATCGTGGTTCCCATGATGCCTAATCAATTGCAGTATTGTAAAAGAAGGTAGAAAAAGCTACCAAGTGTGTATCAGACTCTCAGATCGCAGTTGTGCCTGGTGTGAGAGGCAGGAAACAAACCATCAGTCCCACCAGAACTGCACATATGAATTATGCAACTCTTGTGTGAGTTGTCACGTCTGTGAGCGCGGGGGACCGTGAGACAGCAGCCCTGTGGTAGCAACTGACAACTGAGGGAAGGAAAATCTTCCTTTGTGTGTGCACTGTTAAATAATTCAAAGACAAGATAAACAGTACCTATGGATGCATCTATTTTTTCATTTCACAGTAATGAGTCAAGATACTGTAAGTCAAATATGTGTATTTCAGATCCTTTTAGGCACCCATCAAGCCACCAGTTACTAAAAGATAAGGAAGATAAGACAAAGTGATCATAGGCCATACAAATCCTATACATCAGCTGTTTTCTGCTGTTGAGATTTGGACATGTCAGCTTTTCTTTTGGAATTCCAAGAGTAAGGAAATTATCTGATATAATTCTTGCGAAATTAAGCTTTGATAGCGGTATTGAGTGTCAACACACCGTATTCACATCTCAAGGATCATTGTAATTCCAGGAGCTGGAAGATGAGAAGGCAATAAATAACAGGATACAGGGTAAGCTCTTCTTCCTTTTTAATGGGAAAATAGCCATGGTGGTGTACTTGACATGCATTTGGTTTAGCATAAAAGAAAAAGGACAAGAAAAGAGATTGAAATGCACAGTCATATAGGAAATAAAAAACCTAATCAATAAGTAGTGACAAAAGCAGTGAAAAACTTCTCCTATAGTGCTCTGAAGTTAAAATGTAGAACATGCATATATATCCCCCAATCTGCTCAATATTGTTTCTAGAGAATAAATAATCTGTAGATTTGTTGGGGTAACATGATTTGCCATTTCCTGGAATAATTGCCCACAAACATGAGCTTGACCCCTGTGTTCAACTAACAAACTCTTGCCCTGTGTATGGAGGGTGATCCCAGGGATGGATGGTTACAGAAAAGTCAGATTTGGATATTAGATACACATGTCCCTAGCAGGAGTTGTGGTTTTCTCCTCATGTGGATTAAAAACACACTGGCAGTCTTAAGAGTTGCTAATTTAGGGCTTTCTGATTGCAAGTTCCAGGCAACTTCATGTTTTGCTTCATCCTATAATTCTAGGAATGGTGGTTTCCTGAGAAAAACAAGCTCATCAGACTTTGGAGCTCTCTCTCCTGTGTTCTGTGCATACAGAATTGGCAAACCAGCACAGAACATAATAAGAATGAAGTTCAATCTGTAGTGGTTTTACACCCTATGTTTTTAAGAGTCTGCAATCATTTTTCTGAAAACATATGCACAGAAATCCTTGTAAAGCTCTTTTCTCCAGCTGTACAATGGTATACATGTAATTTGAAGATTTTTCAGCCATAGCTATAGTAACACTCACAAAAGTTTGTTAGCTTCAGTTATGTTTTTACTTAATGATTTTAAAAATCATTGTGCTGGTCTTACAGTGAGGTCCATTTGCACATAGATCTCATTGAAGGCCCAGGACCTGCAGTTAATATGATTCCATTCTGTATCTAATCACACTCCCATTTTGCATAAAAGGAAGGTGGGAGGTTGTTTCAAGGTCAGCAATTTATTTATTAATAGTAATATTTGTAAATAGCATCAAAATCCAATTCAATAGGAATTTGAAAACGCCAAAAATGCAAAGATCTGGAGAGTTCATCCCCTGAAAAATTGGATGGTATCATGAATGATGGGGTATTAAATTGTATCTGTAATTTAAGAAACTGCAGTTATTTGCAGTGTAGCAATTTTTGCCCCCTGTATGACCAAACCTTTTAAATTCAAGTGTCTGATAATACAGACAAGCAAAATCAAACAGGCAGGTAGTTCAAACAGAATCTGTAGAAAAGACAGCAGTAACATGTAGATCTTTTTGAAAAGATTCCGTCTATAGAACTGGGATTTTAAAGAGACTGGCAAAAGAATCAGGTTCATCTGATATGCAGAGGAAAAAATGTCAACCTGAGGCTAGCATCTTCTACAACAAAATCTACATTTCCAGAGAACTTCCTTGAACTGAAACAAGCTGCAAGATGGGCTAATTTCTTAAAATATTAATAGTAAACTTGGGTGAGACATTCTTTTTATGCTTTCACTGATTCAAATTCATTAAATTGCAATGATAATAAATCTTGAGAGATTAAGTTTATAACAGAATATCAGGTGGTTGTTTCTGGGTTTTCTAAGACCCCAAGATTTGTTTGGCATGCAGCTGAAGCATCATTTATCTTTGCTGACGGCCCGGTTTTCATTCCCAGGCTTTGTGCTGCTGTGCACCAAATGCCACTGTCCAGTTGGGGGTATTCTTAGTCTGCTGTCCAGCAGATGCAGGCTGGCACATCCCTGCCTACTCCAGTGATGTGGGTCACATTCCCAGCAGCAGCCCCACCACGAGAGGAGGAAGGAAACACTTGCAGAAGTGGGAGTGGTGCAAAGCCCAAGCCTCAGAGCTCTGCTTTAGTGGGTCAGCTGCCAAGAACTGTGTGAGTGGTGCTTTAAAGCTGTCTTTGCTTCCCTGCAGGGACTCGACTTGCAATTGAAATATCACACATGGGGAATTTGCCAGAACTTTGAATTAATATGCACATGACCAAAACAGTTAAAGTCACCTCCTGTTTGGTGCTGTGAATTCCTCATCCTCAGATGTGTATTCTATTCACTGCAGCAGTGAGGGACATTTAAGAAGTGAGTGTAGAATAAGGAATATATTCCAAGAGTTTAGTTGTGCTGCTTTTTTAAATGTGCCAAGATCTTTGTGTTAAATTTAGCTGAGGAGATTAGGCCCTATGACTGCAAAAAATTTATTTTTCTAGAAACCAAAGTAACCAAAATGTCTGTATTAAAGCATTTCCATTGTGAAAAATACCTCTGATCTGGAAAGATGTAGCATTTAATCTCAATAGCATAAGACCTGTACTCTATTGTATAGTGCATGTGCAAAATCAGTACAATGTGTAATATGTACATAATCATGCAAAATTATAATGATTAATATTAATGCCAATACAACAAATTATAAATAAAACTATTACTTTAAAAAGTAATAGTTATAGGAACTGATGTAATTCAATTAAGAACAGAATGAACTGCCCATTGTTTTCAGCAGAACCCCATTTCCCCGGCTGATGGAGTCACCTTACAGAAACAAGGCTGGGACAGCTGGATCACAGACCTGCAAACCAGGCTTGGGCAAGATGGATTTCTGCTTTTACTCTGAATGTAGGCTAAAAGAACACATATTTTAACAACTTTGCTACCCTTCTACATGAAATAAAGATCTGCTTGCTTTCTTTTGAGGTGAGTCCTTCTCCGGCCAGTTTGTCTCATTCTTGTGTCACCACTAATGCACTTAGGACTGAATAAGCTCCCTGGCTGTGGCATCAGGAGCAGAATTATTGCTTGCACATCCTGAATTTATCTTCATTTTCATATTGATGTCAGCAATAGTAACTCTTAATATTAAATGAGCCAGGCTGACAACTAGTAAATTGAAACTGTAAACAAAATGTGATAGAAAAATCAAAGGAGTCACCATTGCTTTTCTTCCAAACACTTGAAATAAGAGTAAAAACCCTATTTCTGCTTCACTGCTTGCAAAGGGGAGGTAACACTGGCTTGCAGGAGATGAAGTTTCTGGTTGTGTATAAAAATACTGTGCAGGGGTTTACCTGTCAGCACAGCTTGTGGAGCCACCCAGGGCAGGGTGGAAGGGGCATCCCCAGAGTCCTGCCCATGCTGGCACGGCAGCTCAGCCCCGTGATGGCACTCAGGTGACAATTGGTGCTCTGAGGTGTCTTTTTTGGCAGGGTTTTTGTGGAAAAGGGAAAGCATCCCGGGGTCACCTGCAGCAGCTCCTGCAGCCAGGCTCCTCCACTCGTGTCTGTGCCACAGCTGCTAACTGCCCGAGAAACTCCAGCCTCTGTACATACACATATATCTGAAAGGGATCTTGCACTACTCAAGTGTTCTTCACCACTGTTAAAAGCTCTGGAGCAGTGGTACTCAAAATTCGTGGTTGTGTGCTTATTATTCAGAAGAATACCCTTACTTGTTGCTGGACACGAAATGAGTTACACAGATGGAGCTCGAGGTGTGGTGAAAGAAAGAAACTTTTCTTTTCTTTTCTCAGTATTTATAGGTTTCTGACCACAGTCAGGAATTGGATGGTCAGGATAACACTTCCCAACCACACTGGCAGTGAGAGATGTCCATCACAAGACGTGTATCAGAAAGAATGTACACATATCTGTATTTACAGTTACTGTCCTGGGAAAGTCTTTAGAAACTATGTCAGCAGGCTCAAAAAGTTGAGTTTTCAGGGTGACACTTACTTTCTGATATAATGGTAAATTATAAATTAATTTCCTACACGATGGTTAAAATCCATTGTGTAAAGAGGAATTCTACCCAAAATGAAAGTATTCCTGGGCTACCAACACAGATTTATATCTGGTAGCCAGTAATTGTTTCATCTAACAAAAACCAGCAGTCTTTGTTAGAAAAAAGACGTTTTAGAAACTCTATTACTTGGTAGCTTTAGCAAAACAATAGTTAACTGCAGAGATTTTGTTCTGTGCTAATAGAAGCCATTGTCACAATGTGTAAAGTCAGGAAATGCATCTCCTAAAAGAACTCTTCCAACTTTCTCAAGTGCAGGATTCTACTGCTGGGTTTGCCTTCCATGACCATATAAACAGTGGTACCCGAGCTCCTCTCCAAGGAAATGCAGGGTTTAACTACACGTGCATCTTAGCAGAGACAAGACCTAAATGTGGCAAAAAGGAAATTGCTCTCATCTTACAGAGCTTGATTAAAGCTTTAGGCATAGAGCTTTTTAAATGACAAATGCTCAATGAAATAATATTATGTCTTTATACTCCAGAGCACTATTAATCTGAGGTTCTAGGACTTTGAGAAATGTTAATTAACTCATTACCATTCACATAAAGTGTTACCATGACATTCATTTTGTGGGCTGATAACCAAAGCATGGAATTATTATGTTTTTTCAGAAAGAATGCGATTGGGGTTCTCTTCCATGTCTGTTCCCTATCAGGTATTTACAGAGATGTTAACTGTTCATGTAGTGGTGGATTCCATGGATCTTCAATCAAGTTAGCCCAAAAGGAACAGCAACAATTTTTTGAGAGATTGAACAACTTCAGCAGTACCTAAAGCAAGATGTTTCTGCAGCCTGAAGCTTTGTGTTGGGTATTTGGGAGCCCAAATTTGATAGCTAAGAAGCTAGGCAGTGTTCTTAAGGGTTTGAAGAAGTTGCATGCTCCAGGAAAGAACTGAGACACTTTTGGCCATTCTGCAGAAATGTAAAGGTATGCATGACTTTAAGTAATTTTTTTCCCCCAGGAAGCTGCCTGCTCTTATAATTTAGGGTAAATGCTGTGCAAATTAAGAATCCAGTGTTTGGTCCTTTGAATTGCATCTCAGGCTTGTTGCAATATGTTTGTGGTTTCAGTATAATGAAAGAATATGATCACTGCAAAACACAACTCACCACAGAAGCGTTGTGCAGTGTGGGTACAGAATTTATTCACCAAGTGCACACACAGCCTCATGCTTTGTTTCCAATGAAATCACCAGCAGGTGATTTGGGAGAATATGTAGAAGACCCACAGGTAAAGAATAATCTGCTGTATGCATTAGATCTCTGTCTTAAATCTGTTTGTATGGTGAAAACATGAAGCATGACATTTTTATATACTTAGCACAAGTTTCTAGTCAAAGAAATCACTGCTTTTCAGTCCCACTGGTAACAATTTAGCCACTGAAACTCTTTCAAATCTTATGAAACTGTTGGTCTCGATTTTTTCTTAAGAGTTAGGTTTTGTAATATAACATGTTTATATTATTATTGTTATTTTTCATTTCACAACAAATTCTCCCTTGTTTCCTGTTGCAAGACAGCAAGAACTGAGGTTCAAGATCTACCTTTTCTGTATTACACTGCAATATTTATGTTTCATTTTGTTTTGTTTTTTTATCAAGGCCTTTCATGCCTGATTCATTTTTAGGGTAAAAACCAAACATCCCTCAGTTTGCCTTTTCCATTGCCCAGGTCATTCTTCTCATCCTTTTATTAATTTCACCTAACTCTGAGGAATCCTTTATTGAGATCTTTGCTGATTGTATCATTACATTTCCTCCCATATGAAAATACTGATTTATCTAACGTTCTTCAACTTCTTAATTATAATTTTATGCACACCAACATTTTGTTAACTTGTTTTGACCACAACTAAATATGACCTCAGTCCACTCTCTAAGCTGGGACCCTTTCTAAGAATGAATCATACAAGTAACTCTTTCCAGAGCTCAACATTTCAGACTTACCAAATTTGAGTTTTGTGTGCCATCAGCCTGCCCAGGTGATGCTACCCAGCTGGGTCTTTTGAAATTCTTTCCAGGCCTCTCTAACCCTCACATTAATAACCTGTCATCTACAGATTTTGCTGCTCCCTTGTCAAATTTTGGTTTTTTTCCAAATCAGTGATAAATATACTAAATCACAGAGAACTATTATTTTATTTAGTACAATTGCTAGTATCATTCCAATATAAAAAAAGCTCTAGTTTATGTAATTTTCTGTCTCTTTGAAAGTTAGCCCATTTCCTATCTGTGTTTTAACCTTTAGTAGCCATTGCTTTTTTAGAATGGCAAGTAATTAAAACATGGTGGTTTAAAGCTCACTTCTACTCTGGCTCCCTTTCCAAGAGATGAAAAGCTATCAGTAATAAAGAGAAACTGATAGGAAATACCACTAGTATACAGAACTGGATTTTTTTCCCCCACAGTTGTAGAATTTATGTTCTTAGCCTGCCTGTGTTACAGGGGATTGGCCTACATAATTATTTCTTTAAAGGAGAAAGATTTTTGAGCAGTCCTGGGAATCTGGAGAGGTCCCAGCTGACTGGAAGGTGGTGAAGGTTGTCCCAGTTTTCAAGAGGGGCAAAAGGGACCCTGGACTGACATGGGCTTGTCAGTGTCACTTCAGTGCCTGGTAAAATCATGGAAATCTTTATTCTGGGAGGTGTTGAGGATCTGCCAGGACCACGCAGCCATCGGTCACAGCCAGCACGGCTGCAGGAGGGGAAAGTGCTGCTTGTCAAACCTCATCTCCTGCAGCAGGGGAACCCTGGCTGAGCAAGGGGAGCCAGCTGATGGAATCTTTGTGGACTTCAGCAAGGATTGGATACCATCTCTCCCAGGATCCTTCTGGACAAAATGCCCAGCATTCAGCTGGATAAACACATGGTGGGCTGGGTGAGCAGCTGCCTCACGGGTCGGGCACAGAGGGTGACAGTGCCTGGGGTGACACCAGCCTGGGGCCTGGCAGCAGTGGGGCTCTGCAGGGCTCCATCCTCAGCCCTGTGCTTTCAACACCTTCATTAATGATTGGGACCCAGGGCTCCGGGCAGCACGGAGGAAGTTTGCTGCTGACACTGAATGAGGAGGAGCTGGTGGCTCCTCTGAGGGCAGAGAGGCCCTGCAGAGAGACCCAGCCAAAGGAGAGAGATGGGCAATCCCCAGCGTGTGAAGCTGAGCAGGGCAGTGCTGGATTCTGCACCTGGCACGGGGCAGCCCTGGCTGTGGCCATGGGCTGGGCAATGAGAGGCTGGAGAGCAGCTGCAGGAAGGGGCCTGGGGGTCCTGCTCAGTGGAGCTGGATCTGAGCCAGCAGGGCCCTGGCAGCCAGGAGGGACATCCCTGTCCTGGGGATGGCACTGCCAGCAGGGCCCTGGCAGCCAGGAGGGACATCCCTGTCCTGGGGATGGCACTGCCAGCTGGGCCAGGGAGGGATTGTTCTGCTCTGCTCTGGGCTGGGGACAGTTTTGGGCACCACAGCATAAAAAAGACATGAAACCATTGCAGAGTGCCCAGAGGAGGCCACGAGGATGGGGAAGGGTCTGGAAGGGAAGCTCTCAATGAGGAGTAGCTGAGGACACTTGATGTGTTCAGCCTGGAGGAGACTGAGGTCAGACCTCACTGGGGTCTTCAACATCCTCACAAAGGGGCAGCTCTGACCTCTTCACTCTCCTGACCAGGGACAGGACCTCAGGAAATGCCTGGAGCTGTGCCAGGAGAGGGTTAGGTTGGATCTCAGGAAAAATTTCCTCCCCCAGAGAGTGCTGGGACACTGAACAGGCTCCCCAGGGTTATGGCCCCAAAGTTGCCAGAGCTCAAGAAGAGTTTGGCAACACTCACAGACACGGGATAGGATTGTTGGGGTGTCTGAGCAGGGCTGGATGGTTTTGATGGGTCCCTCCCAGTTCCCTCAGCCCAGTCTCTGATTCCATGGTTCCATGGTAAGATAACCATCGTGGTTTAACCCCAGCAGCCCCCAAGCCCTTCACAGGGTTCACTCTCCTTCCACCAGTGGGATCAGGCAGAGAATGGGGAGGGGAAAAGTGAGAAATCCCCTGGGCTGAGGTAAAGACAATTTAATAGGGAAAGCAAAAGCTGTGCACACAATCATAGCGAAACAAGGACTCAATTCCCATGGGCAGGCAGGTGCTCAGCACCTCCAGAGAGCAGGGCACATCCCCTGGAATGGTGACTTGGCAAGACAAACATCACCACTCCAAACCTGCCCCCTTCCTCCTTCTCCCCTTCCCATCCTGATGCTGTAAGGTGTGGGATACCCCTGTGGTCACTTGGGGTCACCTGTCCTGGCTGTGTCCCCCCAACCTCCCAGGCACCCCCATCTTCATTGCCAGCATGGCAGTACAAAAAGTAGAAAAGGTCTTGTCTCTGTTTAACCTCAGCACTAACAAAACCAAAACCACTTCAATATTATCAACTCTCTGTGTTCAGCACAAATTCAAAACATAGCCCCGTACTGTGAAAAAAATGAACTCTACCCCAGCTGCAACCAGCACAATGTCTTACTAAAACAATATCGTTTCATGTTTTGGAAACTGAGTTATATACATGTATGTGTATATATATATATATATATATATATATATATATATATATATATATATAGTAATTTATGCTTTGGACAAGTCTCTAGTGTTTTAAGGGTGACATCTTTCAAAAATGTTCATTATTAAGAGAACCCCCAGTGAAACCATGGACTCTCCTGTTACCTGCCGTGGGTAACGAGATGAACCACCCTGATGGCATCCAAAAGCACCATGGTGTGTACAAAGAGCGATAGCAGGGAAGATTCCTTTTCAGGACCGCTTGGCAGCTCCCGGGCAGGGAAGGGCCCCGCACGCGGGTGGTGAATTCTCGGTGCGGTACCGCCATCTCTCGGCCCCGCTCCGCACAGCAGCGACTCCGCATCCCTCACTCCGCATCCCTCATCCCGCACTCTGCATCCCGCACTGCCCGTCCCTCATCCTGCACTCCTCATCCCGCACTCTGCATCCCGTGTTCCACAATCCGCATCCCTCATCCCTCACTCTGCATCCCTCATTCCGCACTCCGCATCCCTCATCCTGCACTCTGCATCCCTCATTCCGCGCTCCGCATCCCTCATCCTGCACTCCCCATCCCTCATCCCGCACTCCACATCCCGCACTCTGCATCCCGCACTCCCCATCACTCATTCCGCACTCCGCATCCCGCACCCCGCACTCCACATCCGGCACTCCGCATCCCTCATCCCGCAATCCACATCCCGCTCTCGGCATTCCTGCACTGTACCCTCCGCAGCCCTGCTCCCCACGCTCCCTCATCCCGCTCTCGGCTCTCCCGAGCTCCCCCGCCCCGCTGTAAGTGGTTCCCGTGGGCTGCTCCCGGGAGGCGGCGTTTTCCCGGCAGGAATTGCCCTGCACGGCCGGGCGGGGCTGGGCGGGACAGCGGGCCCGAGGCTCCAGCTCTGCTCGCACCGTTCGCAGCCTCCTCCGCACCGGGGGCAGCTTCCCAGGGCAAAGCTGCGGACACCCGGCAGGTCTGTAACAGGAGTATTTGAGAATCCCTCACCCCTCCGAGGGGGAAAGTAGAGAGTATAATCTGCAGAACTTCTCTGTAGGAGTTTTAAAACCTGTAAAACCTGTGATAGATAAAAAACTTATTAAAAACACAGTTCTAGTTTCTAGCCAAGGCATGTTTGCCTATCACAAATCTAATTGACAGCTGTACTTTTAAGTACAAAATATGTGGTGCAAGACCTGGGATTGGGTGTGTGGAGTCCCAGTCCCAGTGACTCACCAGGAACCTGTCAGAGAACTGTGCAGAGGTTCAATTTCTCAGCACTGCCAAGCAGAACTGCGCTGTAGCAAGTGTCAGGAGTGCCAAGCATCTGTACAGGGAATTCAAAGTCCTGGAGGTGCTGAACTCTGCACAAGATCTACCAATATCCATGTTTCCTAAACCTGGACCTGCCAAAATTTTCTTTTATCTAATGAATCAAAAGTCCTTATGAGGACTATATGAATCACAGTTACTAGAACCAATTATTCCATACAGAAATTAATTCAAATAGACAAGCAATACAACACAGAATTAGCAGTGGGAGCCTTAACCAAAGTAAACATCACCTGTGATTGCTCTCCTGACCACCAAGAAAGACTTAAAAAATATTCTGAAAAGACAAGCCCAGGAACAAAAATGACAACATGAATATAATGGAGACATTGATCTTACAGTACATGATATTTTCCATGCACAAATCACCTTGTGGCCCAAAGGAAATGGCTAACTGCTGTTCTCTGTTCTGTATAAGACATGTACAGCTTTTCCCTTTGCAATTTTCCTCCACTGTTGCATGTGCCAGGTACCCTTTTCTTTTCCCCCTCACGTTGTCTAAACAATTTTCCTGTCAGAGTTAAATTCAGAGCAATTTCTCCCTGTCTGTGCTTAGTATAAAGTTTGCCACTTCTGAAGAGGAGTTTGTATCTGAACATCACAGTCTGAAAAAAAAATTACCTCTCCTTTCAAGACATCCCACCCTTGAAAATGCAGGATGCTTACTTTATGGGAAATATTTAAACACGTAGTTATAGACCAGCAGCTCAAGTATTTCTGAGTTAGTGCAGTGACACAGCCCCCTGACCTCAGGTTGCTCTGTGCTTTTTCCCCACAGCTGCTCCAATCCCTCTAAAGTGCTCTCAGTGAGCCCTGGTCCACCCAATTCCCCACAGCCAGCTGCAGCCACATTTGTCCCAGAGCTAAAAACAAAAGCTGATGCCTGTGAAGCACTGCAAATCTGGGTTCTTTTTTATCTTTGAAACCAGGGACTGGATTTGAATGTTTGATCCCTTGAGAATCAATTCTACTACTTTCTATGTGGCCATGCAAGTATTTTGTTCCATTACTGGAAGAAGAAAGCAGGATTCAAAACGGACAAGTTTTGTTTGCTTTCGTATAATAAGTTAGTACAATGGATTTAAATGGAAGTGGAATTATATATGAAAATTTTTTATCATGCCAGCAAATTTCAATTAGGGGAAATTAGCCACTTGGTTCTTTCCAATAAATTAATCATAAAGATTATCTATTAAACGTGCTACTTAACCTTTCTGGCATAAGTGCCTGAGGCAGTAGTATTTAGGCTCTCCACATTAATTTGGAAATATTAATTTCTAGGCAGCTGTCTTCCAAAATGGAATTTTCACTTGTCTTTTTTATAAGTAGGTCATTGTGCAGCTGTTGTTAATAGAGGCTGGCATTTTGGAATGGTAAATCCACCATTAGTACCCTATTGGCCACAAAATTGATCTCCATCAATTACAGAATATCCTTTACTAAAATGCCCTTTCTCAGCCCCAAAGGGTGTCATCCCTAGCTGTGGTAGCCTTTGGCCTTTTCTGGAATGGGAATGTGTTTCAGTGTTTCCCTGCAGGAGCAGAAGCATCACTTTGCTCCCACTCCCTGCCTTCCATGAGATAAGGGCTTGCCTTGACATTATATTATCGCTTCCATCTACACTAGAGCTGTCTTTAAATGAATCCTGAGGGAAATCAGGATGACAGCTCTCAGCTGCCAAAGGAGCAGCTGGTTCAACTGCTGAACACCCAGTCCAAACCTTCCTTGTACCTCCACCATGAAATCAATGGGTGCTTTCACTGGGGACAAGGTCTCGCTGTCCCTGTGGTGCTCAGCTGTTGCACAGCTTATGGAGGCTCCTGGAACTGCTAAAAACCTTGTACTGTGCTCTTTCAGAATTAGAATCAGGACCTTTTCCTGGTTATCCTCCTCATATATCATAAAATTTGCATAGTCTGCTGCAGGAATGATTTGAACTCTAGAACTCTCTGCATTCTAGGGGAAAAAGAGAGGAAGTAAGAAAGTGCTGGAACCAAAGGAGGCAGTCTAAAGAAAGAAAATAGGAATGGCAGGCAATTAATATAATTTAAGGTTAATGAAGTGAGAAAGAATATCTCAAAATCTTAGAATAAAATGTTACAAAAGACAATGGAATATACATTATGTGAGCAGCAGGCACATTAGTTACGGGTAACCAAATCAGTGTCCTAAAAGGCAGAACTGGTAGCCAGGCTGTGATGGCAGGGTCAGTTTGTCCCTACTGTGAACTAGAATCAGCAGATTATTAATTACCTTATTGATTACCTGAACCCATAAATTCTTGCACAGATGCAATTAAGCATAAGAGACTTGTAGACTTGGGATGTACAGTTAAAAAAATCCTGCTTACTTTGGGATTGGGTCAGATAAACCTGAAGATCTTTGAGGTTTAAGATATGGAGGGTTTTGAGACAATTCAAATGGTGCAAGGACTACGATAAAATAAGACAGGGAAGGGGAAATAGAGTTGAGACCTGTGTCCCAGCCAAAACTGAATTAATTGGAATTCAGA
The DNA here is from genome assembly GCF_030490865.1 of Poecile atricapillus. Classification (NCBI taxonomy): domain Eukaryota; kingdom Metazoa; phylum Chordata; class Aves; order Passeriformes; family Paridae; genus Poecile; species Poecile atricapillus. Next base: position 3,162,881 of record NC_081258.1, on the reverse strand, counting down.
CTTGGACTGAGATACAGCTGAGCAGCTTTGCTGCACAAGGCCATAGGATTAATATTTTGTGTGAAAAGAGAAAGAACTATTTCAATAATAACAATTCTTGTGATCAGAGCAGTAAGAAACTAATGTGGCTCTGTAGTTTGGAAAGAAAGTAGGAAAGTGAAGTGGCCAGAAAAGAGAAGTTTAGTAATGGATGAGGATTTAAGAATTGTCAAAAGACCTTTTAGCAGGTCTTGTAATCTGACTGTGAAATCATGAACATGAAGAGAGCAACAACTCAGACAACATCCAAATTTTACAGTGAAAGGCAGGATGGGAATTGCCAGTTTTGAAATAATAAAAGTGGAAGAGTTGGTGCAAAACTGACACATTATTGTCATTTAAAAAACAACAGGATAGCTGGGGGGACCTGCAGGAGAAGTGACTGTTAGTGTGTAAACATGGCAGGCCTTTGGCTGATCACTAGAAAGAGGTGAAGGTGCTCTGAGAACAATGCCTACTGCTAATAACAGCAGAGAAGCTTGGGAAAATGTGTGTATGAGATCCCTGGGTTTGATAGTGATGTGGAAAGAACACTTCAATGAATTCTGCTTCCCCTGATTTGAGAAAAATCTAACAGGTGAGTCAGGAGTGTTTCATGGCTGAATATCAAATGCTGTCAGTAAGATTAATATTTTTTAAAAGGGTATTTGCTCTTTCCCTATGACTAATAGGAGATATTTATTAAGCCAAAGTACATCACAGGTTACAACTGGGCTACAGTTTCTGATTGAACAGGAATCTGTGATTATTCAGGGTTTTATCCTAAAGGCCTTGGACAGGAAGGAAAATACGTAGAGGTGACATAGTAGTGTGCATGGTAATTCTTCTTAAAGGCTTACTGGGCACTTGTGTTCTCCTCTATGGAATCAAATCCATAGTTTAATTTTTTCCATTTTATTTTCCTGCCTTACATGAAGACATGCAGTGAAAAATGGCCAGGTAGATTTGGGTGGCATGAAAAAAGCAGCTTTGTCTTGGCAAAGTTGTCAAACCTGTGACCGAAAAGGCTGAGAGTGGCCTCCAAAACTGCAAAAAAACCCGAGAATATATCAAGTGATTCATTTGGCTGAAGAAAAATGTTTTGGTCTATTAAACAGTTTAAGTCTGAAAAAAACAAAGCTTAGAAACAAGACAGAGTGAGGTATGGAAGGACTTTTGTTAAGGATTGATTATGAATGTTTTTTGTTTTGCAGTAAGGACAAGATGCTGATTCTGCATCTTAAGACTTGGGCTGTGATTTTAGTGCTCTGAGCCAAGTTCATGCTCTGTGACTCTGATTTGGGCCCAGATCCATAAAGGGGCTTAGGTACTTAAAACATGATTTCACTGGGATTTGCTCCCCTAAGCTGCAGAATGCAATCTCTGGAATTTGACAAACTCCTTTATACACCCATGCTTAAACAACATCCTGCTTTATGTCCAGAACAGCTTTTGCCCCCAAGGATGGCACAGCTGCTGCTCTGCCTGCCCTGGCCTGCCCAGACCTCAGCCAGGTGTGATGCACGGGGTGGCAGGTGAGGGTGAAGGCAACAGGGATACAGGCGGGGATCTGGCACCCAGGGACAGGGGTCTGGCACCCAGGGACAGGGGTCTGGCACCCAGGGACACGGGCAGAGGTCTGGCACCCAGGGACAGCGATCTGGCACCCAGGGACAGCGATCTGGTACCCAGGGACACGGGCAGGGGTCTGGCACCCAGGGACACGGGCAGGGGTCTGGCACCCAGGAACAGGGATCTGGCACCCAGGGACAGGGGTCTGGCACCCAGGGACAGGGGTCTGGCCCCCTCTGTCCCGGCGGTGCGCGGCTTTCGGGGTGCGGATGTCGCGCAGCCCTGTCCCAGGCTGGTGCTGAGGCCGCCTCCGAGCGCCGCCGCAGGAGCAGCCGGGGCCAGGCCCGGGGTAGAACCGGCCCGACAAGGGACGGTGTTTTCACCGAGTAGCCACAGGAGCAGCGGCCCCACACAGCCCCGCGGAGCGCTGCGCCATGACGGGGACACCGCGATTCCCTCACACGGGAGGTACAACCGGGAGCGCCGCGTTCCCCGGGGCCCCGGCCACAGCTCCGGCCTCGGCCTCGGCCTCAGCCTCGGCTCCAGCTCCAGCTCCAGCCCCAGCCCCCGCCGCCGCCCCCGCGCAGGTACCCGCAGGCCGCTCCGCCCCGTCTGGCGCGGCACGGAGGGAATCCCACGGCGGAGGGAGGGGAGGGGGCCGGGCCGGGCCGGGCCGGGGAGGGGCGGCCGCAGGAGGCCGCGTCGCTGCTATAAAAGCGGAAGCGGCGGTAGGAGCTCCACTCGCCTTCCCCGGTTCATTCTGCCTTCCGTGCTCATCCCGCGGACATGGCGCTGTCCGGCGACCCCCATTTTAAGAAGCTGGTGGAGTGGTACAAGGCCAACTCCTCCAAGCTCGTCCTGCGGCAGCTCTTCGAGGCCGACAAGGATCGCTTCCAGAAGTTCAGGTGAGGCCGGGCGGTCCCGCGGCTGAGGGGGGCAGCAGCCCGCGGGCCCTGAGGCTGCCGCGCCCGGGCGGTGCCGCGTACGAGGCCCGGGGCTGCCTGAGCGCTGGGGCCGGGCCCGGGCGGGCAGGGCTGGCGTACGAGGCCCGGCCCCGCTCCGCTCGCTCCCCCCGCGCAGCCCCGGGCGGGAGCGGGGCCGGCAGGGAGCGGATGGCGCACGGCCCCCGGTGCTGTGAGGCCGATGGCCGCTCGGGCACATGGGCCGGCAGCGCCGCCGGGGGGGCCGGGCCGGGGCGGGGGGAGCGCCCCGCAGCTCCCGAGGGGCGGCCGCGCCGCCTGCCCTTGACTCATCCTTGCAGCAGGGTACGTGCCGGGCAGCACAGCGCCCGCTGCGCTCGCACAGCCGCACTGTGGGGCGGCACTCGCAGCCTCTCGCACCCCGTGCTTAGTCATGATAAGCTCCGCGATAGGGCCGCGCATCCCCGTGAGCCCCTTCCTCCCGTAGGACCCTGCCCTGAGCCGGGCAGCGGGGGATGGTGAGGAGGTTTCACTCTCGGCTCACGCGATCGCTGCTACAGAAAATGCCTTGCAGCGCATGCAGGAGGAAGTAACAAGTGGAAGCACCGTGGTTACGTTCAGCGCCTTCATCTTGTAAAGTGGGGCGCGTATTTTCTGTACGCTGGAGACCGTGCTGGGAAGGCACGTGTGTGGTTACGCTGTTGTACTATAGCAGCAGTCGGAAATGTCTTAAGTATGATGAGATGCACCCCAGATTTGAGTTTTAAAGTGAGCCTGAGTAACGGAGATAAACTGACCTTCCGTTTTAGAGTATTGTGATAAGACTTGTTGCGTGCAGCAAGCTTTTCATTACAGTCCTGTGTAAAGGGATTTTTTTCCCCTTCTGAGCTCATTAAAAAATTCTTAGATTGTAATTAAAGATTGTATATGAAGTCTTACATATCAGTATATGAGAGATAAAATATAATTTGCATTGATGGGGAAAAGTACGCTAAATTTTTCGAGTACTGGCTTCACCTGGTGCTTTTGACAGAACTTTTTATGCTGTTAAGAAATTGATCAGAAATATCTTATTAAATCTGCTAGGTCCTCAATTTCCAATGGCTCTCCTAATTCATGTCATGTTGTGCTGCCCCTGAGTAAACTGTTGAAGTGTCTTAAGTTTACTTCATGTATCTTAATCCTTTCTTTTAATTATTTCAGTCCTGTTTCCTGATAAGCCACTTCATTCTAGTCTAGAGAACTTCCTCATAGCAAAGTATAATTGCAGAGCTGACAGCTTCACTGCTACTCTCACCAGTGCTGGCCACTCTGAGCCAGATCAGCAGGAGGACTGTATTTAATATCTATTGGAAACCAAAGTAGTCTGGAGGTTTGGCCACGTGGTCCTGTGTAGTTTGCAACTTCCCTCACGTGAAATTAAGATTTATGAATATCTCTTAGATCTTCTACATGTTTTTGTAAAATCATTGACTCCCTTTCTTTAGAAGGAAAAGAGAAACTCTACCCAGGTGAAAGTAGTTTCTGATACTGGTTCTGGAGGAACTTCAGACTGGTGTGAACAGTTTTTAATCTGAATATTTTATTTCTGGGCACAAGTATCTATTTAATATTATTCTAAGAACCTTACACTCACTGACTGCATCCTATCAAATATATATATAAGATCCTTTCTTCCTTTTGTCCTTTTTTTTTCTAGTTCAGAATTTGTATATCCTGTGTTTCTGATAAAGAGTGTAGTCACACATGTAAGAGATCTTTGCCACCCAGGCTGGTAAGGTAAGGTGTGGTAGAAGCAGGAGTTCTTATCAACATGGGTTGTTCACTGGAAGCTGCTGGTTTTGAAAGGATTAGAACAGATATGATACAGCCATCATAAAACTCAGCAGGTAAGGGATTGGATGCTGACAAAGGTACCCTGATGCAGATAGAAAGTGCTAGAATGACACTCCTGCCGCTTGGCTTGTCCATTATCAAGGATAAGAGCCACCAGTGTAAATGGAAAATGTGATGGGAGATGAAATTGAGATGGTGCAGGTTGAGGGCTGCATCACTTAGAAGTGGCTGTGGCTTACGTGACAAGGCTCTTGTCCCCCTCGAGCAGCACTGCCACGAGGTGCTGCATTGCAGAGTGGGTACTTGGGCAGAGCACGGCTCAGCTGCAGCCTTTGGGGCTTCTGCCTATACAAAGGGTGGATGGATCCCTTGCTATAAGGGCTTAACACAGGATTACCTTCTACACTGTGTGCTTCACCTTCTGCGTGGGAAGTTAAATCTGGTAGCCATTACTTGATTTGGTTTTGCCTGAAAAGTCTTGGCTAGCACATCTCTGCAGTTTCTTCAAATGATCAGTGGCTTGAATCCAGCCATAATTTCCTGAGCTATTTTGTCTTCTAGGTCTAGTGAGATTGATTTTCATTCATGTAAAATAGTGAATTGTAGGTGGAAGACATGCCAAGTAAATGTGAAATCATTTTCTTTGTGGAGTAGAACAATGGGAGAGGCGATCATCTGCATTTTAATGTAGAAAGAGAATTTCAAGGGTTCTGCTTCTCTAAACTGAAGGGATATGCTAGTATGCTAATGGTCCTGCTGTATCATCAGTGAAATGTGTTCAAGTCTGAGATGTCTGTAAATAAATTCTGTCAAATATCAAAGACTTGTTCTTATTTTTCTTCTGTACCGTATCTGAGTAGCAATTATGGTAGGAGAGCCAAACCACTCCTTCCATTAGCTAGCCATATTCCAGGGATCCTAATGCTGGGTGCTCAGGGTTTCAGAGTTACTGTTGGCAGCCTGCTGAAGAGAAGAGTGGTTAACAGCACTGATACTGCTTTTCCTTTCTTGTCTGCATTCTCACTTATTAAAGAAACATGGTTCTAAGACTGTGCTTGAAGACACCTTCCTTTCCTTATTCACTCATATACTTTAAGACTGTAAAAAGGATGTTACTGTTAATGAAGTTAGTGCTAAGTGAAACCACTGAAATGTTAAGGCCTTGCTGGTTATTATGGTTATTGCACATTTAGCTCCATTCTTCCTTTGAAGCATCTGCTCTGTCATGTTATGTATGAATAACGGTTATGCCATGGTGTGTCCCTGTGAAGTCTTTGGCATAAGTGGTGGCTAAAATAACAGCATGTTTCTGTGCTCAGGTATGGAAAAAAGAAAAGTCAGGGGAGACAATAAACAAGGGAAAAACACTGAGAATTTAGGTGGCTGCAATTTCCTGTGGGGGTGTGTGTGTAGCAACAGGGAGAGTAAGATGTGCTTTTATCAAAGACTGACTTAGAGAATTCGGTCCTTCAGTTAGAGTAAATGTATTGATTTGCTTGGAAATTATTGCAAAGAAGATATAGATAAAAAACCAATATTGTAAGGGACTAGAGAAGCTGTAGAAACCATCACATAGATGCAAGGATAGTAAATACAAATGGGCTCACTTGGTTTCTGCTGGGCTACCATTTCAATGTTTCTTCTCAGAGATGAGCCCACGAGTGCCTGTATTCTGAAGGGTTAGGCTGTAGCTTGTAGATCATTGGTTAAATAATTTGGAGACCTCCACTGAATCAATGAGGAATGTGAGACTAAGCCATGCACAAATGGCATTTAATTCTGCATAGTAGTTGACAATGCTTCTGCTCATGATGTATAGATTTTTAAATTACACTTCTTCAAGACTCTGTATGAAAGAGTGACAGGACCTGTAGAAAGACAGTTTGCTTTTCCAGCAGCAGAAGAATATGACAGGCTCTTTACTGATAATACACTAGGAAAAAGCCAATTATTGCTAGAGAACACTGGTGGTTCAGTGGAAGCAACTATGCATCAAATGCACTTCATTGTATTTGGGTTTTCACAAACAGAAAGTGAACACTGTAATTCAGATTGGTGGAAAACACGGTTTTTAAAAAGACAGCAGTCTTCTGTGAAACTTGTTGGGCAAATTGGTCACTCACCTCTTCTTTACTAACTTAGTCTAATTAGGATTCCCATTATTTTGTAATCTACAGCAGAGTTGTATTGCTTAGAACAGTCACCCCTCAGGAATGTGCTATTAAACAATCTGTTGGTTTTGACAGCTTGACCCTGAACACTGACCATGGGGATATCTTGCTGGATTACTCCAAGAACCTTGTTACAGAAGAAGTGATGAAAATGCTGATGGAGCTGGTAACTATTTAAAATCTTGCATTAATGAACAACACAGCTTTTACCTACAACTCACTATTCTAGCACTATGTTTATAAACATAAACTAACGTAAGTTAAAAGGCATCTGTTTACAAATTTTGGCAGTATTCAAATTCTTGCATTGTCATCTAGCCCTGAGTTACAAAGCCACTTTTCAATGCATATCTGCATAAAAATTCCTGCTTTAAAAAAGGAGAATCAAATTTCTGTTACCTAGAATTTAGTGGGTCTTTTAATCTATCATAATTTGTTTCTTTGTCTCGTGTTAAATGTTCATATTCTTTACTATAGCTGGACCTTTGTAATGCATGCTGACTTCCACTATTTTAAGGGGAATCTATATTTACCTTTCTCAGGCTAAGTCAAGGGGTGTGGAAAGTGCCAGAGAGCGCATGTTTAGTGGAGAGAAGATCAACTTCACTGAGGTAAGGCTACTTCTGACCATGGTTCTTTCTGTTTTAATTGTGCCTGTGAATTATGCATGTTCATGCATCTGTGTAAACAAAGTCTTGAAAAGACTTACTTTAAATACTCCTTTGAAACCATGAGTGGTTGTGATGTTTGCAGCTCTACTTCAAGGGAAAATTTTACAGCTCTTACTAAAAATACCTCCTTCCTTTAGTATATCTTATTTTAGAGATTTTGGTGGTATTTTTTTTTCTTTTCCCTCTTTTGTGGAGAGGAAGATGAGTTAGACCTTGCAAAGGGCATGGGGCAGAGTATTGCATTCCAAGTATCTGTTATATGTTTTTGCCTAGTGTTAGTGTTCATAAAACTTAGTAAACTGCCTGAAGGGTGTGAGGGAGGATTGTGTAAGACCTTCTGCTTTGGGCTGTGATGCTGCTTGTCTTTGGGTGCATTTAACAGTAAAGGCTATCAATAATTTGGAAAATCAGCCATGTATTTCAGTAAGAGGATGAGTACCACCTTGTTTTTGTAGATCTGAAGGTTGTAGTTATGGTTAAGTCTTCACAAAAACATATAGAAAGCCAGCTGTACTTTTTTTGATATTAAGAATAGGATGAAAACTGAGAACTCAACAGTACAGTGGGTTTAATTAGTCTGCATTAAAAATTAGGCTACTTAGTATGTTTGAGGCAAATTCAGAGGAGCCAGTATTTCTTTTGACTTGGCTATTGACTGATTTAGCTATTGCACAAGCTGTTTGCTTAAAGTAACTCAGCAGTTGGACATCATATTGTTTGTGAATGATTCATGTTTGTAAAAACGCACAGACAGAAACAGATACAGTCACACTGGAAAAATGGTTCCTGTTCCTTCTGTATTAAAGCCTTCAATTTGCAGATGTGGCTACTGAAAAAAGAAAGCAGGGAAAGAGGGTGAGGAGTCTTAAATCTGTCTGGAGGATTGTTTTGTCTGATACTGCCTTTCACTAGCCTCATGTAACACAAATGATTACAGGGTTAGCCTGTCTCTGACTGTATGTTATGGAGTTGCTCTTCATTGTAGCAGTTCAAGTCTCAGAAGGGTGCAATTTTCACCATAAGCACCTAAACACAGTATCAAACTCTGATGTGTTTGGTTTCTGCCCCTAGCTCCCTCTTTGCCTACTGTCTTGATACCACTTCATGTATCTTTTAAGTCCAGAAACACCTCTTTTCTTATCAGGCTGTTTCTCAGTCAATTTTTTCCAATTCAGAAGTTGACTTAGATAAGGTTTGCGTAATTTTTCTGGTTGTATAGACTGTCAAATGAGGTTGGTTTGCCTCTGGAATAGGAGCATGTGGACAATGTGAAATTGTCAGATGTTAAGCAGGATGCTGTCAAACATCATGAATAAACCTGAAGCAGTGAGACATAAGGGTTCTTGATGGCAAGAACTGACTTGTCCAGCACTCTTGATCTGCTTTAGAACATTCTTTGGATAGTTGTCTGAAGTATTTTAGGCTTGTCTGTATTTGGTGCTGCAGGCATTGGCTGCATGGTGTGTGCTTATGTGGAGGTTCTTTATAGTGTACCCATGTGTGTCACTGCCAGGTGCTTGTCTCGGATGAGTTAAAACTTGGAGTTTGATACGGTACAGAGCATTATAAGGTAACTCATCTGGGCACTCATCATGGGAACAGTCTTCATAGCCTGCATGATGTTTAGAGAATACTTCTGCTGAAGTGTAGAGATCAGGTCAAGTATGACTGCTCTTGATTAGATAAAGCATCTTTCAAGCCTGATAGTGAGCAGCACTTATCAAATACCATTCAATGGCTGCAAAAAAAATTCTCTGTTCACCCCAAATTTGAGTGGGTATATTTTAATTAGCAAGTGAAAGAGGTCTTTTGTATTCCAAGTCAGTAATCACAAACTCAATGATTTCTGAATTAGCATTTGTATTAGTATTTAAATCATAACTTGGCAGTTCATATTGTGTGTGTTGTCTTTGTCTCACAGTGCCTCTTCTTGTAGTAAGGAACAATAAGGTAGAGCAGACTAATTTTTTAATTTGTTCATTAGTATTCCTTCATTCTGGATTAAAACTGTCAAGCTCTTAAAAAGCTGAACCACAGGCCAGATTTCAGTGCTTTGACTTATGTGGAACTATGGAGAAGTAACATAAAATCGTGCATGCTAAGAGATTTTTTGGTCTTATAGAGCTACCTACATATTTGGTGTGCAAGTGTTCAGGCACCATTTAATTGTGGGCAGTAGATAGAGGGATGTAGCTATTGTATCCTTTGTCAAATGTTTAAATTATTTATCTCTTCCTATATGAAATGGACTAATTCAGATGATTGAGAAGATGCCTGAGAAAATAACTTCAGCTGCTTGTTGTAATTGATTTTTTTAGTATTGTCATCAGTAAGAAACAATTTCATTCTCGTATTCATTTTTGGCATACTGAAAGCATGCCAAAATAAAGATCACTGCACAGTGAATATTGCTGAATTCTGAACCTCAATCTATAAATGCTTGTAAAGGGATTTTGAGCCTTTTTTCCTGAGTAAACTATTACTTTGCACATTGTGCAAGCCCCCTGCACTGAGTCAGTGAAGTGAGAGCGTGACTGAGGTAGCTGCTGATGTGTGTATACACACACACTGAAAATACTGCTCTGCTAATCCCAGTTAATCTAAAGGATTTTAAAATCTTGATGATTGTACTGCCTTCTGGAGGCATCTGAGGTCTTGGGCTGTAACTTGGAAGTTCAAGTCTCATCTTGATTATTTTCCCTTTATTTTCCCCTTCTCTTTCCACAGAACCGAGCTGTGCTTCACATTGCTCTGAGAAATCGCTCCAATAAGCCAATCCTTGTGGATGGGAAGGATGTTGTTCCAGAGGTAAACAAAGTGTTGGACAAAATGAAGCACTTCTGTCAGGTATAGTACCTCCATAGCTTATTTTTTATATATTCTATACCCAGCTAGGTTCTTACATGTGGATTGTGAAGTGTTGATTGTAGACTGGGTCACAAGGCTTAGTGTCCCTCTTTGAGGTTTACAATAGCTCTGACTCAAGCATGGACTTGGAGCTGATTTTATTGATTCACTTCTCTCACTGTTTCCAGTTGGGTTTTTCTTTAATGGGCTCCCTAGATTTTGCTCTTTCAGCAGTAATCTTGTGTGTACTTTGGAAGTCTTGTAGATCATTAAGTACTATTTAAATATTACTTTATTTCTTGTTAATTTTTCAACTAATTGGCTGCATCAGGTAGAAACTGTCTCTTGACATTTGTGTAAAATCAGGAGAGAGAAGTTCCCAGCTCAATGGCAATTTAATTATGTTTTATTTAAATAGCTTCTTAAGGACCTTCTGATTTTAGATCAAATTACTTTGATTCTATTCTGTTTGCAGAATACCAACCTGGGTAGTTTTAATGCATTTTATACAAGGACCAGGACCTGCCTGGTTGCTGTTGTGAGACTTACCCAGGTGGTAGTGCTCTGTTTCACTGCCAAGTCATACTTCTAAACTATGCAAAATGAGCTTGCATTGTGTTCTGTTCTTCATGGAAATGCCAAAACCACAATAACTGACAGCAATTGGTGTGAATTTGGTACTTTGCCCATATGCTGTGAGAATTGAATGGCCATGGAAATTCTGTGGTGTCTGCCACTGTAGAATTCCTAGCAGATTAAGGTTTTGGTAATGCAAAACAAGAGTTTTCACTGGTGCCGTCCTCTTGTTTGCTCTATGGTTTCAATTATCAGGACCTGTGAATATCACTTTCCATGCAGATATCTTCTCTGCAAAATAAAAATCATGTTAAGCAGTTTCTTTGAAAATATTGACAAAGATGCTGGTTTCAGTTGACTTACTTAGCAGCTGGGATTTTAAAACTGTGGCAATATCATCTATAGGGTCCAGGAATGCTGTTACTAAAAATGGATTCTTTGTTTGGAAAAATGAAAAGCTTAAGTATTTGTAGTGAAGGAGAGCAAGTATCAGCATAACTGAGTGCATTGTAGAAAAATTGCTTTAGAATGGGGAATGTACTTGGAAGTATTCATGATACCCAAAAGATTGCTTTTGTGATTGGAACAGATTGAATGTGTAGGTGGTAGATGATGGACAAAATTCAATGTAGAGTTTGTTATTTAATGATTGTGATTTTGTTTTGGAGCTTTCAGTGATGTTTAAAGAACAGGAATAAAGCAGGAACTTGTATCATGTGCTAAGGTGCATCCCAGAAATAAATTTTAATGCAAAGCATACTTACAAGAGAAGTTTTTAGGATACTTGATTACCAATAAATCTCTTATCTCTTTGGTTTTATTCATACTGTCTTCCAGTTTAGTTATGAAGCTGTCTCTAATTAACGATGTTTAAAGAACTGCTTCAGGTTCAAGTAATTTTTGCACATAGTTTAATGTCCAAGATGTTTTCATTTTTGGATAGATCTCTTGCCTTAGCAAACACTGTAAATGCTACAGCAGTCCACACAGAAGGGCTGAGTTTTGATTTCAATAAGTGTTTGATGTTGCAGTGTGTTTTTACTTCTTAGACATAACACAATGTGTAGCTAAGAAGGTAGCTCTGAGTGTAGGCCTTAAGGTCTAGAAGATTGAAAGCTTTTATTGGTGACTGTGTACAGCAATACCTGAAAACAAAGGCTGTTTCCAGGGTTAGCATCAGTAGCTTTAGTCTAAGTATAAAGTAGTCATTGTTTTGGTTTTTTTGTCTGCAGAGGGTCCGTAGTGGTGAATGGAAAGGCTACACTGGAAAGACAATCACTGATGTGGTCAATGTTGGGATTGGTGGCTCTGACTTGGTAAGCCCCTGACTTTTGTACACCCTGCCCATCTTTGTGTACATGCTTACAGTGAGGATAAAATCTAATTGTGGCTTCTATCCAGGGCCCTCTGATGGTAACTGAAGCCCTGAAACCGTATTCCAAGGGAGGCCCTCGTGTCTGGTATGTATCCAACATCGATGGTACTCATATAGCCAAAACCCTGGCTGAGCTCAAACCAGACACTACTCTCTTCATCATTGCATCAAAGGTATGTCTGATACAAGCACTGCCTGTGACTTGCTCTGCTGGTAAAGAATTCAGTCAGAAGAGAGGGCTGTCTGCAGGGATATCTGCATCAGGGGCTTCCAGTGTGGATTATTTCTTAACAGGCCTGTTGTGATTCTTTCTAATCTTGCAGTGCAAGGTTGTGTTGCTGCTGAAATACTTGGGGATCTGTAAGTCAAGTGCTGAGAATTTCTTTACCTAAATAAGATACATGAACAATTCCATGTTGTCTGGGGTTTATTTCTGTCAATGCAAGTTTTAGCTTTATTCACAAAAGTTTGTTTTCCTGCACTTCTCTGTAGGTGGAGTGTAGGATCCAATGTAGTTATTTCTTTAAAATTCTGGATATTCTTTCATTCCTAAAGGACTTTTGATTAAGTACAGTGTACTTGTTAACTGTTCTGATTTTTTGTATTAATGAATTACATGTACTTTAAGACTCTCCATTTTGTAGGCTAGTCACAAAATGCCTTCACATAAATAACTTAAATGCTGAGTTCCTTGAGCACTATAAATACTAAGCTGCTTTACTTAAAGACGTAAAGATAGTCTGCTGGTACTTCATAAGATGACACCTATTTTTGATTACACACTGAATAGCTGCCTTTAAGTCTTGCCTTGCTAAGAACTTACTCTGTAAGCAGTAATTGCCAGCAGCCCTCTCCCTCTGAGGAATGCTTCTGTGTGAGCAGAGGAAAGAGGTGGAGACAAATTCATGGTTATGCAACCTGGGTTGCCTTTGGTAAAGCGCAATAGAACCTTTCTGCTGTTGGAGACAATCTGCAACAAATGAACACATGTGCAATGTGGTCATGCTCTGCACAGTGCTCATTCTCTTATCTTGGCACTGCTGCAGCTGAGCAACAGCTTATGGAGTAATAAGGAAGCTGCACAAAGTAATACTAATGGTCACTTGGAATAATTGAGTCCAGGAATCACGGTTCAAAGGCTTAGAAAACTGCCAAATTGAAAAAGTAACACTTGAGTTTGTTTGCCAGACTGTAGTTAGATAATTGGGTTTGTTTGGAAGAGGATGAATGGCATTTTTTTTCTTTTCATAACAGGCTTATGTTTCATAATGAAAAAATTCTGGGGATGGATGAGAATAGGATGAATCTAGTGTTCACCCTTAAAGCTAAATTTTGATGGCTGAGTAAATCAGAATGGTTGTAGATATTTGCGAAACTGCATGACTGAACTTCTGTGCACACTTCATGAAGCAGGAAAATGTTTTCCTCTAATCAGCAAAAAAAATTATGACAGGAGTCTTGGCAGAAATGAATGTTCTTCCATGAAAAAGGAGGAATTGAAGAACAATAGGACAGTCTAGCTGGCTTATCCTGTTTAGATGTTCAATTAGTTTGTTTTTAGTTTAATATTTAGTATTTTATGTATTTAGTTTAATACTTCAATAAAAGACTAAAGTAGAAAACTTCAGCCTCAAGGTTTTGAAGAATGGTTTGGGAAATGGGAAGGCAGGAGATGGGGAATAATTATTCCAGTTTCAGATCCATACTAGTTTAGAACCAAATGGATAAATTTAGCAATATTAGTGTTTACTGGATTCATAAGCTTGCTTTTTTCTGTAATCTGGCAGCAGCTAAATCTAGAATGTCTAGAACAGCTAGAATCACTCTGCTGTGGTTATCTGAACACGTGAGGCTTTAGTAACCTGAAGTTGCTTCCATTTTAAGAACACTTTTACTTATTTGGTTGTTTTCCACTGTGCAGACTTTCACCACACAGGAAACCATCACCAATGCAGAAACGGCCAAAGAGTGGTTCTTGCGTGCTGCTAATGATGTAAGTCTGAGATGTGTAGCTTGAGTAACAGAATGGAGCAGTTTTTGTTGTGCAGTTTCTTCCTGGTCATTCTGTGTGCTTTGGAGCAGAGCCAGTAACTGCTCAAACATAAGCTTAGCAAATGATGTACTTGGATCATTTCGGTGTTTTGGTAATGACAGACTGTTTTGTCCAATCAAAGTGATAACCCACTAGTTTTTCATTATAAATGGTTCTCATGCATTGTTCCTCCAATTCTTGCCTGTTAAGTAGTAGAGTGTAGTGTTGCCTTAAAGCTAACCAATAATTTGGTAGAACTACTGGTAATGAAAATTGAAGTATAGTGTGTGTGTGGCATTTTTTATTAAATTATGCCAAATCTTTTTATTAAATTATGCCAAATCTTTAAAAACTAGAAATGAAGCTATGGTTGGAATGATACACTTGACATTTCTATGGCAGATGGCTGTGCTATGAATAGAAACCTTGTATTGGGCTCATTCTCTCCTGTTTCTAACTCTTAAAGGAAAAAAGCAGATAATGCCTGTTCAGGTAATTAAGATGGTCTGTGACCTGTTCCAGTTAGGGTAGCTGTACTTAGTTTGAAAGCTGGAGTTTGAAATTCCTCCTTACACTACTGTTCAGGCAACTCATCTTTGTTTTACCAGAACACCTTCTGAAAGACTGAAGTCTGAATCTAGAGCTTGGCATTTACCAGTAATTCCAGTTGTCTTGGTTTTTTGCCTCTGGCTGGAAGGGCAGTGGGTGTACATGGAGCTCCATCTGCTCCAGAGCCTGAGGTGGTGGTGTCCAGGCTGGTAACAGACTGAGGGAGAGGGTGTGCCCCTCTCTGGAGGGAATGATGGGAATAACATCAGAATGTTCTCTTTGGGTACACTGCCAAATCCCACACTGAATAAGATGATTTCAAGTTAATAACTGATAATAGTCAACAGTGTTTTGTTTAAATGGTAGCAGATCAGCTTTATAACCAGAAATGAAAATAGTTAACATTTTAGATCTAACTATGTGTTTATTTTTATTTAGCCTTCAGCTGTGGCCAAGCATTTTGTTGCCTTGTCTACCAATGCTGTAAGTATAGTCAATCTAGTTGATTTTTAATATGTACCTTTAAGGCATCCTTACCTTAAAATCTAGTAAGAAAGCCTATCCTTTAAAATGCTTGAATACCAAACTTTAGCATTCCCATTGAAGGGAAGCTTTTTCCTACTCAAAGTAACTGAAACACTTCTAAAAGATTGAACTGTACTAAGACTGCATGTTGATTATGGATGTTTGCTAGAGCTTTAAATCTGAAATCAAGATCTCTTGTGTTTGAAATGACTGATTATTGAGTGTTACCTTTAATTGTCTAAGTTGTGTGTGAATGCAGTTACATAAACAAATGTTTTTCTAAACTCCAGGTAAGAGCTGAAATTGTGCAGGCAATTTGAAAAATGCTTATGATGAGCACATGCTGATGTGGTGCTTCATGCAAAAGTATGAAGTAGAGAGGTCAGCAGCAATGAAAAGGACACTGCAGTCATTGACAGGCTGTCAGGGACTGACATTATGGTTCTGGTAAATGTAAACTGAATGTCAGTTCAGCTTTAACTATATGGCCACTTAGTTGCATTAGAAAATGAATCTATGTCATTGATTTTTAATAGTGAGTAGTGATAGTTATTTCTGGAAATGAAAATGAAATTTTTGTGATGGATGCTGTGCATTTTTTTAAAATATATGTAGTTGTAGGATTATTTATTTAATAGATACTAAACTTGTATTTGCTTGCTTGGTATAAAGCTTTTTATGACTGTTGGTTGTACTTACAGTGTTTTTTTGTGTTTATTTTAGCCTAAAGTTAAAGACTTTGGAATTGACCCAGAGAACATGTTTGAGTTTTGGGATGTAAGTAAATGTCTGATATTATGTGGCAGATGTTAACTGTTAGTTTTTTCTGAAGCAAGTAAGAGGATGCTGACTAGATGTCTGGAAACTGCAAAAGCAGTTTCTAAAGCAGCAACTCCTAAATTATAGGAATTGTACTCAGTGCACTGAAATACCTGAAAACCCTTAACTAAAGGCAAATTGAGAACTCTTGCCCATTCTGTTAAAATCTTCCAGTCAGAGGTCTGAAGAGGAGTCTATGTTTTTAGCTGTCTTAATCAGCTGTTGAGTAACAGGAGATAGTCTTAGCTTACTACTCTATGCAAGCAGTTATTATAAGCTGTGACATTTGCCTGTTGGGGTCTATGGTATATAAGCTAGGCCTGGTAAAGGTCAGACATCAGAAATGGGAGCCTGATTGGAGATTTTGTAGCAGATGCATATTTTAAGTATACTGCCCTTAGTCTTGGTCCTTACACTTAATTAGAAACAGGTTGGTATGTTTCCTTGACTAATTGCCTGACAAATGAGCTGCTGTTCAGAAGTTATTTGGAATGTTACCTTTCCCAAGTGTCAGTATTTTGCTGAAGCAGGCTTTCCCTGTAGAGGAGTGATATTATGGCAACAGTTATACAAGCTGCAAATTCAGGATTTGGAAGTGAACTGGAATCAGGCTATTTACTTAACAGATGTTATAAAAATTGGCCAAGTAGGATAACTTCAGACTCTCAAAAAAGACATTCATTAGGGTGCACTGTAAAGGGCAGATTCCCTTGACTATGCCAAATATATATCACCAGAAAGAGTTTTGATTTTGCTGGGGAAGGTCTAAACACATGCTGCTGATTTCTAATAGTTTGAATGTAACAGCCTAGCACTTCTCTAGCTCAACCATCTCTTTTTTTTTTTTTTGCAGTGGGTTGGTGGCCGCTACTCCCTGTGGTCTGCCATTGGTCTCTCCATTGCCCTGCATATTGGTAGGTGTTCCTGTGAGGTCACCATGCCAAAAACTGCTGTTTGCTTCGGAAATGTAACTGTGGAGTGCATTAACGATAATGGAATGTGAATCAGGTCTGGGGAAGATACTATTTACCTGCCTACTCTGAGTGGTTGGATGTGGGTGCTAAAAAATGATCTGGAATGTAATGGAAATGTTGATATTTTAGTACTGCAAATACAGTTTTGGGAATTACCCCATACTTGGGGACAAACAATCAAATTGCATTGCTTTAGTCACATAGCCAAAAGTACCTGATTTATGTAAAGCTGTTGAAAATCAGTGCTGAAAATCAGACCTTGCAACAGACATTCCTAAACCTGAAGTAGGGTGTTTAGTATCTGTAAGTATACAGCACTAACACTAAAGTCATGTCTCTGGTTCTGCATATGAGCTCAGTTTAGCATTGTTAACTGTGTTCTTCTGCTGTTAATTCCTTTTGTTCCCAGTACTTTGTCTAGGCTACAGGGCCTGATGATTACATTTGTTCCCTCATCACTGCTTTCAGATGTTTAAAGTCTGAAACTATAATGTAATTTATTTTTCTAGGCAAAAGCTAGAATTCCCTTAGACTGGGTTTAGAAGAATAACACTGGGTTTGGTGTTTTTGGAATGATATGAATAGGAGTTTTCATGTGTAGAAGAGCCTATTATATGAGCAAAATAAACAAGTCAAGCTCTTACTGTTTCATTTGCAGTAAACTGTTCATTGGTGCTGTCAGACAGATTTGCTGACATGCCAGCCTATCTGCACTTCTTTCTCTTAGACCTCTCAGCTCCCACAGCTGGCCTCTGACCATAGGTAGAGCAACTAATTTGAGTCCAAACACTTCACCTCCCAGTTACTGTGTGGAATCAGGATTTCTGTTGTTGCAGGAAAGGCTAGCCTTAGTGAAACTATTCATTTGGGAATGCGAATGGAGGTTTCAATACCCTAACTACCAAGCAAAGGAAGCTCAGGTGAATTGTTAAGAGAGAACAGGGAAGGGAGGAGGGTAGCTTTTTTCTTTGAGAATATCTTATTAGAGTTGTTTCTCCTCACACCAATGCAGAAATCCCTGCTATGCTAGCCTTGCCCTGGTTTTTGTGGAATGTGTCTCCCACTGGCTGTGATTAAGTGTTCAAATTTGCTAAAAACTATGTGGCCTCAAATCAGGCTCTGTATTAAAGGCTTCTGTTTTCCTTCTAGTTGCTCATTCTGCCTGAATGGGGATTTTAGGCAAAGGTTTTTGAATTGTTTCATGAAGTTGGAGTTGCTCTGAAGTCTGGGCTTTAAGCATAAGTGAATGTCTGGCTTATGGGATGCAAAATTCAGGAGAAGTCTAAGTGCAGCTTTAAACTCGATTAGTAGTTGGGAGCCTTGCTGCATACAAGGGATCAAAACTGTTTCACAGTTGTCTCTAAGAAAAATCTTTTTAAAGTTTGAGTTGTAATCGTAAATACAAACTGACTTCTTTCCATTGTTAGGTTTTGACAACTTTGAGAGTCTGCTTGCAGGAGCCCATTGGATGGTGAGTGTGGCATGCCCATTTCAGATTTGTTCCTCTTTAAGAGTTGGTAGTAAGGAAATGGAAGGCAGGTTGATTTCTGAAGTTCAGCTCCCCATGTCCTCATCAATTATGTTAAAATGACAGATTGTGGGAAGCTCTCACTGGGTCAACACAGCAATAAAAACAGTGTAGGAGCTGGGAGGGAGGGCAGTTGCTTTATCAGAAGTGTAACTTTCCTTTGTGTCATGCAGGATAATCACTTCCACACTGCTCCCCTGGAGAAGAACGTGCCGGTTCTGCTGGCCATGCTGGGGGTGTGGTACATCAACTGCTACGGCTGTGAGACCCACGCCCTGCTGCCCTACGACCAGTACATGCACCGCTTCGCCGCCTACTTCCAGCAGGTAGGGCTCCAACCACCTGTAGATGAGATTCTGCCCTGCTTCAGGGCCCTGAATGCATGTGGCAGATAAAACTGCACTCACTTAATTCATGTAATCAGTTGCCTAAATAGACTGGTGCCAAGATTGATATCAGCTTGTAAAGACCTTTTCCTCATATGTCTGTTATCTTGAATCCACAAATTAAGCAGCTGTATCCCTGATGCTTAGAAAATTCCTATAAACAAGCACTGTTTATTGTAGTTTATGTATGGAAGCTTATACTTATGCCCAGTGATCCTGCCCTTCCCTTCTTTAGGGTGATATGGAGTCTAACGGCAAATACATTACCAAGAAGGGCTCTCGTGTGGACTACAGCACTGGCCCTATTGTGTGGGGAGAGCCTGGCACCAATGGGCAGCATGCTTTCTACCAGCTCATTCACCAAGGTAAACAAACTGTTAAATACCTTGTTCTGAAATTAAAGTCTGCATGGATACAGAGCTGCAGGAGTCTGCAGAGTTTGTTTGTTTAGAGGTTGGACTCCTATCTAACCTAGCATCACATTGCTAAGGGGTTTTTAATTAGTGGCTTGTGAAGGCTACAAGATGCGGGTTTTAACCACAATAAGGAGGTCAAATAAAACTGAAACTACTGAGCTGTATTGTTACTTCCCCCTCCTACAAATAATGTTCTTCTCTAAAGCTTTTAAAAATTGAGTCTGCCAGTAACTCGGAAAATGGGGTGAGAAGTGAAGGTTTTCTAAGACTTACCTGCTGCAGAGTTTATTTACTTGGCTTTTTTTACAGGAACTCGCATGATTCCCTGTGACTTCCTGATCCCAGTGCAGACTCAGCACCCCATCAGAAATGGCTTACATCACAAGGTATGTTCTTTGTCAGGGCACCATATTTCTTGAGGCTCAAGGCACTGAAGCTTACTTGGTATTGCATTGTGTGATATTTCTAAATGTCCCTTTGAAACTATACACAACCGCTCTCTCAACATTGACAACAGATTTAAAAATACCTAGATTATGATTCCAAGTTATATGTAATGCAGTGGTATGTTTATTCTTGAAGCAATTGCAGTGGCAGCTGTTGAGGCAGCTCAGTGGTGTTTCCTGTGGGCCTACTGAAGCTGGAAAGAGTTGAGCAATTAAGTATTTGAAATTCCTTCAAGAGTTGTAAGAAATGTAGAGAGTAGGAAGAAACAAATTCTCAAACCTGGTGTGACACTATCTCTGGAGAAGCTTTCTGGTATGAAATTCTAGGACAAAATTTGGTGAATGTAATGGTATGGCTGGGGTGATGACCTTCTACACAGATGTTTTTAACCTGTCTAGTTTTTAGTTTATCGTCTGACTAAGGATTTTCAGTAAACTAAGATTTTTTTTTTTACTTAACTTCCAAAGGTGGAAACATATTCAGGTTAACTATTTACTGCATATTTCACAAAAAGCACCTTTACTCACTGAATTTGTCTTGTCATGATTTCAGATTACAAGTGATATTTGAATTGTGTAATAGTAATTTTTCTTCCAAGTAAGACCAAATACAGGTGAAAATTTATAGTATGACTTCACAAAAGAAGGTGAAAAAAGGTTTCATTTGACTGTTAAAAACTTACAGTATCTTCAGGTAGGATGAAGCCACAGATAAATTTGCAGGCTAACATTAGACAGGGAGCAATAAGTTAAAACCTTGCACTGCATTGGTAGGGATTGGTGTATGGTAAGCTATTTTCCTACATACAGATGAGTAAATACATCTTAGCTGGTTACCTTTGACTAATCTTTGCACCTGGCTTTCCATGAGATGGTGTAGCATGAGATAAAATCATAGATTATACTGGCTGAAAGAGCTGCATGAAGTCCTGGCTCCTCTGGTGGGGGATTTGCTGCCAGTGTCAGCAGGAGCAAGATTCTGCAAAACTGTCCTGGTTGTCTTTGGATACATGTACTTTAGAATAGTAACTAAGTCTCCTTAGGTACTCTGAGGTAAGAAGCAATAGCTAAAACTTCTGCATATTTTACTGCCACAGTGTCAAAACTGAACTTTAAGTCTAGACTAGGCCTTGGTATGGGTTCAGGTACCAGGTACCACTATTCCAGCTTATAGAAATGGTAACTTGAGTTTATTTCTACCTGCTAGATCCTTTTGGCCAACTTCCTTGCTCAGACTGAGGCCTTGATGAAAGGGAAGACGGCTGATGAGGCTCGCAAGGAGCTTCAGGCTGCTGGGCTGAGCGGAGAGGCTCTGGAGAAGCTCCTTCCCCACAAGGTACCCGGGGCTGGGGAGGTGCTGTGGCAGTGAGGGCTCTGCTGGGATGGGGTGGCACCCATGCGACCTTGGCAGGGCACTTGGAACAGGTGCAAGCAGCACTTGGGCTGTGAAGCCCTTGGGGGCATTCCAGGAAACATGGGCTATCTCAGCGTTGCCCTGGGCTAGTGACTTTTGGGTTACTTTTTGCACCCCACAGTAGCCAGCAGTGGTGCTTGGAGACATGTTTTTCCATTGTGTTTGTAAAAAAAACATGGGAATGATACAATTTCATGGTTGAAGGCCTTTAAACCTTTCAGGACTTTGTATTTGCTGCTAATGCAAATAGTCTAGTGTGGACTCTAAAGAAGATACAGCCTTTAAGTTTCTAATGTAAGTTTTATAACATCCTAGGTGACAATGTAACTCTTGTTTTGAAAGGTCTTTGAGGGAAATCGTCCAACGAATTCTATCATGTTTACAAAACTCAACCCCTTCACCCTGGGAGCCATCATTGGTAAGTAAATATATTTCTTATCTGTGAGTGCTAATGAAGGCTTTCTGGTCGAGTTTATTGATAAATCTCTTTCTGCTTATAGCCATGTATGAGCACAAGATATTTGTTCAAGGAGTTGTATGGGACATTAACAGTTATGACCAGTGGGGGTAAGTTTCCTTGGTTTGTTTCTTGTACATGTCTTGACAAATCTTGAAATCATGAGTTAGAGAAAAGACAATCAAAAAGGTTTTATACTTAGAGCACTTACTTGATTATAGTAAGTATTTATAGTTATAAATGAAAACAGATTTTCTGGGGATAAGTTACTATGCCATAATGTGTAGGTTAGCTATGCATAATGACTTGAGACAGCAATTTTGGCTAAGGACCCCTGTTAAATTTAGAAAAATACAGTGAATGTAAAAAAGATGCAGTAGTGAGGAAGATGGTCAAGTAAGCTGAACACATGCTCCGAGAATTAGGAAGGAAAACGTTTTCCCTACAGTGTGTGAAAAATTATTTTGCCTCTAGATTTAGAGGCAGTTTGAGTGGCATCTGTTGAGGAAAAGATTGATTGCCTCTTAATTTTCCTATGCTGGAGAAACAAGATTCCTGACAGAGGTCTGTGTATTCAGCAGCCCTTGGTTTCATGCAAGGCTGCCATCTGTGACTGAAGGCTGTGCTGGAGCTCCATGTGTGGAACAGCAGCTTGGAGGAGTCTGTTACTGTGTCATTTTAAAAGTTTAATCAGGAGCTAATCAGGTTCTTTAATCTGTAGTAATAGGAACTGTAAACATACTGTATGTAGGTTAGGTAGAGGGATTGGGAAATAAGATTTTTTCAGGTGCACCTGTCTATGCTGTGAGGAGGGGTTGTTTGAAAGAACACATCTGCTCTACAGGTGTAGAATATCAGTTTACACAAAGCTACCTTAGTCTTTGTATGTGTCCTTTGGTGCTTGCTACCACAGCATGTTCTATAATGAAACACTGTAGCAGAACCTGAAATCAGAAGACTGTTTAGTACAAGCTGATGTCTGCTATAAACTCAGAAATCAGGAGTGCAGTAGAAGTACAGCTTTTACTGCCACACATGAAATTCCAGAATGACATCCCAAACTGGAATGTGGGAATGCTGTAGAATCAGTCTCATTTCTTGCAGCTATTGGAATATCCTAGGTCCTTAGACAGTGAGGCTGTAACTCCTGGATAGGTGCTGGGGTGCTTCCAGGCTGCAGCTCAGCTGACCATTGTTCAGGTGACACAAATCAGTGTTCTGAGCACTGTCATGTTCAACAGGGAACAGGTGCCAGCTGAATGCATTCTGCACTGGGGCAGGCTGCATTACACAAGTGAATACTGAGGTGAAAAGACTCCACTTAACTTGTAAAACAAAATGTTCACTTAGACATGCTGTAATTTGAGCTGTCTGCTCAGCTAAGGAGCTACGGGAACTCCAGTTTTTCATGAATGGCACTGACTTGAATACTTGAACAGTAATTTTTGAGGGGTAAAAGATGGTGTTCACTGGGAAGTTACTTTTTACTGGTATCTTTTTAATATCAAGGGCTTATTATAAATACTGTAAGTTGCTAGCACTAATGCTGCTTTTTTTTTCTTTTCCTGCTTTTATAAACAGAGTTGAGCTTGGAAAGCAACTTGCCAAGAAAATTGAGCCTGAACTGGAGTCAGATGCTCCAGTGACATCTCATGATAGCTCAACAAATGGGCTCATCAATTTCATCAAAAAACACAGAGCTTGAAATTAAATACTTGGAGGATGTCGACAATCTCACCACCGAGTACCCAAATCTGTTGTAGTTGTGCTTTTTTTAGCCACTTTTAACAAAAATAGCACTTTACAGATGTAGCTCTCTTCACTTGTTGCAGTTAACCTTGTTGCGTCAAGTGTTACAAATGAAACTAGTTTTGTGAAACCCTGAGATTGTATAGTTGCTTTCTATTTCTGTGGCTGTTAATCTGTAAAGTGCAGCTGGTATATTCCTCAATTCTTATCCCTCAACTCCCTTAAAGATGGTCACCTCCTGATACTAGAAAATAAAAGGTAGGATGGATGAGTGAAACTTCTTCACTCTCTTTAAAGTGCAGCCCTATTAACATTTGCCTCATTCACTGTGTAAGGTCCTCTGAAGCCAAGTAAGCTGACTTTTGTCTTTTTGAACTGGCTCTACTGTAAGCTGGAAACCAGAATGTGTTTAAAGAATCAGGCCTACAGCTGTAGGTTGTTCGGTTACATTTCATCCCTTTTGAGCAAGATACAGACTTGTTTTTTTCCCCAGTGCTACTGTGAAAATGCAAGTTTACTGATGTTTGGTGAGATTTCCTGTTTTGTCTGTAACCTCTGTGGACAGCTGTCCAAAAAGGAAGAAAGTTCCTGAAGAGACAGCGATAGCTTAACTTTTCCTAACAGTTTTCCAGAGTTTGTGAAGCAAAAGCTTGGGATCACTTGGAGAAGAAATGTATTTTGGTTTTGGTATCCTCCAGGGGCAATTTCTCACTGTTTTATCAGCATCACTGTCTGACAACAACAATGAAAAAAACAGAGAAACCTGCTTGTCAATATGTTGTTTATCCTCTTTTTTTCTCTACTGCTGTTAACCTCTTTGCTAGCAAACTGGCATGCTCCGGCTATTGTTCTGTAACACCTTTAATAAAGGTAAGACACAAGCATTGAAAGGAAACTTTGGTTCTCATACCTCCAAGGCTGCCTACACTCTGAGCTGGGACTCCTCAGTGCCGGTCTCTGCTGTGGCTTCACTGGCAGGGCTGGGTGCTGCGGGCTGAACCTCCCTGACGCGGCCCCTCCATGGTGCTTCACCATCCGCCAGCAGGCCTTAGGATCGGACCGATGGAGCAGTATTTCCATGTGAAGCGCGGACACGAAAAGAGAACCCGCTAGAGGGAAGCATCCTGTTCTCGCAGGCGGCTTTAACCCTCTCCTCCCGCCGTGCTCAGGTGCTCAGCGCCGCTCGCTCGTCTCTCGCTGTGTCCCTGAGCGGCGGGGCCAGACCCGCTCCGCTCCCTGAGGGGCCATGGCTGCGCGCGGGGCGCCCCCTGCCGGCGCGGCCCTCAGGGCTCTGCCCCGCTCCGCTGCCGTGAGGGAAAGGTGTGTGGGCATCGTGTGGGATCGGCACCGGCACTGCCCGAACTGCCGCCCCGCTCCGCTGCCGTGAGGGAAAGGCGTGTGGGCATCGTGTGGGATCGGTACCGGCACTGCCCGAACTGCCGACCCGCTCCGCTGCCGTGAGGGAAAGGTGTGTGGGCATCGTGTGGGATCGGTACCGGCACTGCCCGAACTGCCGCCCCGCTCCGCTGCCGTGAGGGAAATGTGGGGGCATCGTGTGGGATCGGTACCGGCACTGCCCGAACTGCCGCCCCGCTCCGCTGCCGTGAGGGAAATGTGCGGGCATCGTGTGGGATCGGCACCGGCACTGCCCGAACTGCCGCCCCGCTCCGCTGCCGTGAGGGAAAGGTGTGTGGGCATCGTGTGGGATCGGTACCGGCACTGCCCGAACTCTGCCGCCCTCGGGCTCACACACTGCGGCACGGGCTGCTCTGTGTCCGGATGCCGCGGGGCTGCGGGCAAACACGGCATGAAAGCGGTAAAGAACCTTCAAAAAGAGCTAGCTTTCCCTGCAGTGGTTGAGGAGGCCGCAAGTGATGTGCAAGGGGTGGGTTTCTGGCTGCATCTTGAAGATGAGATGGTGTAAAACCCATGTATGGTTCAGGAACTTTCTGTCAGTGATGGGAAGTTTTTGCGGCCTTTGGGTCTTCTGCTATTCCCTTACAGGGACTCAGCAGTGTTTTCTGATCTGTGCCCTGACAAATGTCCTGTGGGGTAACACAGCCACTTTGTGACTCAGTTTCTTGAGCTCCACTGAACTGGTTGAAATCTTTCTATTTAATATCAAGCCACTGTATTCCCACAAGAATAAAAGCAATTTCTGCATAATTTGTGCTCTGGTAATGAGAAATTTCAACCCATTCAAGTATATCTGGGAAATTCTAATAGGCATGGGTGAGGTGTGATAAAACTGTGTTGTCATCTGCAAGGGAGAATGAAAGGTGCCTGAAGTAAGCAGAAACTTGCCATACCCCTAAAATGGGATACACAACCCCTAATCCTCAGCCCCATCCATTACCTACAAGAGCTGCTCCTCAGGAAAGCCTCTGAGGAAATACCATGTGGAGATGCTTCAGTCAATGTAAGTTGATATATTTTACACTTGTTAATTTGACTATAATCATAATAGTATCTATATGTCAATTCATCTTTTAATGTATTTCAGGAGTTCTTGAGAAGATAATTACTATACAAATGGGAAAAAATTAATTCTTAAGATTATGCTAAATTAATATTGTATTCCCACTGGACATGTACTTAATATAGATTGTGTAGGCTTGAGTTTAGTGGAGGAATATGTTTGTATAGCAGTTGGTCTAAAAAGACTGTCTTACAAGACCTATGTCTGTGAAGGTATCTTCCAGTCCTTTTGTTTAAAGAGGATTTGGCAGGATTAATCAATGAGTGATCCCTTTTGGCCAAGTCACAGTGATCTGATCTGCTGGGACTGTTCTAATTCCCAAATTATCCTGTGTTACATGTGGAGTTCCTGCAGACTTCACGAGCTTAGGCTGAAACCTTAAAGGAGAATAAGGTAAATAAAATCTTGAATTTTATTTATCTTATATATATATTAGTTCTCAAACTATACCAAGAACTTCAGTTGAACCTGTTGCTGTTATCAAGGAATAAAGAGCACTTACAGATCTGCAGTGATAGTGCTGCAGTGCTCAGGTCATGAGTCTGTATGTATCAGTCAAGTAAAAAAGAATATAGCTTTACCTCATTTGTTCTTTATCTTTACCTATTTCAGGTATAGTGTTTATGTTTAGATACTCCTGAAATTATTCTGCTTTGGCAATTCCTGCTGTTATTTATTGTTTTGCTTCCAGAGAGAACGGTTAAGCAACTTGGATTATTAATGAAAATTGAGCAGAGAAGAGCTTGCTTTTGGCTTCTAGCTCAAACTCAGTCAAACTTTAATGCTAGTAGCTGAATTGCTCTACCCTCTCTGGAAGAAAACTTCCAGTTTTTGTTAGTTTTGTGGCACAGGGATTGTCAAAATAGATCAGATAAAAAGTAGTCTTAAAGCTAAATGTTTCCAGAAGGCTAGTAATGTCCAGATAATTGTTTTAGGTCCTCCATTGTTCTTTTGTGTTCATTCTTGGATGGTTTTTTCTGAGAGAAGAAAATTATAAAATCCTGATGTTTTGTTAAAATAAGATTTCCCAAACCGTCTGGATATATCTGAAATTTCAAGAAGTATACTCACAAAATAATTTGTATTCAGGTTGTCATAGCCTGGATTTCACTTGATGGTGGTTTCAAAAGTAGTGTGTGAATGGAGCTATCCCTGGCTAGGGGAAATGAAAGGAGCTGGGGAATGGATAATCCTTGCAGAGTCTGGAAGCTGGCTGCATGCAGGATGCAGCTGAGGGAAGAGCTGGATGTCAAGGAGTTGGCCCTCGACCCTGCATCTGGAACGCTCTCAAGTATGTTGTAATTCCTAGAAAGGCTGAGCTCTGCCTTTCATCATCAGCAACAGCCACAAGAGACAAGATCTGCTAGAAAGATCCCTCACACAGGATAAAAGCAGAGCGTGTTGTTTGTTGTTCTAAGTGCTAGTGAACTGTGAAAAAAAGTTACATAAATCTGGAGTAGCAGCCTTCTGTTGAATATTTCTGTGTGGCTTTGGACTTATTAAAAACACCAGTTTTGTCATTCTAAGTCAGTAAAGTGGGTAACCAATGAGTTTGGCAAGTTCAGACCTTGACTCTGACTTTTCATAAAGTTTTCAATTTACAGTTGATATAAATTTGCTTGGAAACTGCTGGATTAACTAAAAGGCTTTGCTGTGCTAGCAGAGCTGCTCATTTTAGAACTGTTTCTCCAGGCTTTTTGAGACATGCAATACCTTTTTATTTTTTCAGCTATCTTGACAAATCTATTCAGTTTTGCTCTGCTTAGCTTAGATACTTTATCTAATAGGTCTTTATCTGTTCTTTCCTTATTTTTTTAGAGTTTGCTTTATTTTCCAAAACCCATTATAGGCATCAACACAGCAACAAAGAGCAGTTGTCATAGCTCTGTGGCTGGGTAGTCTGTGCTTTAGCAACAATGTTTCCTGAGCTGCTTTAGAAAATCAATGTTCCAAGAGCCAGTACAGGGCATCAGGACAGAACAAGAGGGGCCAACACTTGCAACAGGACAGGAGTTGCACCAGGGGAGACTCAGACTGGACACCAGGAAAAAATTCTTCACTGAAAGAATTATCAAGTTTTGGAACAGGTTGCCCAGGGAAGTTATGAAATCGCTGTCCCTGGAAGTGTTCAGCAAACATGTTGATTTACATGGACGTGGTGTAGTGGTGGGCCGGCAGTGTCAGATTAATGGTTGGGTTTGACAATCTTAAAGGTCTTTTCCGATCTTAATGATTCTCTAACCATCTATAGCCTCACTGGAGCTCTCAATAAATAATTATCAGTTTGAACTTCAATGGACTTTTAACCGTGAATTATGTAATTTCGAGCTGGCTGAGCATGCTGGTTTTGCAATAATTGACTTTTGATAAAGAGGGGAAAAAATCAGCCCTGGAAGTGATAATGTTCTATTCACAGTGAGTGATAATGGTCTATTGCCTAAGTCATGTTCAATTCTCAGCTCATACACCTGCCACATGTAATCACTGTGGATTTTATACTGACAAAGAAGTGAAAATAAAATGAGTACAGGGACTTCAGCCACTCAAATCTTAGAGCTATGAGCATGGCATAAGGACTACTGTCCACATGTACAGCTTGGGTCAGATCCTGCTTATTTATATTTCCACTGGATTGAGACTTTACTGGGGAGATTTACTATCTTAGAATTCTTACCTAGGATTTCATGGACCTGTGGAAATGTCTCACTGCCTTCAGTAGACAGTGGTCTGTGCCTTGGATTATTAACTGCAGTTCTGAGGAGTTTGGGGTGACCTGGATTATGTGGCAAAGATATTTTGGGCTATTTCAGCCCGGTTACAGATCTACTTCCCCACAGAATAAGTTACAACAGGAATCTGCAGTAAGAGGCAGATGCATGTGCAAGGAACTTAGTGTAGTTAGCCTATAGGTTCTTTCTAATCTGGCCTCATAATTCTTTGCAGAGGTGAGCAGTATTCAATAATAAAAAGCACCAATTTTGTTTGAAATATGTACCTTTGGAGCTAAATTAAAGTTGTAGAAGATGAATGATGCTGTATGATGAATGATGAGATCCTGTAGTAGTGCCCTTCCTTGCTAAAAACATTTTGCTGTTAAGTTTAAGATGGAACAAAAATAATATGGTGATGTCCTTAATTCTTTTCATTAGAAAAAAGCATACATAAATATTTAAAATAGACACATGGGTTTTACATGTATAAAAATGCATTAAACTTCTTTTCCCTTTTGAAGCCTCAGAGATCTTCCTTGTGGGAGATACTGACATTCCCCTCATATTGGGTGGATTTACCGCAAGGAAAGCTGGAGAGAACTTAAAAGTGTCCGGTTTTATTTAAAACCTTGGTGGTCTTTAACGGCTGCCCCACAGTTCCAGCCTGGTACAAACTTAAACAGAGCTCTTTGTTGCTCTTGAATGTGACATAATCCTTTCATCTGGCATGCTGAATGAAGTATGCACATGGCTTTTTTGCTACCCCTGCTGGGCTGCCTTGTTACACCTTCAGAGCAAACCACCCCCAGTAAAAAAGCTTGGGCTCTGTCATCCACCCCAATGCCAATAAACAACAGATAACTATGGCATCTTTTGCCTTTAAAATGCTGCCCCTCACTAAACTTGTGTGTTGAGGAAGGAAAGAGCTCCCCACATCATTGTTTCTTGCAGATACAGAGTACATTTTTTTGTTGTTTGCATGTTTGCTAATTTGAAGCTCTTTGAAGAATCCTACAGGGAGATCAAAGACAAAAGATTAGAACGTTTTTAATAAAGTGAAGAAGGATCAGGTTAGATCAAAGGGACAAGCTGACAGGAAATAAGTAGGTGCCGTTGTTGGCTGACACTTGCATGCTGTAGGGTGATTTCTGTGTTAATGTGAGGTCAGAAGGAGGATTGCTTTACATCTTATTGTCTCCAGACTTTGCTGACTGGGTGTGTCTTTGTACTTCACTTTAATCTCAAAAATTAAAACCCATAAAGTCACAGTTTGGCTCAGCCCCATGATTTTTCTAGTTATTTAACTTTGATTTTGAAATAAAAATAAAATATAGAATGCAGCAGCAGGGTATGGAGGTAATTAATTGGCCTGCAAGGGGATTCAGCTACAGGAATATTCATTATCAGAGGCACTGGGCCTCAGCCACCCCCACTGTCATTCCACTGACTTTAAGAGAATTAAGTCTTCCCTCACTGTCGCAAGAGGAAATGTATTTTCTTTATATACACACCAAAGCCTTGCATGCTCACAGGTTGTTCTGCTGTAGATAAACCAGTATAATAAATTAATATAGCCCCTTCAGTTTATGATGCAGTTTTATTAGTATAGAGCTGCTAATTGGGCAGAGTTTATTTCTCTGAGAGATTGAAGTTGCAGCACTAATTGGAATGGGCTCACTGGCCTCCTTGTGAACTTCAGTGTCTAGGCTGTGGTGGATGCAGGGTTGGCTTTGGCAGCCTGGTATCTGTACATCAGAAGTAAGGTGCCTCACAAAATATTCTTTTCTTCTAACAGTAAATCATAATTTCTAGCCTGATGTAGCTAGGAGCTAATCTGAGGACAGTCACAAGAAACCAAGCAGATTTCTTTACTATATGAACCAGGGGTGATTTTGTAATTCCACAGAGCTTGATCTCCCTGTGTGTCTTCACAGGTGAAGAAAACAAACAAGTGCTCAAGAGGTTTCTGTGTCTTTGTGCTCATGAAACCTCCTCTGAAAGGATATTTCCAGGCCAAGCTGTGGGATAGGGGCCACAGAAACAATCTTGTTTTGTTCCACAAAGGCTGGAAGTACTGGTTTCCTGCTCCACTCAACTACACGTGCAGTGCTCCTCCAGCACTGAGGGTTCTGCTTGTCCCAATGCAGAAGGGCACAGCAGTGCTTAGGTACCTTGGGCATGGTGCAAGCAATAACTGGCTGTTTTCAATCCACTCATGTTAAATCAAATTAGCAGGGTTTGGTACGGCCTCAACAGGAGGAGTCATGCTCAGCCCCTTGCTTAGTAGTATGATACAGATACTAATCATACTTGATTAAAGAAATATTTTTATTGTATTTTGTTATTTTTGTCTTGCTGTTGGTTATGTAAATGAGCGATCATTCTACTACAACAAAGGGAAGTATTGTGTAAAATAAAGTTACCCAAATTTTTTGGGGCAAAGTAAAACCAATGAGAAGAGGTATATATTCACAAACTGAAGAAAGTTTGTGAGTCTCAAAGGGGCTGTCAGAGCACTGGGTTTGACTAATGTGCACCAGTCGGAAAAAGGGTTCCTTTCCCTTCCTGTGCTGTGGCTGAGCAGAACTGTTCTATCCTGGGACACGTGGCTCAAAGCCAGAGCTTCACATGCACCATTGTTTGCTGCTTCACACACTCCTCACTGAGGGATCCAGCAGGGAGTGATGGAATGCCACACGTGAGGCTGTGGGAAGTGCTGCTGTTCTGGATGTGGTCAGGACCACTTCACAGTGCAGCCTGTGAAGAGTCAGTTTCAGGACACACAATGATGTTGGGGGTGCCATTAACCAACAGTAGAGGATGACATCAGAAGGAAATGACATGGTTTGCTTTTGAACGTTGTCTCAGGTTTTTTGTGTTCCGTGGCGCTTACTGGGTTGCCCACTCTTAGTTTTTGTGCTTGGTAGAGTCCAATTTAAATTGCTTTTAAGTCAGAAAAGTGCAGCATTCAGAGAGAAAAGAGACTGAAGGCTCCTCAAACAGCCCAAGTGCTTTTTTGTGCCCCTTGTAACAGCCCTGTCCATCTACCTCTGCACCCAGACCTGACCTCTTGCCTTAGTCCCTGGTGAGTCCCTTGCTAGACTTGGCTTTGGTGAGAACTACGCCCTGATGTGCTTCTTTAAGCTTTAGGACTTGGAAGTAGCACATCATTATTTTTGAGATTTATCTGTTCAGTTAGAACACTGGAATTTTGCCTAATTTTAGGTACTGCATGAAGCTGCTCTTTTGCAACAAAATATAGGACAAAGACATTGCAAAAAGGAGGAGTGCTTGTGCAGCAGAAAGCTAAGGATCTTTGGAATCTCAGTAGTGCATAGAAATGTCTAAATCCCACTGAAGTTGTGAGGGATTCTAATAAATCCATCTGAACATAGACTTCTGGATTATAGAAGTGCAGGAAAAATAGGCTGTCTCCAAATCAGAATAATCTGGAGTTGTACATTGATTAAGTTAAATTTATGCAGTCTTTTAATATATATAACACCATAAACCTACAGGCATTGCAGAAGACTGATAGGATTGGAATGTAGCAGAAATTCAAGGTACTCAAAGCAGTCTAACAGTATGAAAGGAAATGGAAGAAAAAAGAGAGTCTCTTTTAATGGACTTAGCAGAATGAAGATTAAAAATTCAGGGAGAGGTGCAAAGTGGGGAATAAGGATGTTGAGAAAGTGTTATGGTAACAGAAAATTCAGTGATGAAATGCAGAATTCCCCGAGGGAATCATAAATCAGCTTTAGTCTACAAGGTATGTTGGTTCCTAAATCAGCAGGAGTCTGGTACCTAAATAGCTTTGCAGTCCAGTCCCAGATGCTTTACTTTGGACTTTTCTATTCGCTTTAGGTTTCATGTGGTTTTAAATTTAACAAGGCACTCGTTTCTTTTGAACCAAAGCATGTTAATAGTGTCTTTAATATATTTATAAAGCAAAGAGTCTTGAAGGGTAGCTTGGTATTTTTCAGTGTTCAGAAATGCTAAGTGTTCTAATAAAGTAGAAACCATTAAGAAAAGGTTGAAAAATGACAGGGAGTGTCAAGCTGAGACTGAGTAACTTTGGAAAATTTGATTTATCCCATGCTTGAATTTTTAATGTGTCTTTTTGTGGTTCCTTAGATGGTGTGGCTGCAGTGGTCGGGTACTCAGAACAAGTGAGTATGATCCAAACACATTAATTTACTCATTAATGGCACATCAGCCGGGCCATGTGAGGTTTTCCCGTGAGGATGCAGCTGGGAGCCGCAGGACAGCAGCCCGTGTCCACTAGGTGGTAATGCTGGGTGTGGAATGGGCTCCCTCCTGCTCCGGGGCTGCTGCAGGACAATTTCCAACAGTCATTTAATGCCACCTCGGATCCCAGAATCTGCTGCTTTGTCAAGGAAAGCAGGGCTTGGTAAACATAAAGCTGGTGGCCTTGTATAGATGCACCTTATGCAGTGGCACACATCTGTAATTTCTCTATACAAGTTTTGGGATGGTTTCTAAAATTGTTGACTGTTAACTCTACAATGGCTCTTTTCAATACCTGTAATCTCTGTTTTAAAAAATCTTCCTCACAGTAAAAAGTAAAAAAAGTCTTTGGTCTAAATAATACACAGAACTGAGGGAATAGCTGGATTACAAAGTGCTGTCACTGGTGTCAATGTGAAGGAAAATTTATTTAGAGTGATTTTTGGGGAAAAAACTGCTAAGAGACATTTTAAATTAACTCAGTATAGCAATCTGTATGCTGAAGTCTTTGTTTAATAGTAGATCCTGGTGTCTTGGACTTCCACAGTGTCAGGTTAGAAATTAACCCAAGCTGAAAAGAGAATTTAGGGAAGGAAGAATATGATTATTTGATATAGAATTTGGAGATAATTATTTAACATTTCCTTGGGTCTCTCAGCTGGAGAAATCAGCTACATTTCTATTATTTTTCACGAAGACAAAATAACCAGAAGCAAAATATTTCGTGGATCAAACATCAGGTCTTTCAGGATTAACTGCATAATTACTCTTTCCTGCAGAAGTCTAGGGATGCCCACTGGAAAACTCCTGCTTCAGTCTTGAAACAGCACAGAGCAGTTTCATCTCACTTTTCACTGGTCTGTGAAACAAACCCGTGTGAAGAAGGACCACAGACAGAGATGGGCTCTGTCCCACTTCTCCTGTGAAGGTCTGTCCCTGGAGGGGCTGCAAACTTACGTTGGGGTAGAAAGCAAAAATTCTGGAGTTTTTTAACAGGATTTCAGAAAATCCTGGAAAACATATTTGAGAATATAATCCTGAAAAAAATTCTAATTTTGAACTCTATATATAAATCTTTAAAAATGTAAAAGAAAACGCAGCTTTCAGCTGCCAAGTGTTAAGGTTCAGTGTTGTGTTCTGGGTCCTCTGGTCCAGGTTTTGCTCAGGGATTTCCCTGTGTAGCACTGACTTGAGAGGGACAGAGGGTGAGAGGATATTGGCCACATTCACTGGGGAAGTGGGAGACAACTTCCACGCCCGGTGCCGGGGAGGTGTGGGTGGCACTGGTGGAGTCCCGGTGTTTATTTGAACGCGGGGCTGCTGCCGGAGCCTCGTGGGCAGCCACGGGCTCCTCCTGCCTGGCAGCGTCAAACGGCCCCTTGTCACACCCACACTGAGGTTATGAGCACCTGTAAGGCTCACACAGGTCCGAGTAATGAGCAAAATTGCAAGCCAGGTGAGGAGAGTCACTATACCATTTCATTTTGGGGGAATTGCCTTTTTAAAAATCTTTTCCCCCTGCAGTCTGAGCTCAGTCTGGAGTCAAGCTGTGTGATTGCTGCTTTCATCATCTTGCCTCTTCTCTCTCAATCAGGTGTTTATCTCCTTTCAAGTGTCGAGATAGTTCAAAGTACACTTAAGCCCCAGCATTAACTCTAGACTCAAACCAGACCAGTAGTATCACTGGTATAAATTAAAGCTTACAAGAACAATAGATGTTACTGTTTTAATGCTGGAAATAGAGATTACTCATGTCCTTTTTGAAGCAAATTTTGTATTTCTGCAGTGCACTTTGTTTTTCCCAATTAGATTTCTTGTCAGGCTGTGCTGTGTAACTTAATCTAATTTTGCTAAGCCTGTCATTATAGAAAGAAGCCAACAACAACAGCACTAAAACTCATGTTCTTGAGTCTGCAATCTCACCCACAGAGATGGCACTTTTGGTTGGTAAAGACCCCACTAGTTTAAATGCATTTCTTTGTGTGCATAATTACTCAATTGGGTAAATCAGTGCCCTGGTCAAGAACTGTACTTGCCAGGATTTACTTGGAATAGAAGATCTGTCTGTTAGAGCCTGTTAGGTCTACATGTCCTGCCCAACTCTAAGAAAAATATAGTTCATCTCTCTGTGGGTGATTCTTTTTCCTTAAAAAATTAAAAAATCTGTTACATACTTTTTTTTTTTTTTACTTATTTGTACTTACTGTAGTTTTTTACTACCTGTATTTGATGTAATTGTCATTTGCTGTTTTAAACTTCTCTCAAATACCTTATGTTTCTGTGACTGGAGAAAAAACCCTATTTTCTTAGCAAGGCAAAATTTTGTGTTAGCACTATTAAGTTCTGCCTCAAAAGTAAAATATTAACATTTGGTGGAATGAGGCACATCACCCAATATGTTAATTATGGAGACAGACAATCATTAACTTTATTAAAAGATCTTGAGACTGATCCAGGATTGCAGAAAACAAATTGTCTTTTTTGTCATATTTTGTTATTTTAAAAAGTGTAAATGCCTTGTGGACGGGATCTGAAAAATACAACAATCTCAATTTTGTAAAGAGTATGTATACTCTTTGCATACAACTCTGATAAAATGTAGGATTTAACTCTAGGATAAGCTTGCTGAAATATTTGAACAGTTCTCTCTAGAAAATGTTAATTGAAACCTTAATCTTTTCAACTTAGAAAAAAAAATTGGAGTTTTTATAGTTAAAAAAAATCAGCAAGACAATTCTTACCTAAACTTGTGTTTTTAAGACTTTGGATCTATTATTTGTTGCTGATACCAGAAAAGACATAGAAGAATGTTCAAAACACACTAAAGCCCCAAAGTTATAGTGCAGGTATTTTCTTGGGGAGACTGGAAATATTGAAAGAAGTAGTGCATATCCTACAAATGAGCAGGGCATTTCTCTTCATTGTACACCTGATATTGGCATTAAATCCTCTGGGATCACCAGGCCATGAACCCTCTGAGGAGATGTGCAGGGCACAGAGCTGTCTTTGGCCTCTGCCATTGGGAAACTCTGCCTGCCCTGGCCTGTGCCAGTGCTGGTGATGCAGGGGACACCCTGAGGATGTGCTCGTGTCTCTGAGGTGTCCCTGACCTGCTGTCATACAGCTGCTGGCCCAGCCTGCCCATGTGTAGGATCACTTTCTGGCAACAGTGAGAATGGAGAAGCATAAATTTGGAGGAATGTTGGGGTTTTAGGAGGCATTTCCTCATCACACTCCATTTTTTGCTTCTCCTAAGTTTTGGCTATCATTGACTAGAGAGTCTGGGGTCACTGAGGAATAAAAACTGCAATGTGTGGCAAATCTCACCTGGAGGAAAGGAGCAGTTCCAAAGGATTGTGTCTCACCCTGAGTAGGTGTTTACAAGCTCTACTTTGGGCTTTTTTGAGGCATGACAGGGAACTTGTCCAAGCCTCTTGTTTAAGACTACAGGTGTTACCATCTCTGGCTTCCAAGGGAAAACCGGTGCTTTTTACTGGGGAATCCTGTGTCTTATTTGCCCATTTTGAAAGGACATAATAATACCAACAATTAGACTTTTTACATTGAAAGGTAGAGTGCTCTCTGTGTGTACTGTGGAATAAAGGATTTGTTACTTTTTTCCCACCCCTAATTAATTGATAGATAAATCACATATTCTCTTGTACTTCATATTTCCTGTCCTTTTGTAAAATGTTGTCTTTGTAGGTACATGTAGTGTTTGTTCAGCCTGCAGAAGACAGATGAGAGAGGAGAGAACTCTCCTCTTTCTTGAATGTTTTAGGCACTTGCTCAGTATAGTAGCTGTAATATGAAAGGAGAGATCATCTTGGCATGTGCTGTTTGCTTTTAAATAGTAGTAGATGTTTCTTAAAAGGAAATGGGCATGTGATGTTCAGTTGGAACTGGACTAAAGCAAACACAGGTTTTCTCCTTTCACAAGCTTACAGTTCATTAGGGTAAATTACCCAGTACCGAGCTCCCTGTATGATTAGATGGTTATAGGACCCAACCTAATTAGTTTAAAGCTGGCTTGGGTATCTCTGTACAACATGCCTGTTATTTCTGTGCTGCTGTGCAGACTTAGTCTAAGTTCTTCATTTGAAGTCCATTAAAGTCAAAGCAGCCCTTTCTGTTGGTTGAATAAGCTTTGCATCAGGCTGAAAATGTGTCAAGAGTACAGTACAGAAAACAGAGAGCCTGGCAATGTGGTCCAGGCCTGGCATGTTTATGGGGATGCTGTGCTGTGGGGAGGGGGCCAGGAATGCAGGCACAGGGTGGCACAGAAGGGGAACAGCAGGCTCAGGGGCCAGAGCAGGGAGATGGTGAAGGGGTCCTGTGTGTAATGGAAAAGCACAGCAAGGAGAGGGAGTGAAGCTGGAGCACCAGAGAGATGGGGGAAGACTTGTGAGGAGTTTTGCCAGTGATGGGAGAGGCTTGGATTTTGTCTGGAGAAAGCCAGAGCAGCAGCTGGTGGAAAAGGGCTCAGCCAGCCTCTGGGAGAGGTGGGTGAGCAAAGGCAGGGCTGGCAGCTGCCATAAATGGCACGGAGGGAACAGCTTGGGGGAGTAGGCAGCACAATCAATCTAGTGGTGAATATTCACGTCTTCTTTCCCCACTGCATGAAGTGATTTGCTGCAGCCAACACTCTCTTTAAAGAAATCCATCCTGACAGCAGTGGGGGAGCAGCAGGTGAGCCCCAGGGGCTGGAACAGACAGTTGCTCCTCAGACTGGTGGAGACATGACCACGCTAAGGAGCGATATGCTTCTGAAAAAAAAAAATCTGAAAAAGCATAGCAAGCATATTTTAGGGCAGGATGGAATGTTTGCTCAATTAACTAGTCAAAACAGGATTTCTTTGTGCTCCTCACAGCACTGCAAAGGGAACTCCCTTTATGAGAATTAAGTTCTTTCCCTGTATCTTTATTACCCAACATACACCGTCTTGAGGAGTTTAACCAGCATTAGCTGATCACACTCCCTACTCCCTGTTGTGGATTAAAGAAACTGTTTTGTCCTGACCTGACTGGATACAGAAGCAATAGGGTCAAAATTAGACAGCTTGCTCAAAACCTGAAGGATTTGCAATCACAGTGAATGTCACAACACTGTTCTGCTCATGTAAGCACTACCATAAGATCAGCAGAAATCATGTTTTCATGAAGCCTTGCTCACTGCCACCATGTGTTTTGGTTTTTTTTTTTAATTCTAAAAGGGTCTTCAGAACACCCACTTCATACTCATCTACAAACTGCAGGTTGCAAAACACACCCTATAACAAACTTCAAACTGTTGATATAAATGGTTAATCTTATATAGAAGATCAAAAGCACTGAACTGCCATGTCCAAATAAAAGAGGTCTGGAGTGAGAGCTTCATTCTGGTCTTAGGTCCTTACATTAACATGAAACTTGTTAAGTGACATTCCCAGATTAACTGGAAAGCAAACTATGCACTACAGTACACAAGAAGACAGAACAATTATTGTGCTGTCCCTTAACAATATGATCAAATTTAAAAGTTTGGCCTAACCCTGTGTATCAAAGGTGTATAAATACCATAAAGAGTGTGAATATCCTGACTCTATAAAATGTTTGCTGCTTTAGGGAAAAGGCATCAATTTCAAATTCTTCATTTGAAGTCCATTAAAGTCAAAGCAGCTCTTTCTGTTGGTTGAATAAGCTTTGCATCAGGCTGGAAACATGTCAAGAGTACAGTACAGAAAACAGAGAGCCTGGCAATGTGGTCCCACTTCTTCAAATTTTCCCTCTTCCACCACAAGTCCTAAAAAGTTGTATGTAAAAGGGAGAAATATATGCAATTTCCTAGCTTATTTTGGACAATGGGAGTACCACACAGAGATGGTGCAAAAACCACAATCTCATTAACATTAGAAGACTCCATTTAAATCAGACAAGACTATACTAAGCAGATCAGCCTCCCTCAGCCTCACACCTGCTCTCTTGTATTGGGACTTGACAATGCCTCATAACTCTGAATCTTCTATAATTTTTTATATTTCCTACTTGAATTAAGGTTATCAGAAATATGGTATTTTTTACAAGGTTTATACCAACAGAATATGCAGCAGGAATATGTCATCTCTGCTTTAGCCACTTTATAACCTGAGGATTAGGTGAACCATTTTGGCCATAGTGTTTCATGGGATGCTGTTTCCCCTGCAAACCACCCCATCAAGGAGGGAGTTGTGGCCTGCAGTTTTCAGGCATGACAGAGTTACATCTGACTACTTGCAGTGCACACAGCCACTCTGTCAAGCATCTGGTTTGTCTTGGAACCCTGCTCTTATTACTATTTGCCATTCTCAAAAGGCTGTGTCAGCTGTGGATTTAATATCCAAACAGTTTGAATTTTTTCCAGTTTATAGGTAAAGATACTAAAAAGCCTGTCAAGAGCCAACCCTCTGTGATGCCACTAAAAATACAGCTAATTAATGATGAGTCTCCATTGATTGTTGTGTTTGTGGAGACACTGCTGAAGTGGTTAAAAGGATTGAACCCCAGCCAGGTTGGTTGCAGTGGCTGTTACAGCTGCAGATGCACCATTGCTGTTTGTTTCTCACTGGAGAGAACTTCCTGCTTGCTCCCAGCTGTATTACCAAACTGTTTCTTCTTGGGGTAAGAGCTATGGCTCTAGCTCTCACTCAAACAGTTGGATGAGAGGGAGGACCTGCTCTGTGTGAAGCTGACCCATCTCTATGGCCTCTCAACTGGGCTAAGGCCAAGAGAACCAGTGCACATGCTGTGCCTGCCTTGGCCCTGTGAGACACAGCCACTTCTGCTTGGTACTGGGACAGCCTGGCTTGGCTCCTTCACTGCTGATTCCTGAGCACTGCTGAGGGACCACTGTGGTCCTTAGGCTCGGGCTCTTCTGGCCCCTAACAGGCCTGTGAAGTGTCTTCCCCAGCCAGGTGGCTCAGCCTGGCTTGTCAGTGTATGTCAGCACATTGCTGAAGCATGAACCTCCTCAATGTCCAAGGAGGAGCTGTGGACTGATGTTTGCACTTGTTGATGACCTTTAATGCACAAGAGACTTCAAGAGAATAAACACTGGCTTCCTCCAGAGAGGTCTATGCCACAAAATGCAGCTCTAGGCTGCATAACTGAGGGGACTTACTCTAGACACTTCACTGACTT
Source organism: Poecile atricapillus (assembly GCF_030490865.1). NCBI lineage: Eukaryota > Metazoa > Chordata > Aves > Passeriformes > Paridae > Poecile > Poecile atricapillus. The sequence continues at coordinate 3,123,007 of NC_081258.1, read as the reverse complement.
CTGCAGAGAAGAGCAGCATCAGGTGCAGGGTCAAGGCTGGGAAGCCCTAGAGACCCTTTAGGAGCCTATGATCTCACCAGACTGAGTTATTGCTCTCCTGCAGCCTATAATAAACGATTTAATTCATTTATACTGTGTTTTGACCTTGTGTTTCTGTATCCTATAGAGCTGAAAGTAGACACAAAAAATGATGGAATATTGCCATACCAAAAAATGGATATATTGATTTCTATTAGCCATGTGTTGTAGTCTGTACTCTTCAGAGTTGAGGTTTTAACCTCATTCCTGCTGTACTATAATGAACAGGGTGCCTAGGAGCCAGGAGACTGAGCTAGAATGGGTGCTGAGGCTGAGGGTTGAGCTGTAATTTACATACACGCTACAGTCCTCAGATCTGTGGCTGTAACCATTTTTCTATACAGTTATATGTAGTCCTGCTACATCTCTAAAACATCAAAAACTGCAGACCAGGGCCAAGGCCAGTTTGCTATTGTAGACATGTAAAACTGAGAATCTGAGTGGTGGCTGCTGCCTGACGAGGTGACAGCATTGTTGCTGTAGCAACTGCACACTGGTAAAGAAACAGAAACCTTTTTGGTGTCATTTTTGTCTGCAAAGCCCAGACAGTACAGTGCAGTTTAATGACTGGCTTGGGATTGGGTGCAGATCTCCTTGCTTGTCTTGGATTTTTGGTGGTGGAATTTTTTTCAAACAGTGCAGCTTTCCACTTTACATTGAGGAAAATATGGGTTGCACTTGCTAAGAGCAATTGAATAAAATGTAGGGTGAAGGATGATAATAACTGATAAGCAGACAAGCATTGTTGGTCCTTGTCTCCACTAAATATGTCACATGAAAACAGAAATGTAACCTGGAATAGGCTTCATTCATTCAAAAGTGAGCCAAATCCCTAAAGGCCATTAGCTATAACACGGGAAATGTGTAAGCCTAATACACCTGTTCTTTAATCTACAAAAATACCATTCTAATAATACTGCCTTGAAGACATAAAGCAATTCCTTATTACAGTATTTGGTTTGGGTTCATTTCCATTTTTTAGATATAATTTCACTAAGGGAATCAGTAGCTTATAACTGTGGACACTTCACCGTTCCTCTATATGTTGCTCAGGAAATAAAGTGTTTCTTTGTTTTGCTAGAGCCCTTTGTACTAACCTTGAGTTTGAAGGGTTTTTTTTCACTTGTTTTAATACATTTTAGGGTTTTTTTCTGGTTTGCATTCCTTCTGATGCTGCCCTGGCTACCTTTATAAACATCTGAACAGTTACTCTGTTTTCAGATACAAAGAACAATAGCACCTCAAGCGCAGTGAAAATACCAAATATTGATCTGTCTCTTGAATGCCAGAAAAGCTCAGCAGGAGGCACACAAAATATTTCTGAAAAATGATAGCTTATCACCTGCAGACCTGCAGATTGCTGTCTATTATTACAAAGACCTGCTGGGGGGCTCCAGTGACCTCGAGCCTTCAGCTATTTGTGTCTCTTTCAAGGCAAAGAGAAAAAAAATCTCAACCCTCTCCACAATGTTTGCATTCACCTCATTTCCCGTGTCTTTCACCTAAGTTATGAAGGTGCCCTGAAACACATCGGCCACAGTGATGCAGCAGCATCAAAATTTCACAACAGTGGTGGGACCTGATGCATGAGCTGCTTTCAGAGTAAAGATTTGGCTGCCTTGTTTACACCCTTGCAATATCCCTATCACTTAATCAAGTGGGGTGGCCTTTGGAGATGTGACTCTTGCTATATATAGATTTAAAATCAAGCTGCATGCTTGATAATAATGCTAATTGCACTGTGTGCTCTGATGTGGTAATTATTTCCCTGTTAAAAACATGTTTGTGTTAACCTGAAATGTTAATGTTGCTTTTCCAGTCAAATTTGGCCCTGTGGGGGCAGTGGGGGTTTCCTTTTGCTCTTCCTGACCTGTCGGTGGCAGTGGCCAAACGCTGCTGCTGAGGGGCACTCAGCAGCCACCACAGGTTGCTCAGGAAGCTGCAGGAGTCACTGTAATCTCCAGAGTCATCCATTTTGGAGAAACAGAGACTACTTCATTTTTTCTTTTGGACAGGTCCTGTGTGATCCCAGCAGCCCGTTTCCCCAGTTCTTGGTGTTCCCTTGGTGTTTTGCAGAGAGACAGTGGGTTCTGAGCTATTGGTCTCTCATCAGAGAATGGAAAGTGTGGTGTTTCAGTGAACAGCTGTGGGTGAACAACTAACTAAGGAGAATTTGAACCCTGAGCTTGTGGTGGGAAGTGGAAGACAAAGTGACCTGTGAATGGTGAACCTGCCATAGGATGAAGTGTGTTTGAGAACAGCTGCTCCACACAGCCCCGTGGGAGCGAGCTGCAGGACTCCAGTCCGAGGTGCAGTGTCCCTGTGTGTTGTGGGAATGGGTGCTACAGATGTGGCAGTGCCACCCTTTGGTGTCACACAGCTTTTCTGTCTGCCTGCATTTTACTTTTACTGTGGTCATGAGGTAGTTGTGAGTGATAGTATCCCCCTTTTAATATGATAACTCTGGGTGATAACAGCTATAACAACTCCACAGACATTAAATGCAGCTGGAAGAGATAAGTTGAGGGTTTTTATGGATGTATGGTGATGTGCAGCTGGTGTGTGTGCCTGTTTGGGGAATGCAGTAGGAGCTCTTACCTTCAGTTTACAGCTGTAAAGTGTTCCTGGTTCCACTCATGGGAAAGGTGCTGACACTCTTATTTTCTGGAGACTGTATTTTCTGGAGAGAAGATAGTAGAAGGCAGTATCTGGGATGGGGTAGATTCAGGTCTTGGCTTGGTAGGGAAGCCTGCCTGGTGAGCAGGGAGAAACAAGAGCTGGGCACAGTTGAATTGGGTTTCCTTCTGTGCTTGTGAAGCTTAAAAATATCAGCACAGCAGGTTTGACTGAGTAAAATGATTAATCTCCATGTATGGCAGAAATCCACATTAAATTACTATTTTTTTAAAATTTCAGTTAAAAATATCAAATTGATGTCTGTTATGTAGTAAATCTCCTGCAATTCAGTTGGGTTTTTATGCTTTACTGCCAGGGATGCTCTAACTACTTTCACAGTCAAGGTGATTCCTCTGTTCTCTTGCCTTAAGCACAAAATCAGGTACTTTGTGGTCCTTTTAAAATGTCACATCAGTTACTGTCACAGTGTGGGCTTTTTCCTGTCCTTTTGGTTTATCTTACTCAGTCATTTCAGTACACTCATTGTGTATACTTACAGTGTCCTCAGGACTTTGCTAACATTTCACTCAAGTTGTTAGTCTGAATTAGCCAGCCATGCCAAACATAGCATCACATGCACCCCTACTGCAACCACAAATAATGAACAGAATACTAAAGCTCAGTTTGTCCCAATATGGTCAGTCTGCCACTGACAAAAGTTTTTTTGAAAACTGTGGAAATAAAACCCAAACAAACCAATGCTGAGAGCTTTAAATCTGTCTCTCTCTCTTTTTATGACACAAAACCTATATATTCTCCTATGGTTACTAAACCCTGAGATAATTTAATTTAACTCTTTATAAATCTTATAACCTGGTTTTCTCTCCTGGATAAAAATGGTCAGTCCTTGCAGAAACTGCTGTGAGAATTAAAATTTAGGGTTTTTACTTCTGGTTTTCAACAGAGGGAGCTCTAAAGAAGCTTATCTTTCTATTGAGAGATTTAACAGACTGCATCTTCAAAAATGCTTGAGGAAACAGCAACTCCAAAGTACATGCCTTTCATGATCATGTTTCTAAGTGAACTAAGGCCAGCCTTGAATTCTCTAACAAGAGAGAGTTTTCATTGATGTATCAAGGCTGTCTGTAGCTTTTTCTTGCTTGATGAGAGTCACTCTGGAAAACTCATCTTACAGACCTTCTTCCCTGGGGACACCGGGGGCTCCGCTCCTGCTGCCCCAGGGAGCGAGGAGTCCTTGATAAAGAGATTTACAGGGAGCAGGGGTATCAGGGTGGGTGTTTCCCCAGGGGTGAGCTGGACTCACAGCTCTAATGGAAAGGTGAATTCCCAGACTGGTTGGAAATCACACCTGTGAGGCCAGCAGGGCTCAGGGGACCTGTCCCAGTACCTTGGTGATGGTGATGCTCAGGTGTCCTGTGCACAAGAGCAGAACCATGGGGTGGTTACGGAGCCAGCTGGAACGTGGGGTCACTGCCACTGGGGATTGAATGCCTCATGCATCCATGTGCTCCCCTGAGTACAAATGCACAGCAAAGGGCCTTCAGACTTTAAAGATAAAAATGTATTAGGAGCCAGGCTAGTACTGAGTGAGTAAGTGTGTGTGTAGAGACTGGGGCTGGTTTTATCAAAGCCATCTGTTGACAACATATACTTAATGTCTGGCAGGGACCTATGGAGTTTTTAAATTGTATTTGTATATACAGTACCTGGAAACACAAGGCCAAGTTCTTCTAAAAATCATTTTGATTTACACTTTTGGGAGGAAAAAGGCATACCATTGTAAAAAACAGGGTTTTTACTGTTACAATGCAAATATACATTTGGCTATGTCATTAATGCTTTTACAAAGGGTTCCTTTTACCAATCATACAGGAAAACAGATCTGAGAAAAATGACAAATGCCACCCAGCCTTGCTGCAGCTTCAGCTTTTAGAAGCAGCAGGGTGTGGTTTATGGACTCAGTATACCTTTGCTTTCATAAGATCATCTTTGCTCTTGTCCTTGAACCAAAGCTTTTTATTAACAATCACAGATTCTTTGTTTTTCAGAGGCTGTTGTACTAGAAAAAAATTACTAAAAAAATCTAAAAAATGAAAACCTAAATACCCCTGCTCAGTCCCCAGCTGACAGATATTCTTCAAAGTATAACAAGGTGCAGCAATCTGTGGATTCTGCTGACATACCAGAATTTTTGTTCAAATTAGAAATCTTTCTCAGCAGTAAAATGGCAAAGACTAAATACTAAATTTTTGTTCTTGTAAGTCTTCACCTCTGGGTTAGTGTGATTCTTATTTTCTGGTTTTCTTTAGTCAGCCAGCTCCTGACACGGCTAACATTGACGGTGGATGTTTGTCAGCTGGGAGGTGACCGTACATCAACATAAAGGATTTCAGGAGTGACCAGTTTAGCTTACTGCTTTTGCTCTGTACAATTCTGTAGCATTTTAAAATACAGTCTGCTTTGTATATCGAATCATATGATTAAGGAATGCAAACTCCTATACTATTCCATTGAATTGGAGTTCTCCCCCCCTCAATGGTGACGGTAGAAGGCTTTTATTGTTCTCTACAAGTCAGGCCCTATGCAAGCAAAGGTCAGGCTGCAGACATAACTGTATGAACAAAAACACTTGCTAGTAGAGGCTGTTTTGCTTGTAAACTGATACAAGGCAGGTTGTTTAAAGGCAGACAAACAGTATTTTTTACTCAGGATAGACTGCATGTATCCTTAGATGTTTTGTTCACCGTACATGTAAACTGCAGGAATGAGGCTTGTTTTGGAAGAAGGTATTTCATGAGTGGCTGCTTTGGAGTTTCAGGAGTGTGTGTACTTGTGCAGCAGCAGCTCCGGAGCTGTGCTGAACCTGACACCTCACCGGGAGGAAACAGCAGGAAGGCTCCCTGTGATCCTTATCTGGCTGCCTGTAATTATGAAAGCTTAGTGTGAGAGAAAACTTGTATCACTGCTGCTGGAGCTCTGTGGAAATTGTCTTAAGTAATTCAATACATTTTGTCCTTACAATCTTGGTGGGCTCAGTAGTTCACATGCACAATCAAAACCCCCCACACTGTTAGTGAAAGAGAGGCTTCAGTTAAACAACATAAAATGTGAATTGCAAGTGGGGCAATGTCTGCAACCAGCATGAACAGCTCAGAAAAGAGCAAGTCCAGGAAGCCTCACTCAGGCAGAAGGAGGAAATGTCAGTGGGAGAAGTGGGTTCAGAGCAGAAGAGGCAGCAGTCTCTCATGCTGCTCTCATCCTCTGCACTGCCTGCAGGAAAGCTCTGACTGCAAGGTGTCCTGATGGGGGAACTTAAAAAGACTCTCCAGTTTATCCTGAGGAAAGGCTGAGCCAGGAGAGGTTTATTGATTACCAGCTAATAAATTGTTGACTGTGACACATGGCATCCACTTCACATTTTTAATTCACTCCTTCATTGTGCTTAACTGAGTTTCAGTTTAATAATACAGAGCTGTTAAGGAAAGAACAGCAGTACAAAACCTTTAAAGAAGGAATAATTTGAAATAGATCTAGAGATCTGAATATGAAAACTGGTCACTGTTGTGGAGCAGTGTATTCCTTATACAGTCATTTGTATAATTTATAGTAACTGTGCAGTTCTCATAGCCACAAGACTATCAGCACTCTTTCAGACAGTGTTTTTGAAAACACGTAATAATAAATCCCAGTTGGCAAGAAATCTCTTCTTTTAACTTTTAAAACTATTTCTTTTCAATACCACAACAATGTAGAGCTTTACAGAAATGTCAGGTTCGAACAAAGTCTGTGTTCTTTGAACAAAAAAACTCCTTCAATACTAGAAAATAGGAGTAGGCAGAAATATCTTCCAAGTAGCGTGTTTCAAATTTCAGTTTGCTGCCAAGGGCAAATGGAGATATGAAGCTGGTGCCTGTGCCGTGGTTCTGGCTGGTTTGCATCACCTGAGAGCTGCTTTGCTCTCTCACAGCTGTGCTCAGCTAGTGCCAGCCTGGAGGAGACACCTCCCTCTGCCGAGTTAGCCTGACCTGAGAATAAACCCTGGCTTGTTCTCCACGTTGCTTGTCTTTCAGAAGATGTTTGAGAGTATGGTTTTGCTATTTGACAAAGTCAAGCATGTAACCACCAGCTTCCTCAGAGACTGCCATGTATTTGTGGAGCACCGGCCCTTGCAAATGGCAATTATACAGGAGAATTCAACTGAACTTTGCAAACATGAACTAGTGTAAAAAATCGTAGGTTTTTGGGGTTGGGATTTTTTGTTGTTTGTTTGGGTTTTTTTAAGTGAGGCTGATATTAAGACTATCTCCTATTTAAATATTAATGCTGTCTTCATGTTTTTTAAATATTAGTAGCTAATCCTATTTATATTTTCCCAAGATACTCATGAATGTCAGTGGACCTAATCCATTCACATTCATATTTGTTACACCAGTCACATTGCTTTCCAAAAATCAGCCAGTTGGTATGCAACACAAATGCAAAAGCTATCCTACTTAAAAATTTGAGAAGCAGAGTTCATTTGAGGAGCACAGTTGAGGTGATGATGGGAACAGGAGAGAAGGATGAGAGCGTGGTGGGACTCTGGGCTCCAGGAGGTGCATTCCAGGTGCTGAGTGTCCCCCAGCTGGGATCAAGGCCAGTTCTGATATGGGGCAGCTGTGGAACAGTGAGTCAGACTGGTGTGAAAAAAAGCTGGGAGGTTTCCTGGGGCCTCTCTCCTTTTAGGAGTCCCACTTAAGCTCAGTTCCTTGCCTGAGTGTGTGCCTGTACCTGGCTGTGTTCCTGCCTGGGCCTGGCCTTAGCTTGGCTTCCTGGCCTGAGCTTGGTCCTGCCTCATCACTGCAGACTTGTCTGGTGACTGCAGGGCTGTGGCTGACCCCAGGTAATGCAACTGGACCTGCTCTGCCTGCTCAGAGGCTGTGGGACTGTGCTGCTTGTTTGGGAGGTCCCTGCCAGCCTTGCTTTGCCCCTGGCTCCCACCTTGCCCTCCTGGCCAGAGGTCTTGCTGCTGCCAGGTATCTGTTGGGGACTTTTTCCCCCTCTTTGTCAAGAAAAAGTTGCTGTCCAGTTGGTGTGAGTGTCTGTGAGAATGAATGTGTTTTCTTGGGAAGATGGACTTGTGGAAACGTGTGAATGGAATTATTCTGATGTGGTATTGATTTGGTCATTAAAGAAATGAATTGTACTGATCTGTGTTCACAACTGGTGCTTTTTGTCAGAAGGGTAGGTAGTGCATGTTTTGGTGATGTTAAAATAAATAAAAGGCACATAATTATTGGTTATACTGTAAATTCTATAGACAAGAGGCTTGATGTGTCTTACTATCTAAGAGAAGGAAACTATATCAGATGTTAAAATTTTTGTTAATTTAGTGGGTTGAAAATTCAGAGCTGAAAAGGGATGGGGTAAATATTTCTACTGTGGGTTTCTTAGCTGAGAAATTTTTATACCTCTGAGATTTCTTTCCATGATGGCCAGAGCAAGTCAATGAGCTGATGTTGCCTGTGCCCATGGGAGGCCTTAACCAGGTTCACGTGTGCAAAGTATCCAGTTTTGAGAAGAATAAGAAAATGTAAGTCCAAAAATAATTGGTTAAATATTGGGGAATAGCATTGTGTTTACTGTCCCCTAAAATAAAGCTCATGACTGGCTAGCAGGTAACTAATACTTTCATAAGAAGGAATTCTGCAATAAAAGGGTACTTTGATGCTAAAACCCTTCACACTTTGGGACAAAGCTCTTTCTCTGGCTCACTGCTTGTGGTAGCTTTGTTGGCAGAGTAGGGTAGAGGAAGAACAAATTCCTTGCTGTGTGCCAGGCTGAAGCCTGGCAGAGCTGCTCTGTGCTGCCCTGCCTGGAGGGCTGCCCGGGGGGACAGAGTTCTCCTCCTCCACACTCCTGGCTGCAGGGTCCCAGCTCCCACCTCATTTTTCAGTTGGGTCTTTCTGGAAGCAAAGCTGCTCCTGCTCTGTGCTTGGCGTTCCCCGTTCCCGGCTGGCCCCGAGCTGCCCTCCCCTGTTGGAGACCCTTTCTCCAAGACTGCTCCAGTGCTCTCTGAGGACTCCTCTGCTCTCTCCCTGCAGCTCTGGGGTTTGGTTTGGGACTAGTGAAGGACTTTGAGGAGCTCTCATGTGCTGCTGTGCCACACCACTGCTGGTGGCCATGGGGCCAGCCTGGGCACAGGCTTGCCCTGCAGTGGCTGGGCCATCCTGAGGAAACCCTCTTCTCCTGCGGGTGGGAAGCAGCCAGCACAGAGGGACAGCTACAGGAGCCAAGGAAATAGCTACAGTATGCATAACAATTAAAAAGAATGGATCTACTGTATTGGTGTTGCTCTTAATTTTCAGCTTTGACAGGTTGTTATTAAAAGACCAGACATGTTTTAGAAATGGTGGGTGTAAACATTACTTCATCTCTTTGCTATGAGTACTTGGTAGAGCTCTGCTCCCTCTTCTTTTTATTTTTCCTTCTTCCTTAAGAAAAGAGGAATGTTTTCTCTTTGTGAATAGGTGTAAAGTACTAGCTTGTGCCAAGATGCCTGGTATTTGGCCTCCTCACATGCTTGCAGGACATGGGCTGCATGTAAAGCAGGAGAAGTGTAGAGGGTTGGGACAATGGATGTTGGGGAGTAATTGAAAGATTAAAAAGAAATCTCAGACATCGCAGGGAGACAAAAATTATAATGAAAGGAAAAGGAAGGAATAAGGGCAAAACTTTGGAGGGCAAAAGAAGCATTCTTTTTTTTTTGAGGGACAAACGCAGTCATGCAGCTTTTCTTTGTTTCTTGGCATTTATGTGCTTTTAGCATGACAGGGGCACTGCAGTACAGGTTTTGGCAAGAACCTAGGTTAAAATAAAAATCTACAGTGCTACTGTACCCTTGTTCAATTCTGTGATGGAGAGAAAAAGGTAATGACGTTCAAAATGTTTTCCATTCTTCTCTGTGAATCTCCTCTCTTCTCTATGAATTATCTGAAACCCTTCTAAATAGCTCAGACTCGAGGCCAGCTTGAAACTTCACATTAAGCAACACAAGTGAACAAAATCTCCTCTTTCTTGCAGCTTAGCTCAGTAAATAGAGGTTCCCGTTGCCTGTTGCCCTGTGCTGGTTCCTTGGGCTGCACAAGCTGCTGCAGCTCAGCCATTCCACCCTCCTGGGCCAGGAGCAGGTCAGTGCCCTCGCTGCTGCGGATCAGAGCAGCTCAGCATTGCTCTGAGTGACTCGAACCCACCCCGCTCGGTTTGGTTGGTGGAAGGGTTCCTGCTTTCCCGAGGAGTCAGAAGCAGCTGAGCTGCCAGGGCCCCATTGGTTCCTCTTTGAAGCAGGAAAAGGTGCGCGGTTGGGGGGGTCCCGGCTCCCTCTGTGCTCGGGGCTTCAGGGGCCGCCACTGCCGGGCCTGCAGCTCCGGGGGCTCTGCTGCAGCTCCGGGGCTCGGTCCCGCTGCAGCTCCGGGGCTCGGTCCCGCTGCAGCTCCGGGGCTCGGTCCCGCTGCAGCTCCGGGGCTCGGGTCCTGCTGCAGCTCCGGGGGCTCGGTCCTGCTGCAGCTCCGGGGCTCGGTCCTGCTGCAGCTCCGGGGCTCGGTCCCGCTGCAGCTCCGGGGCTCGGTCCCGCTGCAGCTCCGGGGCTCTGCCCTGCTGCAGCTCCGGTGCTCGGTCCTGCTGCAGCTCCGGGGCTCGGTCCCGCTGCAGCTCCGGGGGCTCTGCCCTGCTGCAGCTCCGGGGGCTCTGTCCCGCTGCAGCTCCGGGGGCTCTGTCCCGCTGCAGCTCCGGGGCTCGATCCTGCTGCAGCTCCGGGGGCTCTGCTGCAGCTCCGGGGGCTCGGTCCCGCTGCAGCTCCGGGGGCTCGGTCCCGCTGCAGCTCCGGGGCTCGGTCCTGCTGCAGCTCCGGGGCTCGGTCCCGCTGCAGCTCCGGGGCTCGGTCCCGCTGCAGCTCCGGGGCTCGGTCCCGCTGCAGCTCCGGGGCTCGGTCCCGCTGCAGCTCCGGGGCTCGGTCCTGCTGCAGCTCCGGGGGTCCTGCCCAGGGGCTGAAACATCACAAACACAGAACCTGACAAACACTGGAGGCAGGGAATTCATCTCTCCACAGAGAGATGATGATTATTAACCCTGATGTTAAGGGACCTTTGTCCGCCTCTGTACTTCGAAATAAATTTAGGTGATTTATGATTTCCAAAATAGAAAAAACTTCTCAGAATTCTTGAATTCTCTAATAATTTCTTAATAATATTATTAATTAAATTAATAATGCATAAGTGAGCATTAGTAAAACTTTGCAGAAGAATAAATCATCTTCAGAAGAATACAACTTTAGAAACACAAATTACTGTTTGGAATTCTTCAATCTGAAAGATCTTTCTTTTACTGAGCACCCTATTACTAATTAGAAGGAATACATAAAAATGTCGTATCAGGTTCCGTCACAACTCAATAGACTTCACAGCTATTTAAAATAAAAATTAGTACTAATATAAACAAATAAATTTACTCTCAAGTATATCTGAACAAGACTTAATGTTTACATTTTATTTTGCATAAAATTTCTTGCACTTCTAAGACCACTGGAGTTTTTTGCAGAGTGACTGTATGCCTACCCTGTAACCTAAAAGAAATAATTATTTAAACTACTATAAAGTAATACATGTAGTGCTGTACCACTGACATCATTGCATTGGGTTTTTCCTGTAACACAGAAATCCCAAATTTTCACCCAAAACATTTGTAGGAACCTGGAAAATAACTTTTATTTCCTACGGAAAACAACCACCAAGTTTTTATTTACAAAATACAAACTCAAGTTTTTTGTAGATACATTAATAAGCGCAATAAAAACAATAAAATCCTGGCTTGTATTTCGGCTTAGAGAGGACTCTGGGAAGACCTTGTGGTGACCTTGCAGTACTTGAAGGGGACTTATAAGAAAGATGGGAACAGACATTTAAGAAGATGTGTACTGATGATGGTAAAAGGACAAGGAATAATTGTTTTAAATTAAAATAGGGTCACTTCAGCCTAGACACAAGGCAGAAGTGTTTCATCGCCTTCCTCATGAAACAGCAGAATAGGTTGCCTGGGGAGGGGGTGGATGCCCCATCCCTAGAAACATTCAAGGTCAAGTTGGACAGGGCTCTGAGATGCCTGAACTTGTTAAAGATGTTTCTACTCATTGAAGTAGGTTTGGACTTGACCTTTAAAGGTCCCTTCCAAACCATTCTGTGATTTTAAGAATAATTTTTGGAAGTTGGGTGAGTTTCCCAAAAGATCTACACCCTTATTTTGTTTTTCATACATGAACATTTGGTTGACTAAGGTATCAATCAGCCTTTTGGGGATAGAAAATGAGGATTGCCTGGTGTCCTGTCCAGGTGTCACTGAGATTTTTTAAATTTATTTTAAAAAATCAGCCACTAATGGGATGCAGACCAGGACACACATCCAATCCTCATGAAGATTTATGAGGCTGCTGCTGCTGTTCTCCTCATTTCATTAACCCTGCTGGGGGCCAGTCACATGCTCTGAGTCAGGAGAGGCAGGGGCTGAGCAATTGGGCAATATCCACCCTCCCAAGGGCAGGAAGGTGATGAGGAGGGGAAGAAGGCATTTTCAGGAAGTGTTTCACCAGCATGGTCCAATTCAGAGCAGCTGCTGACACACTGCCTGCCCACCCTGTGCAGGGAAGCACCACTGGATTGACATCTGTTGGTGGGAATGTCCTAGGAATAATTTTTTCAGAGGTCTCCTACTCTGACAGAGATCTGTGATTTTTTCAGAAGATGACTCAGAAAAGCCCAGCTCGGTTGTGGAGGGCTGACACAACATCAGGAAGCGGAGTCACGGCTCGCTGCCTGGATGGAATTCTTTGAAGATATTGCTGCTCAGGAGATGTGAGGGACAAACTATAAAGACACAACCTGAAGCTTGCCAAAGTGTGTCTGAAAATGTTTGATCTGTGTGTCAAGCCTCTGCCCTTTGTAAAAGGCTCTTTTAAAGCTACATGTGTAACCCTGCATTTGCAGAGTACAGCCAGTTTGTGAGCATCGCTGATGAAATCTCACAATTACTTGAACAGTGTGCCAAGAGCAAGTTTTTCAGATTAATAGTGACAAATACTACCAGGAAATTTGGCTTGATAGCAGAGTATGAAATTGCAACAATAAATAGTCATTTGAAAACTTCACACAGTAGAAATAATTTAAATTCTTTCTCATATTTACATCAACAATAAAGGAATTCAAGGACAAGAATGAGAGATAAAAATACTGTTTGGAAGAATGGATGGCCCATTGCATGTCTGAGTAAACAGATCAGCTTCAGGTTGTTTTCAGGAAGAACTGGAACTGGAGAAGCTGTAACTTTCCTCCTCCATGGAGTCTGACAGCAACTGCTGGATGAGGCTTCACATTCTGCAAATGTCAAGGGGGTCAGACCCCAGGGGCAACACCAGCCATGTGTGCTGTCCTTGTTGCAGTCATGCAGACCTGAAGGATTTTACCTGGGAGCTTGAGGTGATTCTTCTTCATATCACATTCCATCCTTACTGAGACTGAACGCTGAAGGACAACGCGTTGGGTCCAGGAGCAGGAGGCAGCATCCCACCTCTGCTTCCCAGGAGACTTGGTTGTCATTTCTCAGCTTCACACATCTAGAGAATCTGGACCAAGTTTCAGTGCCTGGTGCACAGTAGGTCCTTTGCTGTTTACTAGGAAAAGAGGAAATGTGACCCCCAGTAGCCCTTTGTGCCAATTCTGGCATTTTTGTGAATATGGTATTTACTGTTGAGATTGTGCAGTTCTAGTCAAGTGGTAAATTTGGGGAGCAGCAGTGTGCAGAATAGACTGTGGCCTTCAGATGTCATTGTGTGTGTGATGGAATGAGCTCCTGAGAGCTCTAGGGGTAGCAACAGAGACTGCTGGCAGATGGACAAACCAAAATGTGTGTTTTCTCCAGAAAAAAAATGGAAACCTCTAGGATGTGATAATGAAAAAGGGGAAAGAGTTAAACTAAGGAACTGCCTCATTGTCACATGGCAGAAGAAAGAAAATAATGGTGGAGAAAATGAGGATAGGGATCCAAATGTCAGGTTTTCACCTGCCAATTCCATTTACACAGACTACATACCTCCTTTACAGCTGTGGCTTTGATAAGGTCTAACACAGGTGTTATGTTGGGGGTTCTTTTTAGACTTCCATAGCATTACTAAGGTTTTTCTAAGGAAATCATGCCAGACACAGGATTTTTGACATTATTTTATCAGTCCCCTTATAACTTCTGAATTTTGGGCCAACTTCTAACCAAATTTGGTTGTTCTTAAAAGTGATATGAAAATAGCTGCAGAGAAAGAGGAAAGAACTTTAACTTTTTCTGAGGGAAAAATTGTATTCATTAGAGAATCCTCTGAGGACGTCAATCTTGGGACATAAATTGTATGAGAAACAGTATTTTATTTTGCTGCTCAAAGAACTATTTGTCTTAACATCTTAACAAGATCTTTAAAAAGTTACATTTAAAGAGAGCCCTCTCTCTCATTTTGAGGCTATTAATCCCTTGTGCTACAAATGTTTATGTGCAAGAGTAGTCTTGGCAGATCATTAGGCTTTAAAGCTATTCCCCATTAAGTCCATATATAAATACTTGCAATATCAGGTCTTTGCTGAAACTAAATAAATGCTAGAAAGAGCTTTTTACTGTGGCTGGAATGAAATGTCTTCAGTGATGGTGCATCATGCCCTCCAAGTTCTGGGGTTTTTAATGAAAGGAAAAATGGTAATGAACAGCTTGCTCACCATACAGAGATCTGAAGGGATATCCTTTGTAAGGAGACTTACTGACCCTCTGCTCCAGCATAGTATAACTAGGGAAAAAACAAACTCTGGATAAATTAGATAAAGAAATTTGATTTTATGAGTTATGGTGGTTGCAAAATTCCTGCAAAATGCAATCCTGTTTACATAGTTAAAAAAAATTGATAAATGTTCTATGGCTATTTACACAAGGGAATGGAGGCTGAATCAAATGTTAAAAAAAAACCCAAAACAACACAGTTTTTCTTGATTATTTAGAAAATACGAAAAAATACCACACTGATGTCAGACTGGCACTGTTTTTCAAGATTTAAAATTAGCATTGAACAGTCTGTTCTGGAAGCCCATGGTTTTGGTACATTTTTTTTCCACCACAGTCAGGCTGGATTAACTCGCGCTGCTCTCCGTGCTTTGAGCGCTGTGGCTGCTCAGTTAGGAATGCAAAACTACAACGAACAACAGGGAGGAGGAATTATTAGGATTGTTTACAAATTTCGATTTGCATGAGGGAGCAGAGATGTTGACAGTTATACTTTGAGAATCAAGCTACCGCAGCTGGATAAACACGTACTGGATATCTCAAGGCCTCGCTTTCTCCCACTCCCATGGCAGAGAATGAAGCAAATGCAAGTCCAAGCTAATCTGAAAAATAATAGAACAGCTTTCAACAAAACCTATTTATCTATGAGGTCAAAAAGGCTCAGCCTAGTTACACTCCTAGGGAGGCTCTACTTGAACACATGGTCATACTATCTCAGGGCTGGGAGCTGTAGTGTTACAGACCACCCAGAATTATTGCTCCCACAAGGCAATGGTAATGGTGCTATGATTTCATTGCCTGCAGACCTGATCTAACATTTAATAGCTTGGGTAGCCATGGGAAACCTGCTGCATTTTTGTGTCTTATGGATCACTTTTCCTGAGTACTTTTTAGGCACTGATAAAACTAGCTTTGTAGATTGGAAAAGTAAAGAAGGGTTGCTAGAAAAGAAATGAATAAGCAAATTGGTATTGGTGTGCAGAGCTTCAGCAAAGGTAGCTGTGACTAATGGACAGGTTTTATCTTCTTGGGCTACAGTGTGTTTGACACACCAGAATTCCATATATTCCAAACTCCTTATAGAAGTAAAAAACCTGATGGTTTTTACGGTTAAAATAAAATAGTGTATTCTCTGGAATGAAAATGTGAATGAATCCCAAATGCAAAGGGCTCTCAGTTTTCTGAATCTCTAGACAAACCTCCTGGGGCCTTTGGGTGCATCCAGCAATGTGAGTATGAGTGTAGGCTACGGGAAATAAGCACTTGGGAAAGCTGTTCTGGCCTTGTGTTGAGAGAAGTTTCTAGAAATAAATTCCCATAAATCTATTCTAATTGCTGAATGGTCCTCGAGCTGATGGACCATTCCCTATGTAGATCTGTTTGAAAGAAAGCAGCAAAAAACAAAACAAACCCAAGCATAAACCCCAAACAAACTTGAGAATGTTTTTGTAGAGGTTGGGTTTCTATTCTTGCTTCCTCTGAAGTCAAAAGAAATTTTGCCATAGGTTTGAATGGGAGCAGATTTGGCTTTAGAAAGGAGCAGTTTTCATGGGAAAATATTTGTGCACATGGAAATCTGTTTGTGTAAGTGCTGATTTACATATTCAAGTGCCTGTTTGCATAAAGAAGTTTATTTGGGCCCAGCTGTTCATAAATACTGCAAGGTGCATGTAAAACTCCTTTTCTCTATTACTGTTGGAAAAACTCTGTTACCATCCAGCTGGAGCTGCAAAGTAATGTGATCTCTTTTGTCTTTTTCTTGTCCTCTGAGCTGTCTCACATCCCAAATCTAACACGATAGCTTTGAATTATGGGAACTATCATGTTGATTTCCAGGTAAACCTTTCATATCTACAAATAATTTTTTGCTACATTCATGCAGGTGTGAGTAATGTTACTAGTAGGCTGAGATGAATCTTTTTATATCATGTTCCACTCTGGATAATGAATAGCACATACTTTAATCAACATGCTCTCTCGTTTTGTGGGTTGTTGTGTTGGGTTTTGGGTATTGGGATGGTTATGGTTGATGGCTGGAATTTTTTTGAGTGCATTAGGATGTAGTGACTCACATCTGTATGTTTGTGGTGGGTTTTGAGTGTTTTGTTTGTTTCATTGGACACATTTTCAATTCTGAATACTGAAGTCACGTCTAGCACCAAACGGGAATGGTGCCATCATTGTCTTCCCAAGAAGCTCCCAGATTTGTGACTGCAGTTCTCTCTGAATTGTAATTTTGCACAATCACAAACACTGCCATAAATATCACATTGAACAGAATTCCCAGCGGGTCCCCCTGGCCACACCTGGTGTTGGGATCCCCAGTGTGTGAGCACTTCCTTTAAAATCTGTTTTGCAGTGATGATTAGCTCTGGTGTCAGGGAAAGCACACATGGAGGAGGAAAAGGAGACAGGAACTGCTCTGATGTTTCCCTCCCAGCTCATTCAAGGCACTTTGATCCCAAATAGTCTCAGAATTCAAAGCCCTTTAAAATCCTCAGTGGTTATAAAGATGGATATTTGACATCATATAGTTTTTAGTTTAGATTAGAACTAATCTTTTAGAAAAAGAGAATTTTAGCTGCAGGTTGTCAATAATGCTTCTGTAGGGCTAGAAATGTTTAATTTCCATCCAGATATTGGGAACTAAAGCTGACTTTCCACAGTCTGTGATCTGCTTTGAATGCTGCTGCTCTTGTTTACTATTTTGATATCTATAAACCTTGTCATGGATAGAGATTTTTGTGTGATTTTCTTTTTGAATATATCATATTAGTCATGGATTTCTTTGGGATTGGGATTTTTTCCCTCCTTGTTTTGTAAACCACAGAGAAACTTCCCACTCTTTGTGTTGTTGTTAATTCCTTGAGCAGCATGCCAGAAGAATGTGGTGTCATAGAAACATCTCTTCCCATCTGAACAGATGGATCCCATGGTCAGGAGTGGGTGGGTTTGGTGTGCTGTTCTTGGCAGCCTGACTCATGTAGCCCAGGAACAGGGCTCCTCTGCAGCACTCGTTTGGTAGCGTGTGGCCCTCATAATGTCTCTATAAACTGAAATAAACTTGTGCTGTTCTTCCAAAGATGGATGGTTTGGGCTGTGATGCACTCCTTGGTCTGATCTTCAGAGAGAACTGCAAAGTCTTTCTCTGTTTCTCTTTCCAGATGAAGAAGTTTTTATGTTGAAGAAAGACCCAGGTACTTGGTCTGGTTTGAAAACGGCCCCAGTGTCATTTGAGAGAGCTCAGGATGGGATAAGTGGCATCAATCCCCCACCCCCATGTGATCCCCTGGGACTGGGCATCACCTCCAGTTTCTGTTCTTTGTCACCTCCCCCATCTCAGCCAAGTCCTGGGCACAGCTGGAGGCACCCAAAACACCCCCATGTCCCATGAGCTCTGTAGGTTTAACCTCAACACCCCTCACCACACAGCTGAGTCTCCCTGTGCAGTTTGGGAATGCTCAGTACAGCTGAATCCAGCAAACCACCTGTGTGTGACTCATTCTCTGTGTGTTGTATTGTCTGTTTTGATGGCTTGGTTGGAAAGCCTTAAGAAGTCTGTATGTTTTCCAGCTAGCTGGTATTGCCCTGGATGTGGGTATTCTCTTCTAAAGGGAGAGACTGAGCTGCCCATGCCCCAAAACACCGAGGAAATGTCCCTGTCTGACATCTCCCATTAATCTGAGTGCAGCTTTTGCTCAGAGAGTACAGTGCTAGTGTTGCATGTCCTGAGATCTGAAATAAACCCCTTAAAACCTGTACTGGAAAGGCTATCAAAAATACTCCAAAAAGTGAGAGGAATTAAATCATTACTGGGAAAAAAAATCCCTTTTTGTTTCCTCTGGATCAGCCCAGGTTTTATCAACTTCCCCCTCCTGATTTTAGAATGGGACATAACTGGTAGAAAAGGCAGTTGTTCCATGGGAAATACCCATTTTGAACTTGCAAAAAGATGTTTATTTGTGATTCTAGAAAAGTCTTTGATAAATTCAGTTAATTTTTGGGAAAGATTACTGAATTCTTATTGCACTGACTGAGTGTCAGTGTTTTCAAGGACTCTCTATTGCTTTGTAGAAAGCTCCAAGTCTGTTTTTGACTTAGGAGTTACTCAGGTGGATTTTTGTGGTTAAAGTTCACTACTGAGAGAAGAATCCTGTGTGTGCCTTGAACATCAGTAAGGAATCAGCTGCATCTTTCCCCTTGCACATGAAGGTTCCCAGCCCTGGAGAAGCAGCTCCTTTGCCTCCCATCCCGAGGCTGTACAAACAAAATGTGTTCAAGTTTTGGCTTTGCTTATTTGATTGCTTGGGTTTTTTTCTAATGTGAATGATAGAGCCCTTCATTACAATTATCTGCTCCTGCTGTTGATTTCCCATTTTTCACAGCAGCCCCTGGCTCTTCCCTTGGAGATGAATCTCATCCCTGTGGCA
Source organism: Poecile atricapillus (assembly GCF_030490865.1). NCBI lineage: Eukaryota > Metazoa > Chordata > Aves > Passeriformes > Paridae > Poecile > Poecile atricapillus. The sequence goes on along the minus strand of NC_081258.1, from coordinate 3,104,024 downwards.
GCAGAAGCTGATGAGCTTTGAAGGGGCAGAGGGAATCTCTGTGCAATCTGTGCAGTGCTGGGCCAGAAGTGCTGATGTGTGACAGACACATTATGGTGACCTCTGCTTTTTCAGAAGCATCACTTTGTGTCCAAGGAAAGGAATGCACTGCCCTGTTCAGGTATTCAAGGATAATAAGGTCCTAACCATAAGTTCTCAGGGGATATTGTACTTCTACCAGGCACCCAAACATGGACATTGACCTTTTTTAATGTTTTAGAAGATGAGTTTCCACTTAAATTATATCTTGAACATTAAATGAAGCCACTGTGTAACTGTAACTACATGAAGGATTTCTTTAAAAAAAGAAATAGATGCATCTACCCCTGTGAAATATTTTAGTGTTTTTCCCTCTGAAAACCAGGTTTTGTCTTGGGAAGGAAAGCTATTTTTATCTTCAGAAATCTGCTATTTATCTTGTAACCATAAGAGATGCAAGCATGTATCTCAGTTGACTTTCAAGTCACATGAAAGTGTCCAAAATATTTGCAGTGAAACATTCCACTAGGAAACAGCTTTCAAAATTTCATCTAATGACGGAAAACAATCTGTCTTGCCAAAACTTTCCCTACATGTCTAACAGGATTTTAATTTTAAAAGTCTATTTCCTACTTAATAGCAGAACAGCTGCACTTGAAATGCAAGGTGTTTTCAGATTTTGCCATGTGGGAAACCTGTATTTGAACACTCCTGCAGTAAATGTAACTGTTTGTTATGCTTCTCTGTTTGCCAACTGTATTATCAATTTATGCCAAAATTATTTCTCTACTAATATTTGTCTGTAGGTATTTTCATGGTTTCTTCTTAGTTATACCAGTACCTGAGAAATGACCACATAAACATGAAATTTGAAATTTAGTTTTGATGCAAGATAAAAATATCATCTTAAGAAGTACATTTTTGAAAGCATGGGTGGGTGTGTGTTTATCTGCTTTTTAAACACAATGTGATTTTTTTCTCCTGGATAAAACAATAAATGGTATTAAATACATGGTGGCTCTGTGTCAGGCACTGTCCCTCATGCAAGGAGTACCTTTGCAAGGAATTCACTGATCCAAAGGTCACTGCTAGCTAATTTTAATATATGTGGTAAAAGGCTCCTCATAACTTTAAAACTAAGATTTTTGCCCTAGTTCTGCTTGTACATGTGGATTTTATCTATCTGTGATTCTCCATGATCAGCAACACAGAAATTTGCTGGTCTCCTAAGTATTATAAATATTCTGTTTGTGCTTTTGTATCCAAGACAATAACTTTTCACACAGCACAATTCAAAGTGATGTGACCACAGGGAATAAGGAGAGGAGATAAATGCTAAGATTAGAGACTGTCAGACAGTTTTTTGGGGCTGAAAAAAATGTAATCAAAATGCATCACTTGACTGGAGCATCTCTGGGACCAGGAGATGGAGGAGGAAATATTGGGAGAAGAAAGATCGCTTGCACTTGGGACATGAGGAAACAAGTGCCTGCTATGTCTGAGATAAAGCAGATTTTCAGTCTAGGTCTCTGCAATATGGCAAGAAAAATCTTGAATTTGGGGATCCCACATCCCAGTGAAGACCCCAGCGTGTTCTCTTGTGTTCATGATGGCCATTTCTGTTTGTTGAGAGGAATTGTGCCAAAACAATGTTCTGTGTTTTGTTCCTTATGCAGTGTGGGTTCTAAGGAACAACAAAAACACGAGTGCAAGATACAGATCTTTCTGGTTGTCACAGAAGAGTCCCCTTGTCCTTGATCTGTTCCAGTTAGGATTGAGGTCACTCATTAGGTCTGGAGTGACCTGTTCTTTGAGGGTGATTTCTGTGGGAGTTAAGAGTGCTCAGCTGTTCTTTGGGACCTTCTGGCTGGAGTCACCTTGGTCATCCCTCTCTGTACCAGTGCATTTCTTTCCTGTCAGCCTTGTGTTCTTCACAGTCCCCACTACTGGAAATATTACGAAAAATTGTGTTGTACTCTGCTGTAATTTTTGGGAAATGAATGAGATTAGAATTACTGACCAGACTGGTTTCCAAAAGAGTGAACCTGAAGCCATGAAAGGAGCTGGAATTGAGGCAAGAAAAGCGGTAAGGAAAATAGATGTGAAATAATAGCACCAAATTTTGTACTGCAGAAAATTTTGTAATATTTGTCAACTGTCTATTGGTAGATGTTGTCAGCTGTCCTTAACTGAGCTAAAAAGTGGTGTGGGATGATAAAAAGAGTGTAACTAAATCATAACTAAAACCTGCCACATCTGAGCTCAGAAGTGCTTGCCCCAGGCACACTCTTTATTTCATTCACTGAGATGAATGACTTGTAATGCTCTTAAATTGTACCTCCCTTGGAACTGGAGTAAATTCACATGTCACCCAGCTAGTTTCAAGTCTTGATTAAGGTTTTAAGCAACATTATTTTTTTCTGGTGTTGAAGAGCCAGCTTACAGATTATTGTGGTGTCATTTGACTTCAGCAAGACACCACTCTGAATCTTACCATTTAGGAATGGAGCAGCAGGGATGTGCTGGTGCTGTGGAAGCTCAGATCAAGGCTTTGTCAGATACAGAAACTTCATGAGAATCTCACTTCTAATTTTTGCTGGTAATATTATAACTTTATTGATTTATATCAGAAGTCTTTCCTCCTTAAGTAGCAGCTGTGTGATTCTCACATGTGGTTTGTGAGGGTCTTTGCTAGTGGGGAAGGAAATCTTGATCTTGATTAATCTTCACACCAAGTTTGCTTGCTGAAGTGCACCTTATGTCCACTTGAATGGTTCCCTTTTAACCTCATCATTGTTCTAAAGGAGGAAATAAATGTCCAGTGCAAAATATCCTCTCAGTTGTCTCACAAGCACTGGTGGGGATACTGCCATGGAAAGCACAGTCCCTGGTTGGAATTCTGGCAGGAAAAGCCACACAAACCTTGTGTTGTAGTTCAATTCATTCAGAAACCCTCCTTCGATTATATCTCTTAAGTAGAAGTTCTGTGTGAGACAGAGCTGGATTTACCTAAGTAGTAAATACACATTTGCCTATCCAGAGCTGTATTTTCTCCCTTTCTACAGACATCTGTTTCTAAATCTCACCTGGTGTCCATCACCACAGAGTCAATCAGCATACAGAAATCAACAAATTATTTCTTGGGATAGCACTGGGAGATAGATACTGCAGTTCCAGCTCAATGGATGGGTTACTGGGGCTTAAACAAATTGCTCAGACAGGCAGTGAGAGAAGGCAGGAGCAGATGTGTTGAGTATTGTCCCCATCCCCACTCCTCAGGAACTGCATGAGGGAGCTGCTCTCTGTTCAGCTGACAGGAACCCAAGCTGCCTCCCTTCCAAACTTTGATAGCAGACTTGGAAACAAATGTCTCCTTGCACTTTGAGCCCTATTCCTTTCAGAAATCTCAGCTTTGGAAACTTGTTCTGCACAGAATTGGAGGGAGGCTCAAGTTTCAAAATGCAGTTCTCATCTTTGTTGTCATTTCATTGACTCTTCAGCACCCAGGTTTGGTATTGGCTTGCTTGGAGCCATAAAAAGACTGCAGAGAATTCTTTTCAGTACATGTGCAGGCCTGGGCAAAATGTCCTGTAACATTATGAGGGGTTTTAACTAAGATAAAGAGTTCTTGGTGCTCTTCATATAAAACTTTATAGCAGTTCTTAAGAATGAAGCTATTTCATCTATTTAGTTCCTTTCAGAATATCCACTTGATATGTTTATTTGTGAAGCTGCAGTGCTTTCTTGGTCCTGTGTATAAATACTGACCCACTTGTTCTCTTTCCCTGTGTATCTATGTGATCCTGGTTGTAAGCTGTTGTTCTGCTCCTTAGGATGAATCCAGTGTAACTCCAAACGATGCAGTTCTCTGCTGCTAATAGCCCTGTTACCTGGGTTTTGATTTGTTTGTGAGAGGTACATGCTTAGTGGTACCTGGGTAAGTCCCAGTCCCAGCTTTGTTACTGCCTGGATTCCATCAAGTCTCTGTTTTCACAGTGGGAAAATAAGAGGACTAGGTCCTGAAAGAATCTATTCTTACAGCTGAAATTAGCAGCCAGGCTTCTGCTCAGAAATTATTTACCCACTGTCAAATACTTGCCAAGGGATGCTTTGATCCATGAACGGGATATCCTTGTGACCTTTGTGAAATTCCTAACAAAGTGTTTTGTTAAACTTCATAAAAACATCTGAATTAGTTTCAATTTCTTGAGTGAGACTTCAGAAGGCTGGGCATGCAGAAACAAATAAAAACCAGTATGGGAGGGCTACGTGTCTATTTGGAAATTATTGATTGTACCTTTTCATTTTGTCTCCATGGTTTTCCACTCAGTCACAGGAACTGATTTATCTTGTGATGGGGCACACCAGTGATTCCTGCACAGGAAACTGTGATGTGCACATATGGTCTGGGCCTGCACCCCTAGAGACAATCAGGAAATGCAGGAGACTTTTTCCCAGAGTATTCTGCTGGATTGCCAGAAATGTCCCATTTCCAAAAAGTCACAATACAAGCTTTTGCTCTTCTGGCAATATTATCACATTGCTGTGCTACAAGCAAAGCAAGAAAACACAGATGCATAGTCCAGGTCAGTGAAGGATTGTTTATGGACAGAGAAGCTCTTTGGGATGGGAGCAAGGCTCAGCATTGCTGGTGAGTCCAGCTGTGGTGATCCCTGGCTGCCCACAGGAGGGACAATATTCAAGGATGGGAAGGGAAGGGAAGGGAAGGGAAGGGAAGGGAAGGGAAGGGAAGGGAAGGGAAGGGAAGGGAAGGGAAGGGAAGGGAAGGGAAGGGAAGGGAAGGGAAGGGAAGGGAAGGGAAGGGAAGGGAAGGGAAGGGAAGGGAAGGGAAGGGAAGGGAAGGACTGGCCCTGTAAAGGAGCCCTGGTGACAGCTGGCAGCAGGAAGCTCAGGCAGAGTTGCCAGCTCATGTGGCTCTCTGGCTGGGCAGCTGAGAGGGCTGAGCTCCTGCAGGGACAGGCAGTGTGCTGGGAGAGGTGTAACAAGCTCCTCCAGACTGTGTCAGGTTATCCTGGTCCCTCTCTCCTGCAGAGGACACCTGTGTTAGTGCAAGGCTGCTTTGGCTGAGTGTGCGTGGCAAAGTGGTAACAAACAAAGCAGCTTGAAAATAAAGGAGGCAGGTACCTGAGCATAAATTCTTGAAACTCTTAAAACTTCACTTGAAGTCTGATTTAACAACTAAAATCTTTTTACACGCAACTGACTTCTTGGGCCTGCAGTCAGTAGAGTCTGGGCTATACTTTCAGGTATTTAAGCCTCCATGTAAACATCTGAATTCCTTTTTCCATGCTTGTATCATTTCAGAGCTTGTGGCTATGGCATAAAATGAATGTGGAAGAGAGGAGTGATCCTTAGGTTTTATCTACTTATCTATTTATTCATTCATTTGTTTGTGTATGTATGTATGCATTTATTTATTTACTGCTCCTCATGAGGCCTATGAAACATTCTCAGCCATGGAAAGTCTTCATCAGTAATTGGTGAGGGAGGGGGAGGGATGGGAAAAGAGGCTGCCTGATCTATTTTAGTCCTCCAAGATGGCAAAAAGTACCCTTAAAACTGCAGAAGTAGTCAGGGAGTAAGAGGTTTCCTATTTCCCTCTTGTATGCAGCCTCTGCTGCTCTGGAGATTTTAAAAGGCCCAAGTGGCTTTGAAAGGTAGAAGTGACACTGAGCAGGGAGATGCTGACTGGAGACTCTCCCAGGCCCATGGAAGTAAGGAAACATTCTGGGGCAGTTGTTGTGTGTCACTGCTGTCACACTGTTCTTTAACTGGAGGGACAGAGCTGCCAGTCCTGTGGGGAGCCTCACCTTCCTCTGGTGGAGAAGGAGAGTTTGACAAATACAAAGGGAATCCTAAATTAGGCATGAATTCAGGACTCTGATGGTTTCACACCACGGTGCTCTGCTGTGGGGCTGTTTCAGATGTGGAGAGTTCCAAATGGCAAACTCCAAACCTCCTGAACACCATCACCCCTGTGAGCTCTCTGCTGCCCAGGAGATGCCTTCAGGACTTGGTGCTTGGAATGGTGATTGTTTCACTTGCTCAAGGCATGATTCATAGCCTTCAACTGATACTTTAGGACTCTATTTGATTTTCTTTGTTGTTTGTTCTGTGGGAAACCCAAAATATTCTGCTGTCTTGAGTTGTCACTCTCTTTCAGCAATAAGGTGTCATTTAAGACATCTTTGATAACTTAATTCTCTGTTTCATTGATATTCTACACAAGCAAAGAGCAAGAAAACATAAAGACTTCTTCATTAGGAAATCTGCCTGAAGTTTAACAGGTTTGTTGGAAAAACAGAGCATAAAAGAGGAGTTGCTGCTGTGCCACAGTCATGCCAAAGGGCTTTGCTGGAATGACATATATAAATGAAGATTTGAGAGGAATTTTACTCTTTGGGGTAGCATTGCTGTTTCTTATTTTTCAGTATATTGTAGACTTAATCATAAAACAGAATAGCTAATAGACTGTCTGACTCTTAATTACAAGTGAAGGGCAGAGCTGAAGGAACTTTTGAGGGGTTGGCCAAAAGGAACATTTGCCTCTAATGTTCAGCATTAAAAATGGCACTTCAGGGATTTTTTTCATTTTTGCTGGTTTGAGAAACAAGACAAGCTGAAAAAAATGTCTCAAGTCAACAAAAAATAAAGTGACCATGGATTAAATTTATATTTTTATATGGCACAGGAAAACTAACCTTCCAAAAGCCATTTTAAAAAACAAAACAAAACATCTCCCCCGTTCAAGGCAGAGCTGGAATCGTTGTGGTTGTACTTTATTATATAACCTTATGTAGGAAATTGAGATTTGGGAGGATTTGCAAATGGATTCCCATTGAAATAAGTGTTCCACATCCATTAGAAAACACCACGGTTGCTCTGGGAGAGCACTTGCAGGTGTCTCTCCCTGCAAAGCAGCTGCAGCAAGAGCCCTGGTGCCGACACTTTCATTTAAACACCCTAAGATCTGATATTTCTTTGATGTCCTTCTGATCCTTCCTCTTGAGGAACTGAACGAAGTGAAACCATTGCTGTAAACACAGAAGACATTCAGTGATGTTCCAAAGAGCACATTTTTGGCAGCAGCAAGTTTTTCCGGATAGCTGCCTGGGAATTTACAAATCTGTCACATCTGAATCCATTTTGTGAACCTTTCTTGAGGCTGCACCTGCCTCCCAGAGCCAGGGAGAGGCTGTAGATATGTTATCCATTTGCTGATGCTTCATTAGAGCTGAAAGGGAACAGCCACGTGTTATGGTCTGATTACAACACCTTGGGTGGCAAAAGCTTGGGAGGGAGCACTCAGTGGGTCACTTCTGCTTTCTGTCCTGTTTTCCCCACCCCAGACTAAAGGGTGGGGGTTTTCTTCTAAGCGAAGTGTAACTTTCTCTGAGTTATTCTTGCTGAGAAGAGAGAACAAGTAGTGAAGATTGAGTAACCGAGTGGGAGAGATTCCTGGCGCTGCTCTATTTATCCTGGAGCTGCTGCTGGAATAAAGAGGGCAGCAGCGAGTCACGATCGTGCAGCATCGCAAGGGGTGGCACTGGGAGTGCAGGTGACATAGCAGAGACATCTTTGGATAGCCTGGAGTGCGAATTGTGCTAATTCACATTCATCAAGTGCATATTTGCTGGTCAAATGTGGGTCACAGTAACTCTTAACTGTAAAATTACCCAAGTGTTTGTCTATAAAACATGAAAGCTATTTTATTATTAGGATTTGATAGATTGTCTGTTGTCCTGTTAGATTCAGGCATAGGAAGTGAATTGAAAGCTTCACTTTCAAAGTGAATCGATTATTCTTCCAGCTCAGCAGCTCTGGAAATGAAAGGAAGTTCTTTTAAGAACAAGACAGACTTGTTGGTTTGTTCCTGTCATTTCTGTCTGCAGGACAGTTTAATTTTGCCTCTGACCCTGGCACTCCTGATGCTCCCTGAGTGATGTGACTGTCACAGGAAGACTGCAGCTCATGTGGTTTTAACATTTCTTCAGTCCCAGGAAGAACCAGTTTGATGTGAGCAGACACTTTCTGGTGGAACTGAATGCTCTGAAATGACAGAGGGGCTCAAAAGGCTCGTTTCTTGGTAACAGTTTTTGGTCAGCCAGAAAAACAAAACCAAACTGGTGGAGTCTGGATGTAGACTTTTGGATGCAGATGCTTTACAGCCCCTTTGGCTTCAGCCAGACCTACCAGAGAGGTACAAATCTGTGAGGAGTCAACTACTGCAGTTTTGGGAGGCATCTCCTAACCCACTGTATCCCTATGGACTTTATTAAAAAACCACATGGACATAGGTATTTACATACATACAAACACAAATCTATTCTCTAAAACATAAATGCTTTCTAATTCTTTTTGAAGGCATCATTTCAAGGCTGGTAGTGACTTGAAGGTAGAGCATCCTGTTTCTAGTGAGATTAGAATAGAGAAAGCCCAGAAAGGCTTTAAGGTAAGTCCTTGAACAGTTCCAAATGTAATTTATGATGTAGCCTTATAGAGGCTAATGTAGCTTTACAGATACAGAAGACATCTGTATAAATGCACTATATAACAAAGAAGTAGATATTTGCAAATAACTGTTGGGTTTTGTTAGCTCTTCTCCCTTTTTCATGGCATGAACATTTTCCTAAAATAGTTTGGGGCAGCCTAAAGCTTTACCACAAGTATTTGTGACACTCTGTACAGTGCAATCTATCTCCACAGTAATGCATAACAAAACACTTTGCTCCTTCTCATGCTTGTTCCTGCTCATTCCTGTGGAAATCTTCTGATAAAAGCCTGGCTTTATCTGGGAAGGTACCAATATATATCTCTTTCACACCTAACTAAATAATTTTTCACATGGCAGCTTTAAAAGCTTCTAGGCTTATCAGTGGAAAAAAAAAAATGCTTGGAAAAAAAGAGATTTAATACTTAAATTAGTTCTATCAGCACGGCTCTTTTTTTTTTTTCTTTTCTTTTTTTTTTTTTTTTTTTTTGGTTGGCTGGGACTTGTTCTCACAGAACTGCAAGCTGGATTATTTGTGTTAAACTTCCTGACTGAATTCCGAACAAGTCATCTTTCCCCACAACGCTGACCTTTAGTACGAGGCCAGTATAATTTTAATTTGTTTCAAGTTTCCCTTATAAGCAAGAGAACAAGAAACCATATCCCTCTAAGACCTGGTTAGCTAGCTGCATGGCAGAATAATTTCAAATTCTAAAGGGAAACTCCCCCAATAAATTTGGATATTCCAAACTGCCATTGAAATTGCATGCATCCTGAGTGGGGTTAGCTCTACCATCTTCCAGGCAACAAGTCTAGAAGCTATGGAAAAACACAGGCTTCAAAGAAAGCTTTAACTAACTAACCTGATTTTGATCAGGGTTATGCCCTAGTGGAGGCATTGCAGGGCATTTTCCAGATTTCTGCTGGCTGTTTCTGGCTGTGGTAGGGCAGAGGTGATGACTGGAGCTGCAGTTTGCTGAAAATATCAGGTGCCAGGGCTGCCCCAGTCTCCTCCTGGCACAAGCATCTGTTTCCCCGAGTGGTGAACAGGACGCAGGTAATGGACCTGGCTGAATGTAAACCTTTTTTTCTTGTCTTTTTCTCTTTGCTGGAAGAGTTTTAATCCAGACTGGTTCCCTGATCTGTCCCACTGCACAGCTCCATGTGACTGCCTATGCCTAGGAGCAGGTGAATGGAGGAGCAAGTGACTTGGAAGGAACATGCTGTACTTTCATTTTCTAGCCATGATTAGATATGAGGACAGGAAGTCTCAGTCCCATCATGACAAGGAATTGCTGTGAAATGAGATGATTTTCACTGAAGAAAATCTTAGTAGTTCCCTGTTAGGAAGAGAACAACATGTTTGGTGAGACAGAGTTGGGAGGGCCAGCAGTGGGGTGGGCAGCTTGGGTACCCTTGAAAATGAGCAGATCTGCTTGCTACTCAGCCTAACCCAGAGTACCGAGGAGATGTGCCACAGATAACATCAGCCACAGCCTTATCATTTGTGGGATGTCTTTCCTTGTCTTTATGGGGATAAAAGCACGTTTCCTGTGTGTGGTTCATCAGCCGTTTTGTTCTCAAACTTGCTGCTGTCCAGAACTGGAAGTGCAGTCACGACTTTTGCAGAGACTTGGCTTTTGTTCCTCCTTGCCGGACACTTGGTCTCAACTGCACTTGTGGGACTGCAAAGGACAGTCGTGGGAAGACGTGGGAAGTGATTTTTTTTCCAGCACTAGGTGGCTGTATGGCATTCTGCAGTGTCCTGTATGCAAGTATTTAAAAAGCTGGGAAGTGGGCCATTCTCAAATGGAAAGGCTTCTGTGTTTTCACACCTCTACTTCAGTATCATCTTTTTGAAAGTTAAGAAATCAAGGAATGAAGGCATTTTAATTGTATAAGCTTGTCACTGGCTGCAGACACTTTTATCTGTGTGGAGGTGATGTAGGCACACAGTCCCTCACAAAAGTGATGCTGGTGGCTGGGCTGATTGCTGCAGTTGTGTGGTGTTGCTGCTTTTTGCTGACAGGCCTGGGTATGAACATTAAAGGGAGAGTCTGCATGTGGAATATCTGGTCCAGATCTCTCCTGCTACTTGGAGGTTACATGGGGCTCCCCATGGGACGCGAGGATGGTCACGAGGGGGATGTCCACTCTGCCATGGGACCTGGGGCAGTGGGTCTGTCTCTGACTTCTGGTGATCCTGAAGTGTCCTGAGGGATGGGAAGTTGCACCAAGCTTTTCTCATGGACCAAGAGCTTTGACAGGATTGAGTCGTCCAAAGAGCTGGCTGTGCCCCCAGGCTGAGTGCCTTTGCCAGGCCAAACACATTCCCCCAGGAGCTGTGCTCAGCTGCTGCTTTTCATGAAACCCAGCCCTGAGAAGCAATTTGTCTCCAAATGAAAGAGAGGCAGTTTTCCTTGGGCACTGTCTTCTCTCCTTGCTCTTTTCTCTGCCATGCTCTAGTCTCTGTACATTTCCCTGCCCATGTCCTTCCCCTCTCACTAGCAAAGAAAAAGAACGAGGTTTTGGCTTAAACATGAATATAAAATCCCAGTGCAATGGTTTGTGGAATCCTACATACATGAAGGCTGATGCAGCAGGGGTTTGACAATGCTCAGTGGTGCCTTTGGTTATTTCTTTGCACTGAACAACAGTGAAAAACCTTTCACAACTGGAATCCTTTATTGTGTTTGAGCTTCACCTTCTGAATATTTTATTGTGATTAAGGCTACTGTAATTTTCTTCTTTTCCAGAGCTCTCTGGGGTGAAATTTGTGCAACTCCACACCAAAAAAAAATGTGATGATACAGAACACTTATTTTGCATTTCCATGGTGGCATATCCAGTGTGATGACACATATTTTTAAGGGAAGAGGCCTAGCTGAGGATTAAAGATCTTGGGACGTTCAAAGCTGTTGTAAATGCATAAGGTGAGACATCTAATGAACTAGCAGGTCTGCTGAAATTGTTTTTTGGGCCACAATAATACATTAGGTCTCCATTGTGCTGGGTACTGTATGTGGGTAGCAAAAGGTTGGTTTAGGCCCCCAGATGTTTTTTGTAACTCTGCTGAAATTCTTAAATGATGTCACTTCGCAGCCTTGTTTCATGCTTGTTTTCTCTGAATGGTTTTGAATGAAGATCCCCAGGACATAAGAGTAATGTGCAGGAGTATTTGTCCCCAGGATTTTGCACACTTGATCAGACGTGAAAAGGAGACGCTGCAGTGACTCATCTGACCTTGTAGACCCAAGAGTGCCGACAGTGGTCTCTGCTAAGGTCCCCATCACAAGAATGCAAAGCATTCCAGAAGCTTTCGTCAACAATTCTAGATAGCAGCCAGCAATTTTCTCACCAATGTTACATAAAATGGACAGGGAAAGCAAAAGGCTAATTGAGTAAATTATTGCAAACTGCTTATGGAGTATCTTTAATTTATACCTAGCAATGTAAACCCACTGCAGGAATGGTACTGCTAAGGATGGCTGTGACAGATTTTTTTTATTTTTCATTTTATATATTTCATTTTTAATAAGGACAGCTTTCAGTGCTAGATATAAGAATTCTTCCTATAGCAGAATTGCTATTACATTAGGCCAAGATTTTGGCAATACTGAAAGATTTGCTGATATTTACTTGTAAACTTGTCAAATTGCAAGACTGTCTTCCTTCTAATTAAAACCAGGACTTTTTTCCCTCAGAAACTTACTGCCCAAATTTAGGCAGGACAGATAGATACAGGTCGTAGCTGTAGCACGTTACCATCTCTAATTGGCAAAATTCATTTAACCATAACAACAGATGAAGGTATTAGGGAGGGATTTAAAGGAGGATAATGAGGTAAAAAACTCCTAAATGGCAATCCTGTATAATCAGAAAGGAGCAGGCAGGGGGAGAGGGCACCCTGGAAACTGAGCTGGGAGCAGCAGCCAGCACTGAGAGCAAGGACACAACCTCTGTGCTGCCCTACCCAGCCCAAGCACTCACATACATCTAATTAATGTCTCCTTAATGGAGAAATAGCTGGGCTAGAGCTTGGGTTTTGTTGTTTTTTTCTGGGGGGGGGGAAGGTCAGTTTGTTTCAATGTCTAATTTTATATTGGAAGCCAACTCCCTTGTTTGCCCTCTGAAGGCAGCAGCTGAGGCTGATGTGTCTCAGGGGGGCAGCAGTGCTGGACGGAAGTGGCCTGCCAGGCCTGCTCTGGGATTTGTTTTCTTTTGATTATGGGAAAAGTAACCCGAGATATTTCTGTGCATACAGAGCATTCTTAATGACTGACAAATCTGTTGTCAAGTAGGCGAAAGGGGGAGGTGCCATCTTGAAAGATGACACAAATATGTTTGAATTTGGCTTAAAAACCCAAACAAACTTATTTTTAGTGACTTCCAGAATCTTCTACTATCAAAACATGGGGAAAAAAAAAAAAAAAAGAGATAGCACACAGTTAAACCTGGCCTTGCTGTGGTGGGACTTAGTGGAGTTCACTGCAGTTCACAGCAGCAGGCACAGGAGGAGGGTTTGTTCCAGATAATCATTTCTGATCTCCTCAGGCAGGAGCACAGCAGAGCTGGGGGGGTTCCTTACACAGCTGGGGGGCTCAATGAGTTCTTGTGCTTCCAGCCATTTTGGCAGAGATGGGGAGGAACTGGAGGTGCTGTTCTTGCCTTTCTAGTGCTCACTTTGGTAGCTGGGGAGGGCTGGGGACATTCCTCAAGGGTACCTGCTTTGAAATAACTTTGGTATTTCTGCTGGAAAAGGTCCTCTGGTGACATTCCCATGTCCTTCAAAGTTGGTGCACTTGACACTATGCAGGAGGCTGAGCAATGACCAGCTGCTCTTCAATCCAGCCCCTGGCTGTGTCACCTCTGCCTCTTCCCTCCTTTTGTCCACCTTTAGTTCTACATGCTGCAGCTTTTTTCTTTCCCTGAGACCCAAACACAGCAAACCCCAGAGGGTTCATCTTGCTGTGCTCACAGACCTGTGCTTTGTTGGGGGAAGCTGTGGGGCAGCACCACAGTCTGGTCCCCATCTTTGGCCATGCCTGGCCCCAGGCTGTGCCCTGCTGTGGTCACAGTGGGCATTGCCTCTGCTGCCTGTCCTTGTGAGTGGATCTGCAGCTCAGATGGAGAATTTCCTCCTGGTAGAACAGGATATTTGGTACACTTCAGCTGGAGAGGGAGTGAGGAGTAACTACTATCACACAGTGAGAGGAAATGTGCTTATGTACATGTCAGTGGTGTTATCATCTGCCCCAACAAGTAATACTGGGGAATGTGTAAAATACTCTGTAACCCTCTGTCAGTGAATCTGGTGGGACCAGCTTCCCTCTAAAAGGAGAACTTTGTACACAACAGCCCTTCAGCCCACTTACACCTCTACATGTGGATTTTTTAGCTGCATATATTGAGTACAGTATTTACAGTGAATTTATATCCATATGGGATTTGGGCTTTTTTGAGGTGGGAGGTGCTGTAAGGACAAACAAAACCTTTGCCCTCTTCACAAGCAGCTACAAAGGACAACATGCAGTGAGAGTAAACTGCTGAGACTTTGGACAAAGCAGAGACTGCTCATACACCACATCAAGAGAGCTTTGCTGTTCTTCACAAAGAGGGGCAGCTGGCACTTCATACCCAGCCAGGCTCACCAGGCACAAGGCTGCAATTGAAGATCCAGCTCAAGGAAAACAACAGCCTTTGGTACCTCCTCCTTTGTCCTCCCTGACTGTGCCTGCTAAGCCTGCAAGCAAATTCCTGCTGCAGGAGATCCTTGGACTTGGGTGCCAATAAAGCCATAAAGCTTTTGGGAAAAGTCATATGGAAATTACTGACTGCAGTGCAGTAGCTGCCTAACTTCACACTATCTTTTGGCTCATCAGCCAAGGAAAGTATTTCACCTCTGAAGATATTGTGATTAATACAGGAAAAAAAAAGATCATCAAATGGTGAAATCCATCATACTTTATCAAAGCACTGTCTGGTGCCTGCCAGAGCCATTGGTTTAGCAGGTTTTCTTCTGTATGTTGCAGAATAAAATGAGATTCACAGAATGTTAGGGGTTGGAATGGACCTTAAAGAGCATCAAATCCCAACCCCCCCTGCCGTGTGCAGGGACACCTCCCACAACATCAGGTTGCTCAAGGCCTTATCCAAGAAACATGAAAAGAAAATTTTGTCTTGCTCCACCTTCCTTCTTTTCTGATTCTGTTTGAATTGCACATTCTTTAAGGACTTCTGCTCCTTTTCATTTCAGGAGCATTCATGGACTCTTCCATACAAACTTTTTTGTTAATTTTCCCCCATTCTGATGAGGCTTCTGAAAAATTATTGGCCAGTTATATATTAACTGTCAGTACATTTATTAATTTTAAAAATAGGGGTTTCTGGCTTTAAAAAATAAGTTTTTATCTAGAGATTTGAAAATGTGCTGTGGTTAGGTGAGCAGCTAGCAACTGATTGCAAGGAGAGTAAGTAATTTAAAAAAAGGTTACCAATATTTTCTTCTAAATAGATAATGAAATAACATCTATAGCTAAGTAAAGGCAGATCTAAATCCAGTTGCATGTCTGTCACTTTTACCACTAACTGCAGTATATTGGTGTGATAAAAGAACAACGAGCCAAATAAACTGCTGTTGTAACTTTTATGGGTGAGGAATGTAGGTAGCAAATGAATTATTCCACAAGATAAGACATCACTAGAAGCAGTGGGATGTGTCTAAAGTGACCATGATGTTTGTTGGGCCAAGGCTTGCCATTTTTACAAAAGGATTCACGTGTGACAGTGACACTGCACTGACAGCCCCAGCCTTGTGCCCAGCCAGCTTCCTCTTCTGCTTTGCTGGGAAATGCCCTGTTCAGGAATGGAAAGTAAATGGTGCAGAAAGCTGTGATGCTTTTTTTTCCCCTGTTCTTTTTCTGACATAGGAAGAAGTGGGAAAAAGGATGAACTCCCAGGTGAGCCCAGACACAGCCATATATGGAGGAGTGTCATTACCATCTTGTTGGGAGACAGGCAGCAATGCCTGATGCAGGACACCAGCCCCTTTTTTTGGTTCACTGAAGAAGCTCTGTGAAAAAAATTTTGGGAGCCATGTCCATTGATACAGGTAAGTGCAGTTAAACATGTGGCTTGAAGGTACTGCAGATAACTCCTGTTATTCTCGCCTTGGCACTGCACCCTGCCTCACAGGCCATTTTAATTTTCTGCCCTACTCTGTTGTGTATCCATCCATAGTGTGTGAGCTTTGAAAACTTCAGGTCAAGACACCAAGGTGAGACCAAATCCCCACAATACCTGACCCTCACAGAGCAGAATTTATCACTGCTTTATTTCCCTCTGATAGCTTGTTGCATTTGACTCAGGAACTTTTCAGCTGCATGCTTGAGATAGTAAAAGACACAGCTTTATCCAGTGATTTCCTCTCCTGTCCCAATGCCCTTGAGGACTCAGCAGGACCCAGCACAGTGCCAGGGTCAGCAGTGCCAGGCCTGCTGACACCGTTTGGGAACTGTGCGTGTCACCGTTCCCTTCCTGTGCTGGAGGCACTGAGGGTGTCTCTGGCTTTCATTTCCTCGCCAGAGCAGCCAGTAATTAACTGATCAGTTGGCTTTAACATTCCTGCAATAGTTTAAATGTGCCAAATTTTTAATTAACATGTTTTTTTTGGATAGTCCACTTAACCGCTTGACTTACTGTGACTAACCAAAGCAGACCTTGTTCTTCAAGGCTTCCCAGACATGTACATACAAATGAGGGGGTTTGAGGATTTCTTTTTTCAGCTGTGATGCAAACCTTTAAGAATTTGTTCTTAAATGTGTTGCTGGATAGATACTTTATCACTTCTGGCAAACCAGATCTCCTCATGGTCTCTTACTTATTGTACAGTTTTCAGTTTGTCCTTCTCCTGTGCTCTTTGTGTGAGCAGTGATTTATATTCTCTAATGTTATGTATTGTCTTCAGATGGGACAGAAACCAACAGCACAGGGACTGCAGGTACTGCAGACATGAGCCAGTTCTTAATACATGTTCTTAAACAACATGGGAACTTGCCTTTGTTGTCTCAAAGTGTTAAGAGATGGTGGGAATTGTATTGAGTGCTCTGATAGGATCTCAAATGATTTTTGAACAGAAAGAAAATATTTTTTTGGTCTTCTGGAGTTTTATCAGAAGTTATGGTGAACCACATAGCTTTTAAAATTACATAAATCAGCTGCTGATTAGCCCAGTAGGGGTGACCAAGGAATGACCTGCAATTTATTCCAGAAACCAATGCCCTCTGTTTAGAGGGTGACATTTTCATGTCTGGCTTAGACACCCAGTGAAGACTGATGTCTCCTACTCCATGTCCAGTAGCTCTTGGTCGCTATTTAGCAAATTTAGCTAAATCCAATGATGACATCAAGTTGGGTGGGAGTGTTGACCTACTGGAGAGCAGAAGGCTCTGCTGAGGGATGGATCAGGACAGGTTGGATGGATGGGCTGAGGCCATCGGCGTGAGGGGTCAACAGGGTAAAATGCTGGGTCCTGTCCTTGGGTCACAACCACCACCAGCAGAGCAATGTGCTGGGGCAGAGGGGCTGGAAATGTGCACAGAGGGAAAGGCCCTGGGGGTGCTGGTGACAGTGGCTAAACATGAGCCCAGGAGCACCCAGGTGGGCATCAGGACCAGGGCAGTGATTGTCACCCTGTACTTGGCACTGCTGAGGCCAAACCCTGAGTGTTGTGTTCAGCTTTGGGCCCCTCACTACAGGAAAGACCTGGAAGAGCTGGAGCATGTCCAGGGAAGGTCTGGAGCCCCAGGAGTGGCTGAGAGAGCTGGGGAAGGGGTCCAGGCTGGAGAAAATGAGGCTCAGGGGGGACCTTCTGGCTCTGCACAATTCCCTGACAGGAGGGGACAGCCAGGGAGTGTTGGGCTCTGCTCCCAGGGAACAAGGGACAGGACAAGAGGAAATGGCCTCAAGTTGTGCCAGATGAGGTTTAGGCGGGGTAATAGGGGAAAAAGTCTTCACAGAACAGGTTGTCAAGCATTGGCATAACTATCCCTGGGTGGATACAAAAGGTGTGTGGATGTGGCATTTGGGGACAGGTTAGTAGGGGCCTTGGCTGTGTTGGGTTAATGGTTGGACTCAATGATCTTAGAGGTCTTTGCCAACCTAAACAATTCTATGATTTATGTACACGTGCATATTTTGCTTTGTGCACACGTGTGTTGATGGTGAGGTGTTGCATCAAATGACATCTTGTCCAGCCATATTTATTCTGAGTCTATGAACTGTGGGGACAAGATAACCTCACCAGCCTAGTTCACATATTCCTAATAGTTTCCATAATAGCCAAATGTCTCTGGCTCAGTCCTGGGATGACCTGGCAGAATCCTGGTTCTGTGCAGTAGGTGAGGGGTGCAGCCCTGGGGACAGCTGGTGAGATGGAAGAACAGGGCTGGCCAGGCCCTCCCAAATCATCTGCACACCAGGTTTAGCAGCCATGGGATTCAACAGTGTCAGAACACACGGGCTGTGAGCTGGCTGCCATGCCAGGGACCCAGGACAGGGCCAGAGACCCAGGACAGGGCCAGGAACCCAGCACAGGGCCAGGAAACCCAGGACAGGGCCAGGGACCAGCACAGAGCCAGGGAACCCAGGACAGGGCCAGGGACCCAGGACAGGGCCAGGGAACCCAGGACAGGGCCAGGGACCCAGGACAGGGCCAAGGACCAGAACAGGGCCAGGGACCCAGGACAGGGCCAGGGACCAGAACAGGGCCAGGAACCAGCACAGGGGCCAGAGACCCAGCACAGGGCCAGGGACCCAGGACAGCGCCAGGAAACCCAGGACAGGGCCAGGAACCCAGGACAGGGGCCAGAGACCCAGGACAGGGCCAGGAAACCCAGGACAGGGCCAGGAACCCAGGACAGGGGCCAGAGACCCAGGACAGGGCCAGGAAACCCAGGACAGGGCCAGGAACCCAGGACAGGGGCCAGAGACCCAGGACAGGGCCAGGAAACCCAGAACAGGGCCAGGGACCCAGGACAGGGCCAGGGACCCAGCACAGGGCCAGGGACCAGAACAGGGCCAGGAACCCAGGACAGGGCCAGGAAACCCAGGACAGGGCCAGGAAACCCAGGACAGGGCCAGGGACCAGCACAGGGCCAGAGACCCAGGACAGGGCCAGGGACCAGCACAGGGCCAGAGACCCAGGACAGGGCCAGGGACCAGCACAGGGCCAGGGACCCAGGACAGGGCCAGGGACCAGCACAGGGCCAGGGACCAGCACAGGGCCAGGGACCCAGGACAGGGCCAGGGACCAGCACACTGCAGCCTTTGGTGGTGCTCCCCTGGGAGCCAGGGCCTGACTCACACCCACCCTGCCATGAACAAATGTTCTTTTTTCCAGTATGTGCTTTCTGCACTGAGGCCCACACAGAACAGTTAAGATTTTAAAGTATTCTGTTCTTTTCAGTCAGGCTGATTATGAGTTGGTGTAAATTCTTGCTGCATTAAGATGTCCTAGATTTTTATTAAGTACATTTGTGTTACCCATGTAGTAAGGCCCTGTTAAAATGCTTTGAGTTGGCCAGTCTTTGTGGCTTTTTTTTTTATTTCCTTCAAGGAGGGCATGGATTGCTCATTTTGAATGAATTTTTGAAAATAACGAGTGAGAAAATAGCATGTATGTGAAGGCCCTACAGAAGTATGGTACATCTGTTTCAAAGCACCAAAGTGCAGACTGTCCCTAAAACAATTGTGGCATCTGTAACTCTTTCCATTCTGACTGTGCAGAAGAAAAATTTGCCAAAATAGCCGTGGTGGGAAAACCTCTAGGAAGTTTCTTTCCAGCTGTGAAGTTATTTGGGCTTTGCCAAGCCAGGGTGGCAGAGCTGCAGAGGCCCCTGTGATGGGAGGGTGGCCACAGACACAAAGTGCAGCCTGTGAGTGTTTGATGTCTGCTGGTCACTGGAGGGAAGAACATTCACCAGGAGAGCAGACTGGCCAGCCTGATGGAAAGGAAGGACACCATGAGGAAACAAGGAAGGAACTGGCTGTTGTACTTTCTCCCCTGGCCAGCTGGAGACAAGACACCAGAGCACGTTCTGCCCGACAGACACAGCTGCTCCTGCAGGACCATGGGGTGAGGAAGGTAAATGTGACCAAGCTCCCATCTGTGCCATGAAACTGGAGTCAGGAAGATGGCAAAAAGTTTCAAAAAGGCAAAATAGATAAACATGCATCTCTTTGATCCTATCAGAGCTTTGGCCACAGTTTCTGGATTACTGTGATTTAGCAAGAGTATAGAGAAAGTTCCCCAAACCAAGGTCCAAGTGTTTCAAGCTAAGTTCATAGCCCAGGCAAATACTTCTCTTGTGTAACACTCCAAAAAATAATGAGAGTTTTGAAAAGGAAGTGTTCCTCAATACTGACTGTCTGACATGTGAACTAGCCAGACTAGTTAAAGCTTAATTAAAAAGTGCCAGAGTGACTAAATTCTTTTCTAAGTGCAGCTGCAGAACGTTAGCTGTGGGCATATTTTAGACCTTAATTAGTAACACTTGCACTAGAGGACCAAAATCTTTCATGAATGCAGCTGCAATCAATTAATATCAGTCAGGCATTTCTGTAGGCAATACAAGGGTTCTGAAAATTCTTTTAGTGCCCACCTAGATTAAATTAAAAAAAAAATACTTACATGCAACAGACTACAAAACCAGACATAACTACAAAATGTCTTTATTGAAAAAAGCAGATTATAGCATCTAAGGTTAAATGAACTTCTGACTTTAATATTAAATAACTTAAGATGATAGCAAGTAGCTTCTTCTTTAGATAAATAAATCTACATTTCCCAATTTTTTTCTTCAACAATCAAGGGAATCAAACACTGAAACACAAAACCACAAGTAATTCTAAAGACTAAAAGACAGAAGCACATTGAAAAGTTTTACAAGGATATATATATACAAAAATAGTTAACTAATGTATATTTTCAGCATGTAAACTAGTTACATGATATACAAACTGGGAATTCATTTATTTCCTACAAAATAAAAATCAACGTTGGTCCAAGTTCTTGGAAGAAAACTATATTCTTTTAAAGAAAATGAAAATATTTCTCAAATGAAAACTTAATTTAAGTCAAATTATATACTCTAGTTACGGCATTAGTTACAGGATGAATCACAAACTTTTAAACTTTTCTTGAAACACAAGAAAGCAGCTTTTGTTTCCTTTAGAGCTTTGGTTTACTTTACTACTCTGGAATTTCTGGTCTTAAAGAGTTCCTCTAACCATGTTTTCCTTTTGAAGCTCCACCTTACAAAATATATACACACATGTGCACACAAGTGAAAGGAAAAGGAAAGAAACCCAAACAAACCCTCTTGGAACCTCAATTCTCTGAGTGCATTCTTTTGTTTTCAAATGAGTATTTTGGTCCTTTCTTTGGAACATGTCCTCCTGTGGACGAGGGACCCTGCACTGCCCACAGCAGCTGACGCTGGAGAGGCTTGGGAAGATTCCCTTCCTACAAGGGAAGGTGCAGGACTGATGCAAATGAGAGCAGGTTCTTACTGATGGGACTTTATGGAAATAGTACAGTACAGTAAAGGCTTCTGAAGAACAATTGCACTGTAAGATGAACTTAGGAAGTTTTCATCTGTGTTGAACTGATTTAACATAAGAATATTCCGTAAGAAAATAATTAAAACAAGATTTCTCATTTACGTAATTCCCCAGGCAGGAGGTAAAATGTGTAGAAACTGTCACTAGCACTAAAGAGTACAGCACATCAGTATTTTAGGTTTGATTTTATTTTTCTCTTTGATTTGAAAAAAAACCCAACCAAACCTGGGAAATCTCACTCAAACCCCAGTTTTTACAGTAAATGCTGGAAAAGCAAAGCTGTACTTCGTAATACAGTAATGGAATGCATCTGTCTGTAGAAAATACTGGAACAACAACTGCTGCTTTCTGGTTTTAAACAAATCTCTTATTCCATATTGACATATTACCTTTCAGAATTTTTACCATGATGACACTTAACAGATCAGACCTGCACAGAACTACAAGAGACTGAAAAATCAGCATGTGAAATAAAATGAAACATTATTCTGTTCTATGGGATGATCGTTTTGAGAAAAAAACCAAAGAAATGTTCTGGTATGTACATGTTTGAAAGTGTGCTGGCCCTTGGAAGGTATGTTGGAAACTTAAACCTGTCCCTGATGGAGGCACAGTGTTCAGGAAGGTGCTGGCAGAGGACTGGGCTGAATGTCAGTGTCAGTCACCTCCAGCTCTGTCCACTGTCAGTGTGAAGGTTTTGCCTCTCTACTGGAAGAGCAAAGCATTTTTCCAGTTCAGCAAGTAACTGTTATTTGTTCCCAGGAAGAGACCCAAATCTTCTTTGTGTATTTTAATCATCTTTTCTTAATCTGGGTCCCTTAATATCTATTGTGAAGACAAGCAGGTGAAAATACCTCAAGGCTAAATGTGGTCCAAAGCACCCTCCTGCAATGGAAAAAGAATTCCATTGTAGCTGATGCTAAAAGTTTATCCTGAAGCTCTGGTGCCTTCCATGTTTGTAATGACCTGAAGGAATTGACCTGGCCATACAGTCCAGTTTAAGACATTTTTTTTCCCCTTTCTCCAGCATTTGCTGGCATGTGTAGTTCCACTTCCTCCTGAGGCTGGGCTGCTGACTATGGACACAGAGAGAGTGTCAGCAAATGCAGAATTGCACGTGCACTCCTGGCCTCTCATTTGCAGGCCAGGCCTCTAGGACCACAGTGCAGAAATGGGGCACTGATTGCGCTGTAGTTCCTTCAAATCCTGGCATTCACATTAAACATTTTAATTATAAACTGATATATATTAAATACAAAATTACTTTGCCCAGGACCCTTCAGTAGGACAGGAATCTGTCCTACTGAATCTAGGCCATGGAAGTCTGGCAGAAGTTCAGGAAGCATCCCTTTTGTTCCTTACTAACAGAAAAAAAATAGTTCTCAAGAATTTTTTCTGCTCCCCTGCCCCCCACCTTTCCCCATAAGGAAATTCCAGACTATCAAAAAGTTCTGTTAAGGGAGTTAATTATTCCACTTAGGAATTAGTGGCCATTGGATGCTCTTTGTGCTTTTCAAGAGCACCACAAATGGCTTTCAAAAAGTCAATGGAGCATAAGAAACTAAACTGCAATGGTGTTGCCAAATAAGTCATTCCATCAGTCTGCATGCTGAATTTAACACAGGATCATTTCCGAACGGATCGGGCAGATTCTCAAGTGTGGAGAACTGGCATGGAAATGTCCCAGTTTACACATGCCAGGAACCTGGTCTGGTATTTCTGCTTCCTCTGGAGCTGAAGAATTTTATTTTATTTTGTTGTAACTTTGAATACAGTTAAAGACAGCAATGATAAATTGCAGCTTCAGGAAGGCTGGGTCAATTCTCATGAGAATGCAAGGAATTTTTTTGACATACAGATGGTGTGATTTGTATGTAAAACATCAGCACGTGGTAGAAAACAAACCATAAAAAAAGATTCATCTAACTTCCTATATGGAAGACATATATCTCTCCCCAGAGCTCTGAGGGTACTGTAAAAGCTTATGCAAAACATGAAAGTGTGTACATTTTGTGTACAGCTAATACTTGTTGTAAACACCGATGTTTTGTGGTCTGACTCTCTAAATTACTATTCCTAGTAATACCAGGACTTACTGCACTTTGTTTTCCAGTGAAGACAATCACCATAATCAGTTCAAAAGTAATCTTGAAAAGAACACAAAGCTGAAAAGGTAATACCAAACCACTGGGCCTCTCTTTAATAATGTCTCAACATACAATCATGAAGCAGTTGGTAACAAATGAAGTCTTGGATAAAACAAGCAGTATAAAGACAAGTGTACCTTTGCATAGAACCCTATTGAACAAAAAACAGGTTTGAAAGATGAATTCTTTAGTAAGTGCCAAATGGTCCAGTTGATAGGAATGCATTTTGAAGCCATGGCTACACAGCCAGAAATTACAGAGGGCTGCAACTACTGACCCTGCATGTGCCAATCTTTTGGATACAATCCTCTGTACCATGGGTTTTACATCAAATCCTTGCCATATTTCTTGAGCAAGCTGAATAATTAGTCTTTGGATGACTGTGGGACCCTGCAGGATGGAGAGCTGGCCTGACACTTCTTCACAGAACACAGAACACCCTTCCTTACCTTGCTGAAAACTGCCCTGGCTTAAACACCTGCTTGCTGCCTATTCCCTACTTCTGGAATCTAAGTATTCTCTAAGACCAGAATTCAACAAAACTAGCTAAAATGCAAGCATTTATCTTATCATGCTTGCTGCAATATGATAAGGTGCTAACTTTTGGAAAGTAATTCTACTCCTTACTTGGGTGAAATCTCCACTGAAGGAAGCAAGTAGGGAGTCCAGAACAGCCCTTTGTACCATTGTTTTCAGAAATGCTGCCATTTACAGTTACAGTTTAGTGGTGAATTATTTGTTCAAGTAGACAGTGTCTCAGTGAAAATGTCTAGATAAAAGAACATATGTACAAGATCAGAAAAGGACCCCCTCACCTCTGATTTAAAAATAAATAGATGGTTTAGATGGTTATTACTGGAACCTCATCTTTAAAGGAACATGAAAGTAATTTTTAAACTTTTGTCTTCTCTTTCAAACAGCTTATTGATCATGGAAATGTCTTTCAGAGTTCTGTGACATGCATGGGGTAGCTCGGAGGTGGATGTGATGGCAGTTTGATATTAAGGCGCCTGATATGACAGCTGTGGCAGAGCAAGTGGCCCTCTAGGGGATAACAACGATGGCCTTCCTCATCATTGAGCTGCAAGCCACAGTCCTAGAAGAAAGAGAGACATCTCAGATCAGTGAGTGACTCAGGCAGGCCTCTCACAGCGCTGCTGGTCTGTCCTGCACGGCCCCAGGAGCTCCCTCCCACCTCCAAAGCCAGCAGCCTCCACAGCTTCTGGGAGGTGCACCCTGACCATCTCACACTGACATTACTGAAATCAAACAGCACAGGCTGTAATAGTGCCCAGCCTTTTTTTCACCACTGTTTCCCATTCTGATCTCTCCTCCATCTAATATAATGGTGATGCAAATCAAAAGCCTAAAAGCAGGCTAGGGGCTGACCCTGACAAACACAACCTGGAAGAGGCTCAAACAGAGAAGGAAATAATTCTGCAGCAAGGCAGTGAGCAAGATGTGGGGGAGCATAAGTAGAGAATGAGAAAGGAGGGGAAAAGGGGGGAGAGGTGACATATCTTACTTCTGGAGCAGATTTACACTAATTTGGAATTAAAAGAACTTAAAGGCTTCAAGGCCAGTGGTCCATCTTCAGTAGAAATGCTGGTAACCCCTTTTTACTAACCCTTTACAGAGAGAGACTGAGAAGCAACTAACAGGGATCCTGCCTGCTGACTCTTATGTACACTGCAGTAGAGACCATCCTGATTTCCACTTGCCATCACTGTAATTCTGAGGGCATTTGGAAATGACTGAAGTTTGGTGCTCAGATTTAATGTTTCAAGGATGTTAAATACTTAGAAATTATTAACATGATCAATTGAGAAATCAGGGATTCTGAGTATGTATCTGTGCACATAATAGAAAGAAAAAAAAAACCCAGAATAAACTGGGCATAGAGATGGTTTTACTACTGAAAACAAATGCAAAGATTTTAAGTGAACACAAAGTGTAATTTTTCAGCTTTCACAGTTCAAGTTTAAATCCTCAAATTTTACAATACTGAAATAAGACTAAAAATGGGCTTTAAAGTAAGCTTTAAAACTGGAGTGTTAGTTTAGAGGGGTCTTAATCAAAGTATCTGCCAAAGTAATTTTCTGTGTGTTGCTATATATTATATAATGATTTTATAGCAATTTATACAAGATTTAAAATTAGAATTTGCCAATTTCAGATGCCTTACAGATGTGCCAAGTGTTTGTATCTTTTTCCTTCTCCAAAACTGAATTCCTTTTCTGCAAGGAGAAAGCCTGCCTTGTCAGTGGATTCCAGTCTCAGAATGGGGCTCCAGTGATCTGCAAAAGGGCTTCAGCTCCTCCACAGAAATCAAATGGTTGCACATGGAAGAGATGACACAGAAAAGCTGCAAAGTTTCCAACCTGACCACTGACTGTGCATGGCCAGCAGGTGAGGATGACATCAAAAGCAGATGAGAAGTGGTGGTCTAAGTCATGGCAACCTTTGCTGAAGTTTTTATGTGTGTACCTCAAAATCCTGGCACTCACTTTTGCAGCAGCATTTGGGGACAGCAGTGTACAGAGAGCCTGATTTGAGAGCATCAGGCAGTAACCCACCCCTGCTGACACATGGCTAACTCCTGATTTCTGTACATAAATGCACTCTGCCTTTCTGGGCAGATGTGGAGGCAGCTTGCTTTGCCTCAAATGGGGAGGAGAATGGGGAAATGAATAATGAAACGACAGAAAATAAACCCCCAGTGGGACATTCCAGCATAAAGTCAATAGCCTGAGAGCAGGGGAGGGAGCTGTCATCTTAGGTGAAGCCTGCACAAAGCAATAGTTGGGGGAAGGAGGAGGGAAGTTCAGCTCTCCAAAATACTGTGATTTCCTGTGCCAATTTCTCGTGAAAAATTAATAGAAATAGATGGAGTATCAGGTGTCTGTTGAAAAGAGATGGCTGACTGGATGGGGCCTTCCTTACATTTAGGTACATACAATTTCAAGATGCCCTGAATTTTGTAATTTTCTCTCTCAGTCAGCAGATTCTTTGTAAAACCTTTGTGCAACAGTGCATGAAGGCAGCACTGCTGTATTGTTGCCCCTGGTGTTAACAGGTAAGATCTGTGTGGATATTTGTGTGTTATGTCAGAGTGCCAAACCTACAGCAAAAGGGAAGTTTTTGGTTGATCCCAACTTAGTGAGTTTGCTTCCCTTCTTATGTTCCTGGATGCAGGACTAAGGATGAACTCAGGTCTCCTCTCTGAAGCAAAAGCACTAATTCCACAACTTGATCTATGACAATAAATGTTTAAATCTTCTGCTCAATAAGAAACTACTCCCAAAAAAATGTCAGCAAGTCCATGGTATCCCTGTCCATTTCCTAGTAAAGAATCAATATTCATTCAGCACAGAAAAACCAGATCCCCTAGAAAGGCCTTCCAGTGAGACACCTTCCCTACACAGCCAATGTAAATTCAAGTCTCCTCAGATCAGAGCCTACAGACTGTACCTAGAGATGAGGAAAAAGAGAACTGGCACCTACCTACTCTTTGCTCACTCCCCCATCCAGAAGTATTGAGAAAATTCAACCCAACAAACCAAGCCCAGCTTTGAAGGTAATATATTGGGGAAAACCCCTCCATAATAAATTTGGTACTGGTGATGCTAGCACCACTTCCAGCCCAGGCAGCATTCACCCCTTTGTCTTCCTCCAGGAGCTCTGGGGCAGAGCCCTACCTGCCCAGGTGTGTTAGAGCCAGCAAGCACAGCCCATGGGGTGAGTCAGGGTCCTTCTGAGACAGAGCAGGACTCCCCTGCAGCAGAGCAGGACCCCCAAGGCAGAGCAGAGCAGGACCCCCTGCAGCAGAGCAGGACCCCCAGAGGCAGAGCAGGACCCCCTGCAGCAGAGCAGGACCCCCAAGGCAGAGCAGAGCAGATCCCCCTGAAGCAGAGCAGGACCCCCAAGGCAGAGCAGATCCCCCTGCAGCAGAGCAGGACCCCCAAGGCAGAGCAGATCCCCCTGAAGCAGAGCAGGACCCCCAAGGCAGAGCAGGACCCCCTTGAGGCAGAGCAGGACCCCCAAGGCAGAGCAGAGCAGATCCCCCTGCAGCAGAACAGATCCCCCTGCAGCAGAGCAGGACCCCCAAGGCAGAGCAGAACCCCCAGGGCAGAGCAGAGCAGATCCCCCTGAAGCAGAGCAGGACCCCCAGGGCAGAGCAGAGCAGATCCCCCTGCAGCAGAACCAGCCGCGGGGCAGGCGGGCGGAGCCCGGGGCTCACCTCGCAGTGGTAGCACTCCACGTGGTAGTCCTTGTCCATCGACACCACCCGGATGGTCTCCTCGGAGCCCTGGGGTGGAGCAGAGAGAAAGTGACAGTGGTGTCTAAGCATTTCTTCAGTTTTCACACAGTGCCCAGCTCGTTGCTTTGGAGAGCTGTTCCCCTGTTCCCCCATGCAGCAGAGCTCTGTGGCCACTGAAGGTCTTAACCCCAGGACCTGGCACTGCACCACTCCTTAGCTTTGTAGCAGCAGTCTGGGTGTCTGGCACATCTAAGCTGCAGAGGTAATTCGGGAATTGTAGCCAAAACCTCATCCTCAAGGAACAAATCAGTCTTGAAATCAAGTAATCTTCCAAGGGCACCCAGGATCTGAACAAATTACCAGTCAAAAACCTGCTCTTTGGGTAACTTTTCCTTGTACACATCCTGCTCTGATTTCCAGGACTTGTATTCCTCTCAAACCATCTGCTGCACAGCTCTTTTGCACATGCACATGTCACTGTGTCCCCACAGGGACTGACATACCAGTCTGGCAGGTAATTACGTGCACAGGCCAAACCTCAGCGTGAGGGTGGGTGTAGGAGAGTTGTGCAATTCCTGGCTGAGCCCCAGGCCCTGCAGAGCAGCCCATACCCTTCTAGTAACCTCACAGGCTCTTTTGCTGATCCACTCTGAAGACACAGCTCATTAAATTGGTTGCCTTGCATTGTTTCCAGGTCCAGGCGTGGTTGGAGCACCAGATATGACGTGGACTATGTCTGAGAGAAGCTGTGGGCAAGTTAGCACCTGCACTGCTAGACTTGAACTAACCTAAGAAATCTCCCTGGGAAAGAATATGGAGTGTGTCCTGCTAGTCATCAGGTGAGTCAGCACTATGACTGCCTTTTATTTCTTTTTTCTTTCTTGAAAAGAAAAAAAGAACTATTTTTTAAGACCCAAATTCAGTGGCATTTACATAGAGGTTTTCTCCTCACAACCCATTAGGACAAACAGTTCTGGTTCAGCCTTTATAGGGTTTTTGGTTATGTAAGACTTGGCCAGTTAACAGAAATACTACTGACAAATGAGAGTAATGTGCAGTGATGGAGAGGTGGGCAGGTGAGAGGCTCTAGCATCAGCAGTTACTGCAGCCCAGCAGCTTACAGGAGGGAAACTCTGACTGGAGGAAAAGCAGGGAGATGCTGAGGCCCTTGTTTACAGATGAGCTGGTCAGTGACCTCAGCAAAGGCAACTCAGAGGGTTCTGCACCAACCAGAGCATGAGGGAGCCCCACTCTGGCCTAATTGTGCCAACAACACTGTCAGCCTGGGCTGAGCTTGCAAGCAGGCTTCACCTGGTTCCATTTTTGTTGCTGCCTTTTCAACCCCTTTAAAAACTGTAATTCCATTGCCACCTCAGAACAACAGACTGTGTGTGGCCTTCTCACAGGGTCAGGGTAACCATCAGATGCCTTTTCAAGGGCTTTACTCCCTGAGTTGTTCTTGGAGCCCCAGTCAGTGTTTTCAGTTAAATGAGGTTTCTAACAGATTAATGAAGACCTGGAAAGCTAAGACCTGAAGACCTAAAGATATAAAGTACTATGCTGTAGAAGTAGTAAGACTATTACAGCCTCTGGGAATGTTTGGGAGTGACTTTACTGATGAACTTTGATTTAATTTGGTAACTAACATAGTACAGAATCTGGGAGAGGAAGGAAAAGCCTTTAGTGTGTTTTTAGGAAGTGTCCATATGCCAACAGCTGTTTTCCCTAAGAGTCAGTGCATGTTAACACTTACCTGTGCTGGGAGGATCGGCTGATTACAGGAAGCACATTTTGGTGCAAAAACCCTATGGTGCAAGAAGAAAGTGTTCCAATCACATTTAAAGCATCTTCAAGAAGTAGAACCAAGAGAGCCATTCTAATCATGCCTTGTTTTTAGTAAAATGGAGATCCACAGGATTTGAAATGCCTCTAATTGTTTGATGATATTCATTGAGAAGGAGATTTGGAACAGGCTGATCTACCCCAACTTTATTGTTTAGGTCTTCCTGACCTTGAGACATAATCAATCCACCCCTCTTCCTGTATATGCCATTTTTCTTTCTTTCCTTTATTTATAAAACCATTCAAATTCTTCCAGAGCCTTGATGCTTGACTACAAAGCAGCTCCTGACTTAGGGATGTCACTCTCTGACATCAGAAAGACATAACCATGCTAAAGGAGAGGAGAGGGGCTGATCATGGCCAGAATCTTCCAGCGAAATACACAAATGGGTTTATGGTCCACAGCTGCACTGTATGACAGCCACTGGAACAGCACTCACTGTGTCCTTGTAACACAGTCAGATTGGTACCAACAGGGCTGAATTCAGGGTGATTTACTCCTGCTGCATAACTGAGTTATTGGTTAACTGGAGCTAAGAGCACGATCCTGTTGCCTTTGAGCAGAATCAGGAAGGAGTCCAAAAGCAATCTTTTAACCCTCTACTTTTTGTCAGGTAAGGCTCAAATTGTTCTAAACTAACTGTTAATTACACTTCTGTCTCAGTTAACAAAACTTACACCCGTGTTAAGCACTGCCAGAACCTCTACTCTTGAAACAGCCAGCAGAACCTACCAACACCTGCAGAGCTGGTCTGGTATAATTAGTGTTGGTAGTCCTGAAAGTAGAGGAACAGCCCCCAAGAAACACATCCTCTGATACAATCTGATTTTCAGCCTCACTTGGCTGAAGTATGCCATACTTAACATACTACTTAACAAATCTTAAAATACTTTACAAATGAAACACATGAAAGAAGCAGTTGAGGGACATCTGAGCAAATAGGAGTGACCTTTTTACCCATCACAAGGCTTATAACTACATCAGTGATTTAACTGGTATTATTTTTCTGAGCATGCAGTGGATTTGTGTACTCACGTATGGTAGTCTTTGACACAGTAAATATTGTTTTCCACATCTACAGTGAAGGGGACTCCATCCAAACACTCGTTACACACCACACAGCGGAAGCAGCCAGGATGGTAGGATTTTCCAAGGGCCTGTAAGATCTTATGAGGCAAACAACAAAATAAATGGATACTTGATTACATGAACTATTTACTCCCCATAAACTGCTGTGTCTCTCTCATTCTTTATAATGACACTGAGAAGAGCAATTCAGGATGAAATTATCACTCTGCAGATCTGTCAGCAAGGGGTGTCTTAAAACAATCAACTTGCTTATTTTAGTGGGTTTCAATATGCTCCCAATGAAGAGCAAGAACTGAAAATCAGGCTAAACCCATCAGCTTTAGCTCTGCAGGGCCAATAGTGCCAATGGAAATTAAAAACGGCTTCACAGACCACTTCTGGGGAAATCCCAAATACAAGTTACTGGGCTACAGAGTTACTTTACCAAATTTAGCAAGCTGTGACAGAATCCAAACTGGTCATTACTCAAAAAGTTAAATAACAAAACAAGCAAATAAAGAGGTGCTTCTTTATTAACTAAAGATCCTAATGTCCCAGAGTTACTGACTGGTTATCATTCAGTCATAGGGGCCCATCCATTTCTAATAAAATGCCATCACTATCCATGTGTTTGGTTACTGATCCATGCACCTGCCCAGGCTTTTCCCATGCTGACCTTCCCTACTGCATTTTAAAGGTTTCAAGGAAAGGTCTGAAGCCGCTTTGGCTGCACTGCTACAGAACAGATCCCCCCCAATCCTGACCATCCTTGTAGGTAACATCCAGTGTGGCACTGGGACATTGAGGAGGATGCTGCAAGCCCATGAACAAGCCCCTGGGAAGAGTGAGACACAGTTATCACTTTCAGGCAGCTCTCAACAGACTATAAGACCAATTCCATACATTTTGGGCATAAGAAGTATGTTTGGAAGGTAATTTCAAAATTTCAGCTGCTAGCTGTACTCAGCCTGGAGCTGCTGGGAAGCTTGAGATGAGAAATCTCCACTGACCAAGCTCCCTTGGCCCTATAGGTGATTCTATGAATAAAGGTCAAACCAGGAGGAAAGAAGTACAGAACAAAAGGCCAATTTAATTTAACCTTTTTTCCCCTCCCTGCTGAAGCCCTGTAGAGTTCAGTGAGTGCTATCAGACTCTGTTTGACTGGAAAGGCTGGAGCTGGTGCTGCTGCAGGAGTGTGCTGTGGTGCCAGCCTGGCACAGCTGTGCAGGCACTGGGCACAGGGCAGCTCCTCACCCAGCCCTGCACAGCCCCAGCTCTGCCCCAGGCCAGCACACGGCAGGAACCCACTGGAATTAGCCAAATAGAAGTGCTGAATTCCTGGAGCTCCCAGAGCTGTTTCCTTTTGTCAGAGCACACTTGCTGATGGGAGAGAGGCAGACAAGCACCTGCCAAAGCTTCCAGCTACTGAGCTCCACCAGCAAGATATTATGGACTCTTGCCTGGGATTCTGCAATTAAGGGCCAGCTCAAAGCATGCAAGTCAGGATCCCCCTCCCCCTCCCAGCATGACACAACTCTAGAAATTTGCTCTTGGGCTAAAACGAACAATATCCTTGTCCAACCAGTGGTGCCAGGATATAAGCCAGAATCCTCATTAGTGAAGTCTCTGTTCCAGCTCCAACTGAACCTCCATGTGTGCAGCACAACAGCTACTTGTCTTAGGCACACTGAGGTTCATGCACACTTTAAAGCAAGAGGAAAATAGATACACTGTAGGATCTGCCCTTCTCTGTTGTGAAAACCGCTTCATTTTGTTAGGGAATTTCTGCTTAGGAAGAGCACACAAAACTCTTTTCACATAATTTCACCCACTGAAACGATGTCAGTAGTATCTGGCCAACCCAAAGCCCTTTGATTTTTTTATTACAAAAGTAACTCTGACTACTGGCTCCCTACAAATCCCAGTGGCAATAATGCATTTGGAATGACGTGGAGCAAACAGAGGGTAAACAAAGCAAGTCACAGAGCAGGTGACAAACCTCAGGACTATTGATAATGTTCCTCTCTGCTCTATCCCAGATTCTACCCACTTGACTGAGCTCTTGTTATCTACCCACCATGCTCCTTTACCATATTCTCATATGAAGTTGTGCTGTACTTTCACCCTTTAATATTAAAATTCTATTTTATTTTAACTCACAAATGGCAGAATAACAACCTTCCATATTCTTAGGCAGAAAAGAAGCCAAATTTTCTGTACTTTATAGTAGTAATAGGGCATGAAGCTATTTTTATTTACTGCTTCAGTTTCAATAACTATATTGACAGCAGTGAAGACACAATAGCAGCCTGGGTAAGGAAAAGCAGTCTCACAGTGCACTTCCCCAGCTACCCATCATTAGGAGTTTAGGTCTCTTACCATTTCCATTATGAGGTGTCCACAAACAAAGCACTTGTCTGCTGTTTGCTGAAAACCTGAATACTGTTAAAATGACAGAAAAGAAAGGATCATTAGTAGCCACTCCTCTAACCACAGATATACCTTTTAGGTGAAAGCTGTGCTATTTTACTGTGCTGTGTATGACACAGGTTTGGGAGACAGTGACTCAGAAGCCTTTGCTTGGCTTTTGCAGCATGTTCAGATACCAGTTTGGCCTTCTGATTCACTGCAATATTTCCACTGAGATTCCCAATGTAACAGTATTATTTTAAGTTTGATATACGGAAAGTTTGTGTTTGATGTGCAGAAATTAGCTTGAATTGACTCTTTTGGTGGTTGTTTTAAATAGCATTGGACTCACCTCCCAATTCCTGCTCAAATTAGAGATCTCAGACTTTGAACCTATATTTCACTCAGTGCTATTTGCAAGCTAAAAAATGAAGACAGGCCTGAGAAGGATTTAGCTGCCTTGTGGATACCAAGCCTTCCAGGCAGGGAAGAATCCAGTGCACTCCCAGGAGCTTGGGCTCACTGCACAATGTGGGCAGCAGTGAGGTACCTCAGAGGGATGATCCAAAGCCCAGCTGCCAGCCCATGCTGCAGTGCCAAGGGCACGGCTCTGGGGAGATGCTTTGCCTGCTTGGGACCAAAGCTCTGTGTTCCCTGCCTGAGCAGTTCTGACCTTAACTCTGTACTCCTGTCCCCAAGGCAGATCCTGTTTCAGATGCCAAGGTCTGCTTTTAGTCCTCTGTTCAGAGGTATAGAAGAACCATCCAGGTAATCAGACTGACCTACAAACCACAGCCTACAGACAAGAGACATCTTCCTGAGGAACTCCAGCCATGTACATTTGAAGCTGGTGTTTGCAGGGGCTGAACTTTCTTTCTCCTCACCCTCTGCAGCCCCATCTCAGCTGAGAGCTGTGTGTGCACCATCCTGCCAGGGGAAGGGGTGCCCCCCTACCTGGGGGTGTTGTACACTGAGGCTCTTCTAGCAGAGCTCACCTGAAACGTGCTTTACTTGCACAACATAAAAGATGAGGAAGAGGAGGATGAATGTAAACCAGATTCTTCTAGAACACAGGTTAATTGGCTCAGGCACCTAATGCATCCCCTGAGCCCCAGAGTGTGTATCTTGCTCCATTCCCCCTGGTTTAGTGGGGATTAGCTGTCCCCTCACATCAAAAGCCTGTGGTTCCCTGCCTGGAGCTGCCATATGTTTTCCTTTTTATTGGAGTGAGGGGATTACATATTATGTTGGATCAATAGGTTGGAGATAAAATTATTGTTGCTATGCAACAAAGTGATTATGAAGGGAAAGGTCTCATAGACACTTAAATGGGTCTGGAAGTCAGTAAATGATATAGCAGCTGTCACAGCCCAAAACTTACCATGCCCTAAGAAACACAGCTCATGCAGTCTTAAGAAACTTTTCAACTCCCCTAGAAGAGATCAGGGTGTTGAGGAACAAAGACAGAGGCAGGCAGTCCTAGCTGGCTATTTCTGCAACATACCACTTTTCTTTGCTTTTTTGCTCTTCTTACTGATGCAGGAAAAAGGTCTCACTGCTTGGGATGTTTCTTGGCTGCCCCATGACTGAGTAACCCTCTGGCTAGACTGCTTCCTAGGGCTGGGAACTCCAGGCTTACTGGAAACAGGTGGGCAGGTCCTAGTGACACAGACAGCAGAGGATTAACAACAGCACAAACCCAGCTAATTCTAAAATCCTGCTGGAATGAATTTACCAGTACCATCTGGCTGTCATTTGATAAGGAATGCAAAGGAGCATTCACACAGCTATTGATTAAGAGGAGACATTATTCCCCAGGAAAAGAATGGCATAGTGGTCAGATTAATGGCATTTATTGCTAACTAGATTGTCATAAATTACACTTTTGTCAGAAAGAAAGGCTTTGCTGACACAAAATCACTCTTTATATAACTAACCCTATTAAATTAAAACCATTATTTGTTTTTAGCAAGAGAATTGTTATTAGTCAAACACATCCAGAACTGGATTACCCCATTAAGAAGACTTTGCAGAATGGCAGTAAGTCTAACAGCAGTGACACAGTATTTCATGGGCTCAGGGAGCTGGTCCTTTAGCACTACACTCTTTTCTCTCCTAGTCACAGGGTCAATCCCAGACAGACTGAAGGCCTGGTTCAGTTAGATCAAGGTTTTGGATCCAGGTCTGCTTGTGTTTTAAACCTAAATGGACTGGAAAAGAATAACAGCCTCAGAGCCCAGCAGCACTCTTTTCTACATGATGGCAATACTGTGGGACACTGCTGATAAAAGAAATAAATTAATTTCTCAACATTTCTGGAGCTTACTGCTGCTTCTTTGCACTGTTTGATCCTAATTTGGAGTGTTCAAACAGAGCTACAGTACTAAGCTTTGAATTTTAGAAGCAGAATTTAAAAGTCTTAAAATACTAATTAAAATTGTCAACGTCTGTCTTTGAAGCACTCGATTATTAACAATCTTCAGAGATGTGGAGAGGAGTTGTGACTTGCTCCAGACTGCAGACAAGGCAGAACAGCCTCTTTATTGTCTCTCAGCACACCAAGAGCCTCCCAGGGTGGGCTCCCAGCATGGCTGGGAGGGAGGAGCAGGTAACTGAGCAGGTAACTGAGAGAGGTTTCGTTACACAGACTTGGAGCCTTTCTTATTCCTGACAGAGTCAGAGGAGTAAAAAGAGCTTTTGAGCACATCCATTCCCAATCTGAAGGTGTGAAAAACAGGCTGAGGTGAAGCAGTGAAGTGACACAGGTTGATAGGCAAGACCCCCATGGAGATGCCAAAAATCTTGGCTCTGGTTCCTGTTCCCGTGGTATTCATAGGCACAAATTCATTCAGGATCTAAGCAGTGTGGGGCTCAGTTCTAGCCTTACTCTAGAAGGGTTCCCACTGTGCCAGGTTCATAAAAAAAGCATTTTGTTGGCAGAGCAGTAAAGTGATGTAAATACAGACCAATCTCAGTTTGGATAGGAACAGTCAGAAGTCTATGGACACTCTGTATCCACAACAAATGGGAAACGTCATTTTGAACTCTCCCTAATATTCATTACAGATACTCCTTAAGCATATATAAAAACACTGAGAGAAGTTGTTATTAAAAGACCAGTTTTGAAATTCAAAGCTGAAAATGAAGTGTTACCCTTTACTCTCCCTTCTGTGACTCAGGAGTACAATGCTGGATATACCAGGATGCAAAGAAAACAAAGTGCAAGTTGAAGAGCTGGCATATTATTTTTCCTGATTTCTTAGTCTGGTCTCAACTGTTTTCTCCCATATTTACCCTGTCCTTGTCTTCTCTACCAGGATAATAAAATCTCATTTTATATGCACAAATCAAGACTTTGTAATTCAGCTCCTCAACGACACTTATATAAAATAAGACTCTGGGAAACTAAATAAACCTTGAGAAATATGTTAATTATGTTAGAATAGAAGAGTAAAAATAAAGTAGAAGACTTGGCTGGCTGAACTTTTCTTTTGTTTGCTGTCCAATATACTTTGATTATCAAACAGGCAAAAAAACCAAAAAACAAAACTCTAATGATCCTGTCCAAGAGTCTTTGTTCCAATGTAAGAGGAAAACAAGACCCCTTCTGTCCTGAATATTTAGGCCTGTTAGTATCCTCCTGTGATAATCTTGGGATTTATAACTCTTCTATCTAATATGCAATATCTCTAAAAGAAATTAACAATGAATTTTGAGCATATAATGAACAATTATGCATGGAGGATAATCCCACCAAGTACTATGAGAAACAATTTCTCCTCTCTGTTCTCAGTTCTGCGGCAAATCTCGGTTGTCTACCAGGGTCTTTTAAAGTTCGATGTTCCCATCATGACTTTCAAAAGAAAAACATTCAGAAAATAGTGTGCCTGAAAAAGGCTTCAGGACCCAAACTTTGTACCTTAGGCAATGCCAGGCCTTTGAAAAGACATGTCACTGGCTCCTCCTTCACATGCCTGACCGTGCCCAAGGAGGGGCTGCTGCTCTTCCCTGCTGTTATGCACTCAACACAACAAAACCTTCCTCCTGGAAACAGACCCTGGAATCTCATTCAGGCCCATTTGCTTCTTTGATGAGGATGTTCAAAACCTGCTGAAGGTTTGTGCAAGCAGAGCCAGTGGGTTACATTTCAGTGGGTGTGGCAGCTGCTGTCCCGGCAATGCTATGAAGCTGTAAAATCTCCAATTCACTGCAGCAGCACTGCAAAGTCACTGAGCGTGGCTGCTCAGCCTAGGCTGCAGATTCCTACTTTTTTATGCTTTAAGAGTTTTTAAGAGGGATGATAAGGAATTTTTGCCAAAATGCTTCAGGCATTTAATTCTGAAAACTAATTTCTGAATTGGGTGCTATGCTAATAATGTATTCCAACCCCAGGCTGCCTGTAATCCCTCACAGACTCTCTGCTCCTTGCTTTCCCATTAGTAGAGCATCTGTCTTCTCACTGCTGTATTGTTTGCTCTCTGCATGGGACCCTTACTACATGGGACACAACAATGTAAGAAATTCATGGGATTGCATTAAGAGAGGGAACAAATATCAAATTTGGTTTCATGCAGATGGGGTTTTGTTGTTGTTTTTTACACTCATATTTAAATGCAGCGATTAAAATGAACTGGACAAAATGGGGCCTTCTCAGGCTCAAAGATAAAGGAGCCTCATAGCAGGTGACAGATTAATGAAAGGAAAATAGTCCAGAACTTTACTCTTCATCCTGCTGAAACCCTTTCATGTATCCTGTTGCTTCACTCTGTCTTGCTGTCTGTGAGGAAACACCACACAGCAGTTTGCCTTCTTGCTTCTGTCTTTCCACTTTGTTATGTTTAAAGGAGAAGGACAGGACAAGGAGGGACTCCATGCTCTGCACAGAGCTAGCAGGTGGTGTGGCCATGCACAAAACTCTGCCAAGAATTCAGCTGATCCTGAACTCTGCCTCTGCCAGTCAGGCATTTTATAACCCCTGAGAAGAGACCATTTACATCCTACAGTACCACAGAGATCCTGGGTAAGCACTCGCCAAGGCTACTTGCTGTGTGATTAATTAGGAGCCACTAATGATTTTCTTACCTAGACCTTCCTTAAACAAACTCCTGTCAGAGCTTCCCAGTGACAATGATCAAGAAAAAAGGCTGAATCAACAGCTTTAACTCTGCATCGTATTACAGAGCCCAACATTTACTGACTCCATTCACACTGTCCAGCACTTCACACTGCACAGAGCCATGCTGCAGGTTTACTGTCACTGCTACCATCTACTGCAAACACTGAAAGAAACTGTTTACACAAGAACCTATCTTCCTGGAAAAAAAATTATCTGGATTTTATTCAAAACAGTTGTTGAGAGATTTCAATTCAGAACATAACAGCAGTTAATACCAACATTTATTACCAAAGTGGAAACATGCCACTTTCTCACATGGGTCTTTTTCTAACCCTCCCATAGAAAAAAATTAATACTGTCTGCTTACAAGTGTTTGGCAGGAGTTAAGACATAATTAGAAAGGGCCCTAGTTCTTTTAAGTGTGCTTCAGTTATTGTAATTTACTTTCCAATGTAATATTAAGCAAAATGGATAGTCTGGCTATTTGGATCACCATCTCAAGAGGAAATAGGGGAGTAATTATCTGGCATGAAACCAACTGGACTTCGTAACAGGCTCTTCCAACATTCCACCAGCAAATATAACATACGGGATAGTTACAAAAGGTAGTGAGCAGTGCTACATCTCAGAAAAAATCCATCTTTGCCTTGTCTCCTTTGCCATGTCCCAGAGAGTGATCCCAGCAACTCATTTAACAATCTGCAACCCAGTTCAGGAAATGCTGGGAGCCCTTTCACTGAACACAGACCTCACTCACAGCCTGAAATTTCACTGCATTAGGTTTATCTGCTGGCTTCCTCTTGTGGCCCCAGTGTTGCCCAGTGAGCCCTGTGGTGTGTCCTGCACTCCTGCACCTGCACTCACAGCCTTCACCCTCAGCTTCTCTCATTGTTTATGGACCCCAGCTTTAAAACTTTGTCCTCTGGGGTGAATCCCTGGGAGAAACCCAGGTGCCCCCCTGAAGACAATAGGACTTCTGCCACCAGCTTCAGTGGACTTGTAACTTCCTGATCCAGGAGACAGAGCTCCAGAATTGTGTTGCAGTAAGAGGCAAACCCAAACTCAGCTCTACACACTCTTCATGCTGGTTCACATCCAAGTCCAAAGTGCACAGACAGACCAATATCTGACCTTGATACCCCTGGATAGTATGAAACTTGAATTTTAAGCCCATCTGTAGGTTTGACCCAATGCTTCACAATTAATCATCATTACTGTCAAATTCATTTATAAAATAAACCCAGGACCACTGGCACACTACAAACTTAGGGAAAACTAAGGAAAGAAAGTTTTCAAAATTTTTTGGCAGGGAGGGGCTGGAGCAAGACACACACAAGCAGCAACATGACTGCACTCCCTTGTGCCCCAATTAGGAACATGCTAGAAACTGTTTGTCTTTGTTTTCAGCGACAGCATCTGGGAGCACAGCAATGCTTGGCATTCATGATGCCTCTGGAACCTTCTGTCCCAACCTAGAGCAACCAGCACCTTGAAAACACTCACAGCCTTCCTTATGCTTCAGTACATCAGGAATATTGCAGTAAGTCCCTTTTCTAAGCTTTGATTCCATCATTCTTTAAATATCAATAAATTCCCATGTCTGTCTGTTCTCTGACTGGAGTATGGTTTCTAATAGCAAGTCTCCTAAATACAGGATCCTCCCAGTTATCTAGAACTCCATGTGCTCTGTGATTCCCATTAGATAGGAAATGGACACAAGCTGCAACTTCAATCATTCACCTTTTCAACTGAGTCTATTTTTTTCTGAGTCTCACTTAGCAGAAATGGGCTCTCTGACTAATGCACCAATCCCAGGGCTCCCTCCCAAGGGGGACTTCCAAACATTTATAGTCACTGAGATGGAAAATCAAACCTCTGACTCCAGCTGACACCAGCTTCCATCAGCTTCCATTACACTAAATAAAAACTATCTTCTGAGTGCCCCAGCAAGTGGGACAGGCCATTTCCCACACTGCCAGGCCTGGAAAACAGCATGTGCACAAACTGAGAAGAAAAGCCTCATTAGTATTAATATTTACATTGCAGCCATGCCCAGGGGCCCTGGCTGGGGTGAGGGTCTTGCTGTGTTTGGTGCTACAGGAGATGAAGGTGCAAGCCCTGCTCTGAGGAGCTGCCCATCATCACTCAGCTGCTCCTGAGGTGATATCCTGTCCCTTCCCCCATGAAAGGCTGAGCATTTCCATTTCCCACCTGCCTCCTGGTCCTGCACACCCTGATACTTTTGCATTTCTGAAATCATTGTGACTTTTATGGTTGTGTATCTAAGACAAGGCTCTCTATGTCCTCTGTAGCCAACTTTTGCATTGCAGTGACCAGCAAAGAGAAGTGTCCTGGGTGGTGTAGGGGAGAAAGGGATCCAGAAGCCCAGCAGACTGGATGGAGAGGAGAAGGAAGGCTGGGGAGGGACTGCAGGGCTGCAAGGGGCTCTGCTGGGGCTGTGAGCTGCTTGCCCTCCTCCTGCCACAGCCCCCTGGGGCTGGGCACCCTCCTGGGGTCAGCAGGGAGGGGACACCAAAGGCTCCTGAAGGTTTGCAATGCACCGAGTCTCTTTGTGGTTGCCATGTGCAAAACGAAGCTTTTATCCTTTCTCTCTGAGGATTTATGGGCAGAGTTCCTCCAGTCTTACTCACTGAAATGGATGAACAGCTCTAGATGAAACTTTCAACAACTAATGACAGTAAAGTTAGCCAGAGGCAAAAACCTAGCATGAAGAAGTTCAGCCTAAATGATTAAATTTGGCAAAGTTTTAAGACAGTGAAAGAGAAAATCTTAAAAGGGGAAGTTTTGGATGACCTTAATGCAATGCACTGCAGTCTGTGGTGTCTGTAATAGGTTATTTCCAGAGCATCTGAGTGTCTTCCAGTAGTGCATTAAGCAATGTAACTAACATCTGTCACGAGC
Source organism: Poecile atricapillus (assembly GCF_030490865.1). Lineage (NCBI taxonomy): Eukaryota > Metazoa > Chordata > Aves > Passeriformes > Paridae > Poecile > Poecile atricapillus. Next base: position 3,063,107 of record NC_081258.1, on the reverse strand, counting down.
TTCATTTTCCCTCTCATCTCCTCCCTCGAGGGAAATTCTCTCATTTCTTAACCTCTACTGGACCCCCACTCAATAATGTTCATTACCTCAAGAGAAAAAGGAAAAGCCTATCAAAAAGAGGGAAAAAAGAGAAGAGATAGATAATAGATCTAAGATTCAGGCTGCTTTGGTGACATTTTAAAAGTGTTTTTTGCCAAGCAAAACAGTATTTATTTAAAAAAAAAAATTCTTTACGTGATATTAAGCATAGGAAAGGATAGACAAAATTATTTTTCCTTCACCCATGATTATTCAGCAATTTATCAACAAAATGAAACATGAACATCTGACTGGGATTATTTATTATACAGTAAGGCATTTATTTTTTGTTCACTTCACCAGGAACAGTGTCTCTGTTATGGCTAGTTAGCCATCTGTGTCCAAAGAGCTTTCAGGAAAGGATTAAACTGTCATTTGTTTTATTTCCTTTCATGAAATAACTCTCCTAACAGGGCTGGGGCAAGACTTGGGTATTGCTGGACTTGTTACTTTAAGGTGGCATTTAAAGGAGTAACTGGATCCTCCCTAGAGCTAAAGCAAAGCAATGTAAAGTTTGGGAGGTTGTTTTTGTTCTTTTTGCTCCTCACACATGCAGTGTCCTACTGGCAATGGCACAGATCAGGCAACGTCTAAGGCAGAAGTAGAATTATCTGTGGATTTCTTTTTTTAAATCTGATTCATTCATTCAATTAGCCAATAAGGGTTTAAGCACTGAGAGAATGTGCAGCTAATCAAAGCTGGAAGCAGAAGGCTGATAAAAATAACCCTGGGAGGCAGAGATATTCCAAATCCTCCAGGTGCAGGGGATTCCCAGCCCAGCAGAAGGCAGAACCGTGGCTTCCCTTGCCCACTAAAAAACTTCTGACACTTCTTCCCTGCAAAGAAAGAGCAAAAGAAGCCACCTGGTGTGGAGACTGTGCCCTCAGTAGGAGCAAACATGTGGGAAAACTTTGCCAGAAGGATGTACCTTGTGGCTCTTGCAGGGTGTCCTGGGGCTCACCAGGAGCACGAGCACCAGCAGCAGCTCACTCAGGACCTGTGTCCACAAACCAAAAACACTTTTCCGAGGAAGGGGTGGATTTGGAAAGTTTGATGCCAGCAGATCCTCACACCACACTTCCACTGAGTGATTTTCTGGAAGCACTTGGCAGCCAAAGCTCTCAGGCTCTTCCTGAAGTGACAACTGTGCTCTGTTCAAACATAACCTGCACAGGAGCTCTTGGCCAGAGTGCAAACACAGGAGACCCCTGGAGCAGCTGGACCCAGCACTGGATGGACCTCGAGGGGGACACTTTAGCCAAGGAGAGCTCTTCCAAGGGCCAAACATTTGAAAGGATCAGAAAGCAGGTTTTCTCAAGGCCTTGGCTCCAGGGATCACACATGACACTGCAGTGAATTCCACATGCCACCTCTGATCGAGTGGAAGAGCTCATTTGTCATGAGTGAGTGGTAGTTAAAGAACCAGGTATCCCATGTGAGCCACTGGCTGCAGCTCTGGAGACTGCTCCAGCAGGAGCTGCTCTGCCACAGCAAAATGCAGAATTGCAGGAGAAATAAAATACTGACATCTATAGGATGTTCGATATTTCTAGCAGCTACAAAAGGAGGAAACCCATAAATTAAAGAATATCTATTCTTTACTAAAATTTTCTGCATTCATTCACATCAAGAGCCATTTCAGCTTTTCTTCCATCATTGTTCAGGGGCTACTCAGTGCAGCCCCAAAATCGCTGTGTCCTGCCTGGACTGGCCCGCAGGACACAGCCAGTGACTCCAGGGATGATAGGGAATGGGATATGATAATGAATGGGATAAACAGAGGCACAGTGGGGGTGGACAGAGCTCTGCAGCAATGACAGCCCTCCCTGCGAGGGGATGCCTCTCCTCCAGGTACCAGGGAGTGCCACCAGCTCTGTCCCCCATGGGCAGGACAGCAGCTTCCCCTGGATGCCCCTTGCTGGGAGCACACGAGGGGCTCATTCAGGCCACTGGGAGCACACGAGGGGCTCATTCAGGCCACTGCTGCCTCGGTGGCACCGTGGGCAAGGAAACATCGACCCCTGAGGCTGACCTGAGAACCCGTGGAAGGATCAAGGCTGGTGCACACAGCCTGTCCTGGGTCACCAGTGCCCCCAGTGGGGCTGTGCTGCACCTCCTGCCCTCATCTGAAGCTGTTCTGCCTTCTTTCCTTGCTGGGTTTGAAATAACCTGGTCTGGGGCTGTGAATCCACAGAGCTGTGACCCTGCTCTCAAACCAACAGGAGCATCTAATTCTCCTGATCAATTCCCAAACAGGAGCCAAGAAAGAGGAAGGACACCCAGGGCAGGCAGCATTTTCTTAGAAGCAATACAATTTCAACACAGTTAGACTGTATCTGTTTACATTCCCAAATTGAAATAATCTTTCTCTTATCCCCCTGCCTTACCTTCCCTAACATTCCACTACCATGGTGTCAGCAGGGAATCCTGCTGCACTGTAACAGAGCTGCAATAAAGAGTTGGAGTCATGCTAGAGACTGAAACTCTCAGTTATCCAGAAAAAGCATTTCATTTTCTGCTTTGGACTGAAAATGCCTCTTCTTAGAAAGAATTGGGGTTTCCCAGCGTTCAGGAGGAAGACCTGGGAAGATGAAGTAGTTAAAATAATTTCCTTATTAATGGCTATTCTGTAACCTTTTTCCTTTCAACTTTGAGAAAAGCTTTCTGCTTTCTCTATTTACAGAACTCTAAAATAGGCAAGGTTGATTGATTTCATTAGTGATACCATACAATTCCTAGGAATTCCTAGGATTCTTGCTATGACATTTCCTCAAGGGAGCTGAGAGAAGATGCAATCACTTCCTGAGAAACAGTGAGAATATCACAAGCAGGGACAATGTCAGAATTTGGTTTCTTTACTGACTTACACAAGTGTCCCTTCATTTGCTTCTCCCCCATCCCTCTGCTACTAGGAATCTGCTAAAACACACCTGTGGGATGTTTGGGCTTTTAAATCTGTGCCTTAAATGTCCCAACAGTTCCCAAACTTGCAGAAAGTTTATTCCTATCAGGTCCTTAATCTCAGTTTTCCTGGGAAAATCTCTGCAAGTATCTTCCTTCAGAAACCCAGTACACAACATGCCTGAGCTAAAGAGTTTTTCCCCCCACCCCATGAAAACTGAATGTTCTCCAAAAGATTAAGATTTTTAGATTTAAAATTCTTGTGTTTAGGCTGAAATTACAAGCTAATAACAACAATCATGTCATTAAGTCTGGATGAAAGGTTTTGATCATAGGGAAAGTACATTCCAACACAGTTCAAATGAAAAATCTCAAAGGTTTGGGCCCCTCCCTCTCACACTCCACCTCCTCTCCCCCTCCCTGTGCTGCTGCAGAAACACAGTAAAGAGCTGGGAAAAAAAAAAAGGAAGAAAAAAGAATTTTCTCTCCAGAATGCAAGCAAAACAGTAACAAGTTTCAATTGTAACAAGATACTTATTTTCTGCACAAAACACATTTTGGTTTCTTTTCCAACAGGCTCCAGCTCACAGTAAAGGTGTAACACGTAAAGGCAAATACAGCTTATATTTTAGGAATTTCCATGATTTTTATGGATTGCATTGATGAGAAATGCATTAGTGCACTTTGAACTGCCAGTAACTATTTTGTTGTGGGATATACTTTGAATAATTCCTTTGCAAAAAGCATGATTATATATTCATTAGAAATGGAAAGTCGTCCTGGAAGACCCAAGCTTCTAAATTAATGGTATTTCAATAAATAAACTGGCATAAATTCAACATACTGATTGTCCAATTCATCTTTCTCTAAGCTAAAATATATCATTGCTCTCTAATTGCAATTCTCAGCCACGCCATACTCTTCATCTTAACTCTAAATGGTCTGCACATATTGAATCATTTGTGGTGCAATGCACAATCCTCACCCTTAATTGCATGAATACTTTATTTTTGGAACAACACAGCTCAACAATAGGCTTCATTTTCTTTTTTGACTTAGTCTCTATTAAAGTAAAGCATTTACAAAAGCTCTGTGAGCAGGGAGAGAACCTGAGTTGCCCCTCCATGACCAACAGCTCCCAGCTAATCACAAGTCAGCCCCACAGCCCCGTGAGCAGAGCAGTGATTAAACTGTGCCTCAACAAAGCAACTTTGTGCACAGCTCTGCCCTGCTCCCAGCACAAACCTCTCCCTCCTGTTATGATTGGTATTCCCCAGATGTTTGACTTCGAGCTCAGCCTTGGCAGGCAAGTCTGTGGCTGCAATTCAAGTGCCAGGCTTGAGCAGCTCCTGTGTTTATCCTGGTAATTTACACTTTGTGCTGGCTTATGGGCAGTTATGTACTTGGTTTTACAGCCACCACTTCAAACCAAGGAGTCAGTGGAAGATGCTTCCCAATTCCACCACTGGCAGGAGGCCCCGCGTCATCAAACCGTCTCTCAAAGCAAACAAGCCAACATAAAAGAACAATTTGCTTTAGAAATGATAAAAAAATGCCTGAAATCTTACTTACTAGGAAGTCTTCTTCACAGTACACCTTGCCATTGACATTGTAGAATGCTTTCCCTCGTAGTCTTCTCCCTGTTGAAACACAGGAACATCAGAATTTTGTTCTTCATCCCCAAACCCAGTTGTTCAGGATGCAAAGTGCAAAGCACATCCCCTGTGTGTCTGTGGGGTCTGTTCCTGGCCCCTCTCCTCCCTGGAGGGTCCATCCAGAGCCAGGCCTGAGGGTCAGGCTCTTGGCTCTTACCAAATCAGGTACCAAACCTTGCCTTAGGTACCAAGTAAATGTTACCTTTAAGTGTTTTGTTATGAAACCCAGCTGATAACAGTGTCTGAAAAACTTGCAATCTAAGCTCAAAATTGATTTGGGGGGAAAAAGCTCCTTTGCAAATTGAGACAATTTTCTTGGCATGTAAAATCCCAGCAGGTTCACATCCACTGCCATCAACAGCAGCAGTGTTTGTCTCCAAAGGACCACACAAAGGATACTGCATATGGATGTTCCTGCACCCTCAAAAATATTAATAATCAATGCCACAGCAGTTCCCTGCAACACTAAAGCAGTACAAGGCACGTCTAATGGAGGAAAGGGCAGTAAAAAAACACTGAAAAGGAGAGATTTTGTATTAAAGTTTTGACATTTGCCATTTCATTAGACCATGTGGAACTCCACTAGCAGCCTGTGGTAGTCATGATCTGCTGGCTCCCTTTGCAGTGAAGAAATGCACAGTATTCACAGAGAGTCCCAACAGAAAGGATTCAAACCAGGAATGCAAGAACCACCAAGCCAAATAACTTTGTAGGTACAGCACATCAGAGCTGTCTTACACCAGACTTGCTCTGCTGAAAGCAGCGCTGCTTCAGCAGAGTAAAACCAGAGAGGGAGAAGGGAAAGCAAACTCATCCCAGCTCACCTCATTCCCACTGTGCCAGGGTCCCACTGGCCAAAGCTCCCAAGAGCTCTCAGCAGCCCTTTGCAGCCTCAGATGGACAGCAGCTGCCTCAGGCTGTGCCAGCAGCAACACAGGCAAGGGACAGGGCAAGAGGAGTTCCCAGGTCAACAGATGCCAGGTCACTGCTGGAGCTTCACTCCATGGAATCAGCCTGGATGTCTCCTCCAGCGGCACCAGGAACACCACTGATCCCCGTGGGGCGGTGAGCTGAGCCAGCTGGCCAGCACAGAGGGGCAGGAGTGCTCTCCACGGTTTCCATAAACAGCGTTGAGGAAAATATGATTAATTTGCAGTGTTTGAAAACACCTTTTGCATGTTGCCACTGTGATCTGATCCTGGGAAACAGCGTGTGGCACAAAGGAGCTGGGATCTGGGCTGATGCTTTTGGGAAATCACATGCTGCATGCGGTTGTCTGGTGGTTTTACTGTCGTGGCTGAGGGAAATGCTTCTTTTGTGTGCACATTCTTGGGCTGGCGATCTCACGGCTGCTGTCTCCATACTGCTGGTAGGTGGAGTCAGCTCTTGTTTGTCTTTCCAGCTCCTGGTGGCTCTGGTGGGGACCAGGACCCTGGGGACATGGGCAATGTACCCTCTGACAGTCTGAGGTAAAGCTGGGCCATCTCCTGAACAAGGCTGGGACAGCAACCAGGGGACCTTGGGGCCTCTCTCAACTGATGCAGGAGCAACCACGTCTACATTTTCCCTCCTGCTTGTCAGAGCTGTTTTTACACCGCTCTAGGGAAAGGTGAAGTACGTGGAATGAAAGGGAAAAATGAAAGAGGCCAGAATAGCCTTGTAAAGGACGTGTTGTCTCTGTCAGATCCAGCCTTGGCACACAACTTGTCTTCAGCTGGTGGACATGAAGTGTCCAGCCAGAACAGGAACCTGCCTTGGATGTGTTGCTGCAGCACATCCCCCATGCTCACTCACCCCAGAGCTGGGTGTTTGCTGCAGGGGAAGCGGCGCTGGCCATCAGGGACAAATCCCAGCGCCGGCTGCTGGAAGGGTCTCTGCAGGAGAGCGGTGCAGGGAGGCACCAGCATCTCCCAAGGCACTGCCAAAGGGGCAGGAGGACCCCGAGATCCCACCCTGTACCCCAGCCTGGCAGTGCTGAGGTTGATAGGAATGGCACAAATTCTGCTCTGGTTCTTTCCTCAGCACAGCATCACTGGCAGGAACCAGTGGGGCCAGCACTTTCCTGGACTGGGATGGAGCAGGAAGCCTCTGATCCAAACCAACAAGGCAAATCCAGTGTTCTGGAGCACCTCTCAGACACATCACAGGTCTCAGCTGCATTTGGCAGCTGCCCAGCCCCACTGGGAGTGTCCCCATGCCACCTCTGCAGCACACTGCACTCCCAGCACAACACCTCTCAAAACTGAGAGAAAATACCATTTCCCCCATTTTTCAGCTGAAAAATACAAGACACCTATTAGGGAACTGATTTGCCTAAACTCATAAAGCAGGCAAGCAGCTTGCCCACATGATAATGACTATTACTAGCAATGATTAACAAGACTGACAGGCCTTTTACCTTACAAGAATTTCATTCAAGGACTGTACAATAATTATCTCATAAACAAGATATCACTCAACCAACCATGGATGCCTATATTGGTTTCTACATCCTGCATTTTATAAATAAAGGCAAAAATGTACATTCCTGTCCTGTGGAAGGGTTGACTGAATGACAGCACTGAACATGGTCAAACACCAGCCTCGGAGTGCATCATGTGCAGACTGCAGTCGAGAGGGAAGTGCTGCCAGGGAGACAGGAATCCTGAGGAGAGGCAGTGCTGTGGCCCCAGCCCCAGGGTGGGTGCATCACCTTGATGTTGGGATGCTTTCCCCGAGCTCCAGGTGCTGGACAAGGGGGCTTCACCTCTCAAAGGGCTGGAGCAACTCGGGGACCAGGACTGTTGGGTGTAGCTGTGACCTGTTACTGTCAATAAGGCAGAAATTACGAGTAAAAACCCCCTGATGTTGCTTTAGCCAGCTGATGCAAGCACCTGGCCAGCCAGGGAAGGTAACATCATCCTGCCCACTGGCACACAGGCCCTGCTGCTTGGCTTTCCTTTGAATGACTTCGTCTAGCCAAGCCTGGTTACTATTTGCTTTCATAATACTGAAACAAAAAAAGTCAAGAGCTTCTGACAAAACTTGATGCAACTTGCTGACGGCTCATTACAATAACAATGAGCAGCCCAGCACAGAGTTCAGAGTATGGGGTTTCACAAACACTGCACTTGGTTCCTCCTCCTCCTGCTGGATTCCCACCTTGGCATCCCTGCCCCGTCAGACCAGTTTGCAGCAGCAGCAGTGAGGAATCGGCTCTGTTTCACACCCAAAGAGCAGCAGAACAGGGGATGCACAGGGGATGTATAGGGGATGTATAGGGGATGTATAGGGGATGCACAGGGGATGCACAGGGGATGCACAGGGGATGCACACAGGGGATGCACACAGGGGATGCACACAGGGGATGCACAGGGGATGCACAGGGGATGTATAGGGGATGCACAGGGGATGCACACAGGGGATGCACAGGGAGCACACAGGGGATGCACAGGGGATGCACAGGGGATGCACAGGGGATGCACAGGGGATGTACAGGGGATGTATAGGGGATGCACAGGGGATGCACAGGGGATGCACACAGGGGATGCACACAGGGGATGCACAGGGGATGCACAGGGGATGCACACAGGGGATGCACAGGGGATGCACAGGGGATGCACAGGGGATGCACAGGGGATGCACAGGGGATGTACAGGGGATGTATAGGGGATGCACAGGGGATGCACAGGGGATGCACAGGGGATGCACAGGGGATGCACAGGGGATGCACAGGGGATGTACAGGGGATGTATAGGGGATGCACAGGGGATGCACAGGGGATGCACACAGGGGATGCACACAGGGGATGCACAGGGGATGCACAGGGGATGCACACAGGGGATGCACAGGGGATGCACAGGGGATGCACAGGGGATGCACAGGGGATGCACAGGGGATGCACAGGGGATGCACACAGGGGATGCACACAGGGGATGCACACAGGGGATGCACAGGCGATGCACAGGGGATGCACAGGGGATGTATAGGGGATGCACACAGGGGATGCACAGGGGATGCACAGGGGATGCACAGGGGATGCACAGGGGATGCACACAGGGGATGCACACAGGGGATGCACACAGGGGATGCACACAGGGGATGCACACAGGGGATGCACAGGGGATGCACAGGGGATGCACAGGGGATGCACAGGGGATGCACAGGGGATGCACACAGGGGATGCACAGGGGATGCACAGGGGATGCACAGGGGATGCACAGGGGATGCACACAGGGGATGCACACAGGGGATGCACACAGGGGATGCACACAGGGGATGCACACAGGGGATGCGCACAGGGGATGCACAGGGGATGCACACAGGGGATGCACACAGGGGATGTATAGGGGATGCACACAGGGGATGCACACAGGGGATGCACAGGGGATGCACAGGGGATGCACAGGGGATGCACACAGGGGATGCACAGGGGATGCACAGGGGATGCACACAGGGGATGCACAGGGGATGCACACAGGGGATGCACACAGGGGATGCACACAGGGGATGCACACAGGGGATGCACAGGGGATGCACAGGGGATGCACAGGGGATGCACAGGGGATGCACACAGGGGATGCACAGGGGATGCACAGGGGATGCACACAGGGGATGCACACAGGGGATGCACAGGGGATGCACACAGGGGATGCACACAGGGGATGCACACAGGGGATGCACACAGGGCATGCACAGGGGATGCACACAGGGGATGCACAGGGGATGCACAGGGGATGCACAGGGGATGCACAGGGGATGCACAGGGGATGCACAGGGGATGCACAGGGGATGCACAGGGGGACCTGGCCCGGGGCAGGAGCCACCCAGCTGAGTGCAGGCTCCTGACACCAGCAGCAGCTTTTGGGGGGAAGCCCCTTCTCCCCCGAGTGCTCTTCAGCCTTGTTTTCCCACAGTAAACAAAGATTTTGCACTGCCAGTGACAAACAAATAGTTTCCATTTCCCAACAGCCCCACCTTGGAGGGGGAGCGAGCACCAGGAGAAGGGAGTCCCACCACCTTGGGTGGGAGGCAGAGACCTCACAAACGCCCCAGCAAACAGTGCAAACATTCACGAGATAATCTAGAAGATAATAAAATGAAAGCTAGCAATGACTCTATCCCAAGGACTGATCACAACTGGTGATTGCAACCAACATGACAAACATCCAAAAGAATGCAGGTTCTGTGGAACTCTAAAAAAAATGAGAAATTAAAGCAGAACCATCTCTAAGTTTTTAACAGTGGTTTGGACATTTAACCATTTTATAAATGTCTGTTATTTAAATGTGTCCATCAACTACTTCCTGCACAATTTTTATCTCCTACATGTCACAGACTAGAAGGAATGGGAGAGCTGCTCCTTTATCAAAGGGTCCAACTCAAAGACAGCTTGCAAAAGGAAAAATGAACTCCAGTTCACTTGGGTTGTCCACAGTGTTCTCCCCAGTCTCCACAACACTTTGCTGCCTGGTGAGAACACACCAGCCAGGAAGCCAAGATGCAACACAACTTTTTTCCACTCCTGTTTCAAATGCTGCTCTAGGTCCCCACGGAACTAAACGTGAATGAGCCCAGATTTTACAGTCCTGGGGACATGGCCCAAAAGAGCACTGCAAGTGTCCTGCCTTTCCCCTCCAGCCTGGAAAGCATCACTGCTGCTGCTGGCCGTGAGTGTTTGCCTGTGGAGAGGTCAGTTTATCAATCACAGCCTTCAGTGGAAGATCTCCTGTCTCACACAGGATGGATGCAACCAGAGCAGGGGCTGACACCCCCCTGGCTGCTGTAAAACAGGAGATAGGAATGTCTCATTGTCACAGCAGGGTTATTAGACCTAATTATTGTTTGCAGCGTGCTTTGAAGTTGAAAAGTGCTAAGCATTATTATAATATTTCAAGTTCTTTGATGATTGAAAACACACAACCCTTTGGTAATCATGATTTAGTAGTATTGTGAAGTAAGCAAGTTCATGTGAGAAGCCTGCATTGTCTCCGTGCCTGACGCTACTCAAACACAAGCAGCTCCCCTCTGACATCATGGGAATGCTGCAGCCCCAGCCCTGCCTCCCAGATAATGCCTGCTGCATCCCAGAGATTACCAGCGTGCTGAAAAACCCACAGCACAGCACCCCCTCACCATCAGGCTCCCTCTCCTGCCACTCTCAACAGAGATGTGCCTCTAGTAACTTCATGTGGGAAAGTTTCAGTGTTAGAGGAGACAAAGAGTGAAGTGACTAATAATGTCCAGTTACTCCTAATGTCACAGCTATGTGTTAATATCACAGGGATACTGTTTTAGCCACAAAATGTAATTAAACCTTCCCATATGGAGTGCAATCCAGTTGTAGGCATCACTGCTGAAGATGGGAAATTCATTAAAGCAGAGTTAATTAACAGTCTGAACAGCCCAAGTTAACACCATGGGATATCGCATCAGTGGCTGCCATTCCTGCTGGCTGGGGACATGGCTGTACAGTGCAGGGAGAGCCAAGGCACAGGCAGGGTGGCTGTTCCTGCTCTGCCAGAGCCCCCAGCATGGCCATGTCCTGCTCCTGCTGGGAAAGGGGCATCCAGGAGCTCCTGTCCTGTCTCACAGCAAGACAGATCCACAGCATCCCTCTTTAACAGCTTTCTGGAGGCAGAAAAAATATAAAAATCTCACATTGCTTCTCTCCTTGAGATTCTTCCTCCTTCCTATTTAATGAAGTGTCAGTGCTAAGGCTGATCAGGACACACAGAGAGGATCTCTGCAAGCTCTGGTCCATGACTTGTCTAGCTTCCTGAGCGTGGCAGCCTGAGCTCTTCATGCCTGGCTGACCAAAGAACTGTGCCTGTTTTAGTTAGCAATATTAAACATGGACCTAATTGCTCGTTAACTGCTTTGATGCCATCCCTGCAGTGACCGATGTGACACCAGCACCAGGACTCGTCTCATCCCAGCACCTTAAGTGACAGTCTCCCAAAGCCAGGCTGCAGTGATGTGTGAACACACACACAGAGCATTAATACAGAACAACATTCACTCAAATATCTCCCAGCTACCTTAACAGTGAAGGAAAGCTCCCATGTATTGCCCCAAAGCCCTGTGCAAGTGGAATGAGACACAAGGTGGCTTGAGCTGAGCAAATGCTTCTGCCTGCCCACAGCTCACCTTGCCACACTCTCCATCACTGCTCAGTGAAATGGAAACTTTTACCAAGCCAAACCTGGCTTTTGTTTTGCAAAACGCTCTGGCTCTTGGTCTGGGGCTGCTGGGATTGTGAGCTGGTCTGTGGTGCATCCACAGGCTGCCCACACTCCCAAAGGCACTTTCCAGCCAGGGTCCTCTTGAAGGTCCTGCCCACAGCAGCATCCCCATGGGCACCACTGCCCACCAGCCCCTGGCACAGGCTGCAGCTTCTGCATGTGAGCAGTGACCATCTCTGAGCTGTGTGACACCACCTGCTGACCGAGGAACTGGCCACACAGAACCCAAAAGATGAAGGGCAAGAGAAACCTCCACAACCCAAACCAGTTCTCCACAAACCCCTAGGCTGGACAGCCACTATTTCTGAACAGTAGAAGCTAAAATTTAAGTCACCAGCTGAGTCCAAAAGCTGAAACTTCAAGAAAAATACCGATTTTTACAAACACAATAAATAATTGAAAACGTTAAGTAATAACAAACCACCCCTGCTACCTCCTCTGCCCAGACACCTCTGGCTAAAACAGGAGCAGAATTTCACCTAGAGAATTGTTTCCTTTTAAGCAGCAGAGGAGGTTTGCCTGCCTAGGAATTGAAGATGTGCCAAAAGAAAACAAAAGCTTCTAATCCTTTATCTGTTACCATTGCTCCTTTACTCACATGTGAGTTTGGGCCTGGAGTTGCCCATCCTGGCTCACTCTGCCTCTCTCACAGGGGTTTTCTTTCCACAGGGTTTCTGCTCCCCACCCATTGAGCAGGGCAAACCCAGGCTGCTTTAGCCTCTCAATAACTGTTAATTAAGTTTTTCTCCTTGGTTTCCTACAGTGGATTCACACAAAGGCACCGAGCACAGGCTCTCCATGCTGGGGTCCTGTGATGAAGCTGCCACCACAGTCAGGGTGCCAGGAGGGGACTGAGCTCCAGCCCCTGGGCTTGGAGAAACTTCCATCCCCCCACTGCCATGGCCCCCTCCCCTCCTCATAATGCTCAGCCTTTGTGAAAGAAGGGGTGAATTTCTAGGGTTTTCAGGGGTTTTAAGATAGGGGAAGAAAAAAACTCGATGCCAAATTCCTTTGAATAGAAGATACTGCATGTTGGCAGAAGCCACTTTTCACAGACTCTGGCCGTTTGAAATCTGAAACACTAAAAAGTGGCTACTGTGGATGTGCTGTATTCTTCTTTTCAAAGCAATCTGGCACACAATTTTGCTCCCCTGTTCCAGGACCCAATCCTGCATTCCTTTCACGCTCAGACTCCCATTGACTTTAAGGAATGCAGGATTGGATCCTAAATGTGTGCTTTACTCACACAATAGCTCCTCATGGTTACGATCTATTGAGAAAGGCACACTTTAAAAACCATTTGGAATTGCAGGCTCATCCACCAGGCCAGAATGCCTGTAAAGATCTCCCATTATTTCAGGAAAAATGCTCAGTGTCTGGATTGCACACACACACTCTCACACGTTTTCCTGGTTTCAAGCTGCAGGCACAGCTTAGCTTGAGATGCATCAAAATATTTTGAGCACTGACCTGATAGCTCCTAAAGAAACCACGTGTAATTTTAGGTTTTTAAAAAAAAAACAAAACTCTGAGGAAAAAAAAGGGAGAAAAAAAAAAAAAAAGCCACCAAAGCAAACATATAAGCAGCTGAATCTTAAGGTCGGGTTTTTCAGAGAACTTTTGTAAAAGCCTCTAAAAGACCAGCCCTGGCTAAGACAAAACAGAGCCTTGCACTGCTATTTTTGAGGATGCTGTATATTGAGTTACGAGGCTATTACGATGCAAATCTCAAATGTACAAGCTTTTTACTCGGCCATAAACACAAAACAGTATACATTGTCCTTTCAGAAGAAAAGGTTTGCTGCTAAAATAGCAGAAGCCCTACGTAAATAACCAACATTCTTTCTGCCTGAGGTCACTGACTTGGCCTATTCAATTCCAGGCTAGTCTGGGATTTGACAATCTAAGCAGGGGAGAGGCCCTTTCCTTTTTTTCAAAAGAATGCTGGGATTTTATTTGAAATTTAAACTCTTGCAAACAAAAGGTGGCATCGTATGTTGGAGGCCTATGAAGGTGGAGTACAGGATGTGTATTGTTTTCTCCCTTTACATAGGTTCTTTCAGGAAAGAGTATTCAGAGTCTGTGAACAAATTCCAATAAAATATTATCATCAGGTAGGCAGACATAGCAAGATATGAACAAACATTTTAAAGAGATTCAATTCCAAGAAATATTGATGTGGAAAAAGCATAAAAAAACGGTTTAAAATGATAATTTAAATTATCATTTAAAATAAATTATTTTCAAATTAATAATTGGAAACCATTTTCTAGTTTAAGATCCTATACTGATTCATATTTGTACACCAAAACCGAGCTTTTCAGTGCAAATTAACCGTGGCTACAAAGTCAGCATTCTTTCTCACTCTCCATCTCGTTGCTCTGCCCTGGGGAAGCAGATGGTAGTTAACTATTTTTCCTCCCAATTACCGTTTCCCTGCTCTTCCCTGGACTCTCACAAAAGCACACTCTGGTGTAATACAATTATCATCCTCTCCCTGCTGCCCCGCCGGGCTCGCAGCTGCTGGGGATGGAGCCCCAGGTACCAGCATCCCCAGGAAGGGCTCTGTGCTCTGCACCCACCAACGTGCCACAAAATCCCAGGGAAAACACAGCACAACCATTCTGACCTGTGTGTAAGCCCGAGGTAAACTCGAGATTCTCCTCTGCAGTTTAACCTTAACCTGCCATGAGTGAAGAACTTCATTAACTTCCCCTGGAAGGGAAACACCTCTGTACCCCGTGATGCTCCTTTGCTGCGTCCTGCATCCCAGAGATCTCCGCAGGACTCTGCCCACCACAGCCCCAGGTGGGTGCTGGACACATTTCTGAGGTGTGCAGGGCACATTTCTGCCCCAACCTCTCTGCATGACTGCAGCTGTCAGCCTCCAGCAGGATTATGTAGATAGATAGCTAATATCTTTTGTTACCTTGCTGGAAAACCCCACCTTTCTTGGCAGGGTATCCCTAATCTCCGTGCCATGTTTACTCTAGTGTGGAATTCTCTCTTCCTTTCTGTCTCCTCCTACTCTTCAGTCAGGTTATTTAACCAAAAGGTTGCTTAAAGCTGCAGGGACAAGAAGCTCTCTGACCTCTGGCACTCTGGCAAGGCGTTCCTGTGCAGACTGTGTTATAAACTTAGCAGATACTTTCAGGCTTCCATATAATTTGCTGAAGTTTAAATTGGCAGATGTTTCCTTTCTCTCCCACTTACATATTTATTCTACCCCATACCACCCATCAATTTCTGGGTTAACACATAAATTATTTCCACAGAGCTCTAACAGAAGAACCTATGCTGAAAAAGGGTTTGCAAAAACAAGCCAAGTACATATTTAAAAACAGAAATACAACTGCCTGCATTGATCTAACAGCTACTTTGGGTCCATATATTAACACATATCTTAAAATATATATTACTTAACAACCCAGCAAGTGGCAACACAAGAAAATGTAAAATAAAGCTCCAAGTGTACTTCAATTTAATGTTTTTCCCCCAGGGCTGGGTTTACAAATGCAAAAAAACCCCACCAAACCATGAGAGGCCTCCCCACCACTCACAAGCTGGGAGGGCAGGAGGGGGTGCAGCTCTTCCCCCAAGGTAGCTTCCACTGTGGGAAGCTTTCACCGCTCCATCACAGCCTCTTGTTCGTTATCAGCAAGGAATTCCAATTTTCCAGCTGCTGCCTGTAAGCCAGGACTTAAAAGAGCACTTGTCTTATCACACTGTCCCAGGGTGCAAGTGCCAGCCCATTCCATGGCAGAGTAAATCCATCCCCAAAGTGCAGCCCAAGCCTTCCAGGCAGGACACGGCCTCCAGGAGCCTGGCTGGAGCCCTGTGTGCCATGGGGGTGCCTCTCATTCCAGCAAGAGCCACCACAATGTGAGCAACAAGCCTCCATCCATCCTGGCTCCACATCTGGCCAGAAGTGGAAGCTCACTGGAAGGAGCACTGCAAACAGAGCTCACACAGCTGCAGTGTTCCCAAGAATAACCTCTCAGCTTCCAGCAGCCAGCACTTAAGGCCTTCCTGCACCACAGGTTGCATCATAACTATTATGTTTAATAGCCTCACTGGAGCAATTCTTCTCTAATTTGTCTAATTTCTCTATGAGATCATTTATATTTTTGGCCTCCACGCTGTCCCTATGGCAGAGTCCCACAATTTCACTTGCATTGTATGAAACATTCTCTTTTTTTGTTTTGAACCTCTGCCGATCTCAAGCTCCTGTTGCATCCTAGAGAACACAGCAGCCTCCAGAGTCATCACCAGCAGAATAAAGAGCTCTCTAAGTCAAAGTCTGACACTTCAGCTGCACCTGGATATGAATGGGATGCACATCTCCAGCACAACTGGTATTTTTATCTAGCAGCATTCTGAGACTCTGCTCAGGCCTTCTTTTGGACACACACACGGAACAGAGTCCCTGAATCAAAGTTCACACTGTGGGATCTCCCTGAGGGAAACAGGATCAACCTCCTGAGCTCTGCACTGCCCCAAGTTCCTGAGCAGCCTTTGTGAGGGATGTGCTGTGAAACACAAAGGGAGGCAACTCCTATGGGAATGCATCCAACAGGACTAAAGGAAGAAAAGAAGGAAGAAGAAGGAAGAAATAAAAAAGGATGTTTGGTGTCAGGTGGACATTCAGAGCAGGGCAAGAACCCACTGGAGCCTCCACCTGAAAACTGGTAAATTCTGGGTAAGGTTGTTGGGTACTGCAGACCCCTCACCACTGATACATTGAACCATTGCAGGTTCTTTCCTGCAAGTCATTAATTTCCATTCAAGTTCAGCCTCAACTCAAAGTCCCAGCTTAGCCAGACTCTGAAGCATGTGAGACATCTGAACAGGAGCTGGAAGAGCAGGCAGGTTGCTGAATGTCATCTCAGCATGGAGTGAGCTGCAGCATCACCTCTCCCAACATATAAAAAAGCATGTTGAACAAAAAGAGTGGACAGAGCCCAGTCCTGTGGCAACATGCAGGAGAGCCTCAAGGGAGATGAGCAATTTCCCTAAACTCTCTCGTGCGTTGTCTCACAGGAACAAGAATGGATTTGCAGAGTTCACTCGCACCATGTGAGTCAGCACCCAGCACCAGAGCATCAAAGGGCGCTGCTGCTCAACCTCCACACGCCAGCAGGGCTTGGCTTGAGTCCTGTCCACAAAGTGCTCAGCAGCCAGCACCCACGGCACCCCACGCTGGTGAAATCAAGCTCACAGTGCACAATTCCCCTTCCCCTGAGATAAATCTTTGCAATAAAGTGAGATTGTTAAGATCCACGGTGCCTAGAAATGACATCTTGAGCAACAGCTGTAACCCTTTTCTTCATGGGACAATGGAAGAATGTGTCAGGGAGTGGTCCTTGGGTCCAGAAGCACGAAGAAAACTCAGCACAGTACACAGTGAGAGAAGTTCAGAATGACTAAGTATTAAAGCATCTGCTAGTTTTGAAGGGCATTCTCTGGGTTTAGATTATGTAGCTGTAAATTTGAAAGACCTGCACAGAGAACAACTCTCCTGTTGCCCACATTGGTGAACAATTACACTGATGTCAATAACATTACTTCAGATTTATCCTGGGTAACTTGGAATAAAACCTCTCTAGGACCTTAGATATGTGTTTTAGACAATATTCCAGTATTCTTTGCTGTAAACAAAACAAAACTGAAAATCATAGTTGTACTCAGTTACTGAAATGGACTGGGGTTTGCTCAGCCAATTTGAAATCTAATCAAAGCTCAGCCCTCCTTGATGTTTTGTGCTGGACTGACCACAGCTTCCTGCAACAGGTCACATTAGTACTGAAGCCACAAGCAGCTCCCAAGCCAGAGGGTGAATAGGTACAGCTCCTGACAGTACACTCACTTCTTCTGGCACTCAGGTACAATAAGGATATTGTTCCTTTAATGCTTAGCTTTCCTTTTAAGAAGTATGTGAGATTTCAGCCAATTCTCCACAACGATTAGTTCAGGATGAATGTACTTAACTCAGGATTCAGCTGGAAAGAGCCCAAGTAGATGCAATCAATTTTCTGCTAAATCCACTTCCTTCCTCTCTTCTCTACCCAGCATGAGACATCAGCTCTCCACTACAGCCACTGGTGACTAAGACACTGCAAACCTCTGCCTTCAGCCATGCTCCTATCAAAGCTGCTTACTCCTGATTTCCCCTGGTTTTTGGGTTTTGCATATCCTGTTCACTTGCCCAACATTTGGGCTAGGGGGAAAAGGCTAGAAGCAAATATGAAAAAGCAGCTATACAGCAAACCACAAACATCAAATGCACTGGCTCCTGTGACCCAGAAGTTAATCACTCACAACTGCAGAACTCCACTGATAAAGAACTTTCCCCTCTGTGCAAATTTTGAAACCTCCTCGAGGTTTCAATGTGCAGGTACTGTATGATCTGCTGGCTTCTGTGCTGCCATCTCTGTATGTGAAACAAATTACCTTCACCATCATCACCCAAACCCCACAGGACTTCAGAGAGAGCAGCCACTGGCTCCTCTCGTGAACCAGCCTCATGCAGCAGGGCCCAAACCAGCACATTCTAACAACAGGGATGATTTGCCACTTGAATATAAACAGGCTAATAAAAAATAACATCCCTTCAAAAACAATGATCTCTGGCTCTCACCTACATACTTTCTTAAGAGATTAAATAGATGATTTCCAGCCTTATTTTCCCAAGTGCATACATTGTGCTTTGTTAAATAACTCATGGAATCAGCAGAACAAGTCCTGGTGGCTGTGTGTTCTTTAGGCTTTCTTCCCTAGTCCAAACTTTTGATCATGCTCCCCTACCAGTAAAACAATGTTTGCACGTGCATTCCAATACATGTACATTTATATATTTATAAATTATAAACATTCACTTGTGAAGTATTTTCTTCCTGCACCCTAAAGGATCATCTTGGCCACTTGTCTGGGGAGACTGCTGCTCTAGAGACCACTGCACTGTTAATACTGATTCAGCAAATTGTTTCTATGGGTCTGAATTTACACTGCTGTGGTTCCTAAGGTCAGTAATCCACTGACTCACTCAGTGAAGGTTTTTGCATTACTTCCAGGAAAAATTTTGCAGGCAGTGCAGTTGGAAGTGTGATAGTGCAGAGAACCCAGGGAGCCAGGGGAGTTGTGTGACTGAATCTAATTTAATGTCAGGACATAGCACACTCGTGTTTTAGAGCACACTGACAGACAACTGCTGAGATGTAAGAGTGAGTAATCAAAAACAAGCAATCAATCCATTCCTGCCTTTAAATATGCACTAAATCAGGGGCCTGTCACTCTGCACAGGCACAGCTATAAGAGCTGGAAGGTATTGGTGGCTGTGTGCTGGCACAGTCACCACACCAGCACAGCAAACCCTGCTGGATGGAGTCAGAGCCACTGCTCTTCTTACAGCAGATACTTCAAAAGTGTCTCTAGTCCAGTTCCCTGCCTGGCTCATCATTCACTTTTGCTACCACTACTCCAAACACAGTGCAAGTTCACAGGAGTTTGGTAAACAGTTATGCTGGAAAGTTTTAGGCAAGAAGAAATCAGGTTGGGGGCTGGTGGAGAGGAGGAGAAAGCACCAAGCCTATGTGGACATCCAGAGCAGGGAGTGCTGCTGGAAGCCCTTTCCCAGCCATGGTGGCTGCCTGGCCCAGGCTGGGCTGCAGGAGCTGGATGAGGGAGCAGCAGGGGATGGCAGAGCCAGGGGAGCAGCAGGGGATGGCACAGCCAGGGATGAGGGAGCAGCAGGGGATGGCAGAGCCAGGGATGGGGGAGCAGCAGGGGATGGCAGAGCCAGGGGAGCAGCAGAGGATGGCAGAGCCAGGGATGGGGGAGCAGCAGGGGATGGCAGAGCCAGGGATGAAGGAGCAGCAGGGGATGGCAGAGCCAGGGGAGCAGCAGGGGATGGCAGAGCCAGGGATGGGGGAGCAGCAGGGGATGGCAGAGCCAGGGATGGGGGAGCAGCAGGGGATGGCAGAGCCAGGGATGGGGGAGCAGCAGGGGATGGCAGAGCCAGGGATGAAGGAGCAGCAGGGGATGGCAGAGCCAGGGATGAGGGAGCAGCAGGGGATGGCACAGCGAGGGCCAGGCCCAAGACTGAGCCACAGCAGAGGAGCAGTAAGAGCACATCAGGAGGGCCCTAAACAGGAATGGGAAAGGAACACAGGATTTTGTGCACCCATAAAAGGAGCCTGTGGGGACAGGAAGAGCAGGACAGTGCACAAGGCAGTGAGGGACCCCATCACCAAGCACCCAGCACTGCTGTGCCACCGGCACCCCATGGCATGAACGGGCAGAGGAGAGGGAGGGTCTCCTGTGGGACCTGAAACCTGGCCCTCCAGGCCTGCTCCTAACACCACAAGGCAGAAAGCACTCATGGGGCATTTTGGGAATGGCTCCCAGTCACCTCAAAAGCAATGGAGTTTACCTTGGGGTTTTTAAACCCAATTACAGAGGCCATGACTGTCAAAAGCCTCCTGGGCACCTTCCTGCTCCAAACAGCATGAGGAGACCAGAGCACATGAAAAACCACTGGTGCTTTGAGAGGATGAGTGACACTTTTGGCCCCATGGGCTGCCAGGTCCCTCCAGTCACGTCACACACAAACACAAAAACACACTACACACGTTACACATCATTAAACATTACATACATTACATGACATTAAACATGCTTCATCTTCATGTGTCACTTGGCTTTGCAGGACGTGGGACTGAGATGGAAATGCTCTTTGCCACTTCAGCATAAAGGGTGGGTTATTTATTGCCCAGGAACAGCCATTTTATGGGTGAAATGCTGAAAGCACTGAACACCCACCACCCCAAAACAATGGCAGGAGGTTACTCTGGCCCATGACCAGAGGGCACAACCTTCTCTCAAGTCCCCAGTGTCTGTGAGAAATGAAGCAAGAGGCCCAAGTGTTCACCAAACACTCAACACCATTCCCTGAGGAACCCCAGCACCATTCCCAGAGGAACCCCAGCACCATTCCCAGAGGAACCTCAGCACCATTCCCAGAGGAACCCCAGCACCATTCCCAGAGGAACCCCAGCACCATTCCCAGAGGAACCTCAGCACCATTCCCAGAGGAATCTCAGCACCATTCCCAGAGGAACCCAACACCATTCCCAGAGGAATCTCAGCATCATTCCCAGAGGAACCCAACACCATTCCCAGAGGAATCTCAGCATCATTCCCAGAGGAACCTCAGCACCGCTCCCTCCTCACTCCTTGCAAGCCCTGAGCCTGCAGGGATGTTTGGGACAGGCGAGGAACACAGAACTACGCCTGAAGTTATTACACTCCTGCTCTCTCCACTGCTTGAAGAAAATAACCCTCATTAATTTGTAGCCAGGAGATTGGGTAAGTCCTGCTGGGGACAGCCCAGCACCAAGAGCACAGCACAGCATCTCCACTCCATCAAACACCTGGGAATTGCCAGAGGGAGCCACTGACCCCTGTGAAGGGAGCAGCACTGGATATGGATGGACTGGACACTGGTGAGGTGTGACAGTGACCAAGGGCAGGGTTTGCTTCAGATTTCCTTTCAGAAAGCATTTACTGTACTTAACTCAAACTTGTGGGATCAAGTTTGCAAGTGTGACAATTGCATATTTTTACTTGTGTCAGTTCAGTGCAAGGCACCCACGTGTAGGATTCACACTGGTAAAATAATAGGAATTTCACAAAAAAACCCATAACATAATTCCTTACTGTTTCTGGCACGGTGTCCACAATCAAAGCCATATTGCAAAATGACATTATTTTTATACTGACCTGGGGATTGCTGTCGGTGTGATGGGAGCAAGCTCCTGCTGCCCAGCTCAGAGCTCATCACACTGCCCTCCATGAGCTCAACACTACTCCAGCACTAACTGAAACTGGATTTGGCCATGAGTGATGATAAATCTAGAAAGTCCCAGAAGTTTTGGTCAAAGTCAGGATTTTCAGGAAATGAGATATTTATTGGAAGCAAGGGAAAAAAACAGCTTTCTGGCCAAGATTGAATTTACTGAGTTTCTTCCTGTTCTGTGTTCTAAGGGAATGAGGCAGTGAGGGATGGTTGGAAACAAGAGCTCTTCATTACCTGGGTTAAAACAAGCTAAAATTTTCTGAGAAGTCCAAGGAGAGGAGAAAACATCCATTGCTGGTAAATAACTCTGACCTGTAGAAGTGAATTTACCAGAACCAAGCTGGTCAGTCCGTAACAGTAATTTTATAAGCAGACAAAACATTCAGGTCATGTCAAATACCAGGAGTTACCAAAGCACTTTCCTTGGTGCCCAAGGCCAGCCCACTGCCGCTAGAATCGGCCAATCCTCCCGAGTCCTCTCATTTAAATGAGAAAAATTTATGGTTGTTTATGTAGGCTTCATGCCAAGCCTGTTTCTCTGATAAGCTTCTCTGGTGCATTTGTGTCTCACATCCGATTTAGAGTCCTCTGAATACTGGAGACAGCATTCCTTGGATACTGAAAATAAATTAAAAACACAACGTTGGGCTTGGACAGAGGAATGGGAACGCTTTTGACGTGGCCCAGGCACTGAGGGCTCTTGGGAGCAGTGCTGGGAAAGCAGACTTTTTAAAATCTTGCATTAGTCCATTTATTTAATGATATATAATCCTCAAACTGGTCCCCCATAAACTGTAAATACGCATTATTTAAGCAAGTAATTAGTTTCAGTAGCATGCAGTAGCAGCTGTATGGTTTGGCTGCCAGACACTGCAAGTGTTTCCTCCAGCAAATGCAGCTATTTGTGCTATTTGTGATATAACAATCATTACTGAAAGATTTAAAAAACTTCTCACTCCTCTGGTGCTTTCACCTCAGGATCTCCACATAATTTCTATGTACTGAAAGCAGCACAGTAACACCCAGGTGAGGGAGGGGAGAAGAATTATGTCAACATGGGCCAAGCCAGACAGACAAAGTGATCTGTCCAAGAGGACAAGGAGCCCTTAGCAAGTGGAAAAAACCTGTCCTCTGCCTCCCTGGGCTGATCCATCCCTTGGTGACCACCAACCTACCAATCCTCTCAGCTAAGAATTGTTCCTCTGTCATTTGCCAATATCCTCTGCCAGAAGAAAGCCTCAAACACAGAGTGCTGAAGTCTGCTGCAACTGCATATTTTATAAATGTGAAGACAAACTTTAGCAAAAGAAAAAAGATTCTTTCTTTTGTTTTGTACATGGCAAGATCCTTATGGGAAAGAGCTTTTCTAGTCCCACAGGAAGTCAAAGCATCCTTAAGGTGAAGGGTGGCAGTGGAAACCTTTGATCTGTAAAATGAATTTGCAAGGTAAAACCCAGGCAGCTTTCTGGTGAGAACCTCAATGTGTTTTTAGGCCATACAGACAACTCTCCCTGGAAATAAGCAGTTAACAAGAATTAAGGATGAGATTGTAACCCAGCTTGGACAGGGGGCATGGCTGAGGAGCAAAGCCAGAGTTCTCCTGTCAGACAGCTCAGGAGGTGAAGGCAACAGAAGCAGCAAAAACCAGATTTCCTGATCATGCTGTGTCCTCTGCTAAGAGCTCCAGTCCTGGTCAGGTGGGAGCTGCAGAGCTGGACTGAGAGCTGGCCTGGCAGGAGGGGAGAGGTCCTGTCCCTGCACTGTCACCAGGGAATGACAACAAGCCCAAGACTAGAAACAGCAGGAAAACAGGTAACAGGAATAAGAACAGAAAACTATTTTGGAGTTTGGAAAAGGAATTTTTGCTGGTGAGGGAGGACAGACTAAAGTTTCCATGGCAGCAAAGTGGTATAATCCTGCCTCCTTGATATGGGGATGATGAGCTGCCAGAAGTCCTTAGACACTGGGAATTCCAGGAAAAGCCAAAGATACACATAACAAATCAAAACAGGCAATTACCAGGGCACAGTAAGATTTCAAACAGTCCCAGTGGAGCTCACTATATTCTGGAGATAAAGGTACTGACAAGCAAGTTAAGATCTTGACTAAAGTCATCCACGGTGCCTCTTTGAGATGGAAAACAAAAGACGCCCACACAGAAACAGCAACAAAGTTTGAATTCTTCAGTAGCAGACACATCAGAGCAAATGCAGGCAGAAAGAAAAAGACAACACATGAGGAATGGAAAACGTCCCACAAGATGCATCAGAGACAAAAACTGAAGTTCAATCCTTCCAACACACCAGGAAAACAATCAGGTAGTGGTGGCCCACTGAGCAGCAATGGTGAGATCAACACCAGGGGCAAAGGAAAGCTGGAGAGGCACCCAAATTCCAGGAGAGGATCCAGGTGATCCCCAGCTTTAGGACAGGCTGAACGTGTTTATAAACATGGACAGGTTTTGTATGAGGATAAAATGTACTGGGACAGGCACCAGGAAAGAAATCATCAGTTGGTTGTGGGCACGGATTCCCTGAGTGCTGAAGGACAAACCTGATTAACTGCATGTGTGGACACAGAATTGACTTTTTGTTCAAGAACTGATGATGATCTGCATTACATGAAAAATTATTTTGGAGTTTAGTTTGCAGGTTTAGTTTTCAGATGAGCAAAAATTAAGGACACTACTAAAGCATTTTTCACACTTGGCGAAATATATAGGGACAATATACAGGAGAAACAGATCAACAGAATTACAGGAAACCAACCCTGTGTTTGCCCTTTAATTCAATTTTTTCTCCACTTTTTCCTTCCACCTGTTTTTTGGTAACACTTAAAAATTACAGAACCTGGAAATGGGAAACAGAAACATCTGCTGACAACGTCAATGACTTGCCTGTGCTCTGCTCTGGATTATCTGGATTTCTTCCCTTCTGAGAGACAAACTCAACAGCAGCCCAAGGGAATCTCTTCTTTTGTAGCAACTGAGGTGTGTTCCAAGAGAACATTTTGAATGGGTAGAGGGGAAGGTAAGAAAGTTAAAACAGAGAGTAGCAGGGAAGACTGAACACCCAAAAGATGTGGGTTTCAGAGAAGACCATCAAGACCTGCAGATAAAAGATGTCGATAAGGAACTGGGGAAATTTAACCAAATCTTGTTATTCTAGAAAATAGGTGACATTTCAGATTCACAAAACTGTACAAAGAAGTGATTAGGTTCTCTGGAGTTTTTAGAGAAATAAAAAACAGAGACAGAAACCTTGTTAATTAGAGCACATTTTTTGTACTTTATGTGTTTTCCAACCCTTGAAAGGATCACAGGTGCCATCAGTGAATTATTCCACATTATGAATACAAAAATTTTGTGGAAGGAATACATCTATGGTCAATGAACACAGAAGAAAGTTTCTGTCATGAGTTGCCAGGCAACCCCACCAATTAAAACAGCCATCCAAAGCCATATATTTCATGCTGGAATCATTAATAGCAGAATGCAATTACAGCCCTTCAAGGAAACAAGGAGACAGGGACAAACCACCAGCCAACCATTGATCACATGCCCTCTGATCATCAGAAATAGAGAAGCATTTCCCAGTTCCCTGGCAGCCAGGTACTGACCCCACAACCTTTCCCTGGGGCTGAGCCTCCAGCTCCACCACAGCTGCTAAAGCAGCTCTCAGAGAAGAGTGGCACTGTGCCAAGACACACACTCCCCCAACCAAAAAAAACCTTTAAGCACCTTCATCTTCAGTATCTGGGATGCCCCCATGGAAGTAAAGCAATCAGATAAGCCAGCTCTAAAAAATCCAGGTTCTCTCCTAGAGCTGAACTAAATTTAAATTAGTCACAGAATCGAAAACATCTCATGACATAATATTTACAGCACAGTCTGTAGAAAGGACCCAGCAATGGAGTGCTTTATTTCCAGCCCAGCACACACATCAGTGCCCTGCTGGGCCACAGCTACCTGGGACAACAGGCAGCAATGCAGGAAAATACAAAATGCCTCCTAAAAAGTAAAACCCAACTACATAAATTTCAAATAAAGGAGAGTTTCCTGTGTCTATCCCATCTCAAACATTTCTGATGACCCTTTCCCATCCCATTGTTTTTGTTCTTCTAAAGCCTGGGATATTATCAGACTAACCATGGAACAAGATAAAACATTTTTCTAGCAATCAGTACCCAAAGATACTTGGGCTCTTACATGTGCTGATATCCAAGTTTGACTTTTAATTAAAATTAAGCTTACATTATTTTGCTGAGACTCAGTCATGGCTCGGAGTCTTGCACAGGGGACCCCAAACCATGTGAAGCCAGCTGAAATCTCTGCCATCCTCTGCCACCACCCTTCCCTGAGTCCTGCACTGGGGGCTTGAAATGGCTTTATCCATCTGGCAGGTGTTAAATGGGAAGTGTGGGGCTGAGCAGAGGCTGTAACTCATCCCAGAGATGCAGAGTGGCTCAGGCAGAGGAGTTATCTCAGTGACACGTCTACACCAGCCACAGGCAGCGGCACAGACTCCAAACCCTCCCTCTCACCCAACCTCGCGCCTCCGCACGCCGCTCGGCTTTTCCTGGGAATCACATCTCCAAGTGCCTGCCCCAAACACAACAGGACCTGCTGCCAGCTCCAGGCATGGCCTGGAAACCACCAAACATCCAGGTGGCCACAGATTCAATCCAGCCACGGGGGCTGTGGATGAGCAATGACGGCAGGGTGTGAGCTAAGGGAGTCGGGAGGGATGTTCCTACAGCACTGAGTCACTCCTCAGCTTGGCCCCTGAGCACCAGGAATCAGCCAGTGCCTCTGGCAGGATGACAGACCAAAAATCCCAACATTTCAGCCTGCTCCAGTCCAACAAGATGTGGTCAGAAAATGGCAGGGAAAAGAGCACAAGGACACGAGGTACCCAGCAGCTGTCACTGCACAGCTCCTCACAGCAATGCCCACCAGCCCCTCTCCCTTCAGGGCTCCTGCTGGCTTCCCCTGATGCCCAGAAGGGCTGCACAAAGATGAACAGATACTGAACCTGCAGCTAAGTCAGTGAAAAGTCAGTCGTGAGGCACCAAGGGTGAACCCCTGCCACAAACACAAATATTTGTACCACTGTGATTAACAGCCCTAACACTGATGGACACACTGTAGAGCTCACAGATTTCACACTGAATTCAGTATTATTTTATGGCAAAGTCACACTTACAGACAATTTAATTTGCAGCTACAAAGCAAGTACTGGCAGTGTGCAATTTGGATGCAGCAACTCATGCCAAACTTATAAATACGCTGTGGGGACAGAACAAATACGAATTGAAAATGAACCTTCCATTGGGAATTTGGGTATTTTGAAAACTCACCAAGTGCTGTAAATATACACTGAAGGGACACAGCTTCCTTAAGATGTTCTGTGCCTTACTACCACCAAAAGCAAACAAAGGTTCAACTTGGGGCAGCAAATACGCAAAAGACCATTTCCAGTGTCACAAGGAACTTTTCTGGGACATGAGCAGCCTCTATTAATAGACATCTGCATCCAGTAGCACTGAGTGGCCTCAGACAGAAGTGAAAAGGCAGGTTGTGACTGTGGTCATGAACTGACTCCCTTTTCCCATCAGCTGGGGGCGTGGGCTCGTTCAGAAATGCTCTTCATACCCTCAGGGTAATAATAACAATATTCCTACTGTGGTTGTCCCACCTGGGCCTTCGAAAGCAGCAGCTCTGGGATCTCAGCCCTCCCTGGGATCCCTCCCAGAGGCCTGGCTGAGCTTGTGAAGGCTGAACAAAGGCAGCAGCTCTGCCCATTATCACCTAAATGTGACTCCTTTACCAATGTCCCTCAAAACTGAAGTGCTGTCTGACCCCTGGGAGTGCTCCAGGCTGGCCAGCAGCCATCAGCTGAGACATCCATTTGGATGCCACAGTTTGCTTTAAGCTTCTGGGTGATCTTAACATGATTTTCAGTGCCTTAAAACCAGCAGCAAAAGCTCCAGTTAAAGATGAATGGCATGCTCAAGCATTTGCTTTCACACAGGAGAGCAGAACATGTTCCTGGTTTTTATGGTGAAACACATCCCAGCTTTGAGAGCAGAGCCTTCAAACCCTTAGCTCTGCAAAGCTCATTCCCTTACACCCTCTGAGTTACAAACAGAAAACTGATACCCCTCATTGTAAAGATTTACCTTATTGCAGTTCCTGCCATCATTGCCACTGCATTAAAATTTTGAGCCTGAAAAGACGCTGTGGATGACATTATGATCTGCAACCTGAAGGTGCCTGGTAAGTTCACTTCTTTAATGAGTATCAACCAGAGTTCATTAATTCCTGCAACTGTTCACCTGCACTTAGATCACACAAGCAATCTGGCATTACAGCAATTATCCTTCAAGAAATCCTGTCATGCTCTGAAATGCTATTAAGAGGAATTAGATGATGAGCTGTTCAGGCAGATATTTTTCAGCTCTTCCATAAGCAAAATCTGCAACTGAACTCCTGCCAAAGCCAAGATTTTACACTTAACAGAAGGGACAGACTATGTTGTTGCCTGAATTAATATTTGTTATTTAAAATGCAGCAAAGCAATTTTACACATGACTAATATAACATATTTAAACACATCTAAGTGCTTTGCTGAATCAAGGCCTAAAAGAGATTCTGTTGGTGTCAGTGCTGAGACAGAATCTGCATTTTAAAACCATCCTAACAAGCTTCAGTTGTATCCTCTAAGAGATCGTGAATAAAGATCTACATTGAAATACTTGATCTCAGGAAATCAGATCACTTTGGCTTCTACCTTAACTGAAGAGAATTATTTGACCTCTGAAAAAAAGCTATCTGAGGACCATGGCTTTAGGCAAAAGGCTGTAGGCAAAAATCTACTGACAGAGCAAGGATCTGAGATGCTGAACTTGCTCAGTTATGGGAGCAAGGCTCAGCCACCCAGAGCCCACTGAACACATTTCAGAGGTGGAAAAGCAGCACATAAAATATGCCAAATAAGTAATCTACTCTTCCTTTCCATTTAAACTCCAATCTCAGCTTACTGGTGCTGAGTCCTTTTTTTGAGGAGATCCTGTACAACTCTCAATCAATACATTACTGAGGCTTTTCCCAAAGTTTCCAGAACCTAGGAAGACAATTAAGAGATTTACCATCTGAGCATTTTACCAAAATGTCTAGAAAGGACAGAAATCTCCTGTTCATTTACTGAAATACTTTCTCATCTTTCTGCATTCCTGTCCTCAAGGAGGGAACCACCCTCACTGCAAGAGACCCCAGTAACCCCCATTCCATCCTCACACCTCTACACTGGCAAGTCTGGAGCCCCCAGGGAGGTGCCCATGGCTGAGAGTCTGTTTCTGGATTTCTTCTTAATTACAAGAAAAGAAACCCCCAGCAATAATGACAGATGTGATGTGATAAACCCCAGATGTGATGAACAAGGGTGGGAGCAGGAAAGGACAGCACTGGAGCTCCCAGGGAGGCACAGGAGGGAACATGCTGCCCCCTTCAAGCAGGACCCCCTGACAGATGGCACCTGGCACTGAAAGAACTCAAAGAAGTGTCTAAGAAAGGGCTCTGACTCAGGCAGAATTTCCACTTCTCTGCACAACTGCACTTGTCTTTGCAGAGTTGAAAACACTCATTGCCAAGTGATGAAATGAGGCCTTGGAGGCTCCACCATTCATTATCACATTTCAGCCTGAGTGGTCTCCAAACCACAACTTTTCCCAAGGGTTTGAAATATTATTTTATTTATTTTTTAATTGTAGCTGGTTAAATATTGAGCCTTTATCTAAATCAGGTATCTTCAGGTGCAAAATTATTGTTTTTTAGTAACTGCCTTTTATTTTCTACAGCCATTCTATTGAAAGTAAAACTGAAAACTGCTGAAGGTGAGCTCAGATCATTCTTGTTACTTGAGTTAAAAAAGACAGACTAAAAAACCAGGCAATCTCATGCTCTTATTCTCACATTTCGAATTTGCACTGGGCTGGCATGGCCAGGCTTTAGTTCTGGGGTGGTTTTGTGAGGAGCTGCCAGAAGCTTCCCCCTGTGTCCAGCAGAGCCAATTCCAGCCGGCTCCAGGATGGACCGGCCCCGGCCAAGGCTGGGCCCATGGGTGACAGTGGCAGCACCTCTGGGGAGCCTTTAGGAAAGGGGAGAAATCCCCCTGGAATTGCAGCTGGTGAGAGGAGCGAGGATGTGTGAGAGGAGCAGCTCTGCAAACCCCCAGGGCAGGGCACCAGGGGCAGGAGCTGCTCCAGGAGCTGGAGCTGAGGTTCCCCCAGCCTGGGCAGAGGCAGCTGTGCCCCTGCAGCCCACGGGGTCCAGGATGGATCAGAGACCCCCCTGCAGCCCTGGAGGGTCCCACACGGGAGCAGGGGGTGCCTGAAGGAGGCTGTGACCCCCAGAACCCCACGCTGGAGCAGCTCCTGCCAGGACCTGTGGAGAGAGGAGCCCAAGCTGGAACAGCTTTGGTTTGCTGGCAGGACCTGGGACCCCACAGGGACCCAGAGCAGCTCCTGAAGGACTGACTGCAGCCCATGGCATGGACCAGGCTGGAGCAGCTCCTGAAGGACTGACTGCAGCCCATGGCATGGACCAGGCTGGAGCAGCTCCTGAAGGACTGACTGCAGCCCATGGCATGGACCAGGCTGGAGCAGCTCCTGAAGGACTGACTGCAGCCCATGGCATGGACCAGGCTGGAGCAGCTCATGGAGCTCACTGTCTCCTGTGGGAAGGACCCCACACTGGAGCACAGGAAGAGTGTGAGGAGCCCTTCCCCTGAGGAGGAAGGAGCAGCAGAGACAACCTGGGATGAGCTGAGCACAGCCCCCATTCCCTGTCCCCCTGCACCACTGGGGGAGAGGTGGAGAAAGCTGGGAGTAAAGTAAAACCCAGGAGGAAAGGAGGGGTGAGGAGAAGGGTTTTAAGGTTTAGTTTTTATTTGCCATTATCCTGCTCTGATCTGGTTGTTAATGGATTTTTTTGCTTTGCAGTGTCAGTAACTGGTGAGGGAGCTCTCCCTGCCCCGATCCCAACTCACAAACCTTTCCTTGTATTTCCTCTCCCCATCCAGCTGAGGAGGGCAGGGATGGAGTGGCTTTGGTGGGCACCTGGTGTCCAGCCAGGGCCAACCACATGTACAGGAACTACAGCATAGACACTGGTTTAGGCAGAGAGAACCAATGGATTTCTCTTCTCTCCTGTCAAAGGCTCACAAGGAGCACCAGTGTGTGTGCTGTGACCCCTCACCTAACAAAGGTCATTAATGCTCACCCAATTACCTAAAGCTTGGCTCAACTTAAAACATTCTCCAAAGGGACATTTGGTCTTAATTTGAAAACAAAGAAGAATAGAGAATCTTCCACTTCTCTTGTTATTTTGTTCTAGCAGTTAATCATCCTCATTGCAGAAAAACTGTCTTTGATTTCCTATTTGAATTGTGTAATTTCAGCCTCCAGGAAGGATCTCTCTTGTGTTTGTCTCCAGTACAAATGACACCACTTTCTAATGCTGTTTTATGGCTCATGTACTTACAAGTTCCAGCCACATGTCCCTCCCATAATTTCAGATACCCAAAATACACTGGGCTGTTGTGATTAGCTTTTCTCCAGCCTTTAATCATCTATTTAAGTTCTTCTGGGCCCTCTCTGGTTACTTTCATCCATTTAAAGGTGGGCACCAGACCTACAGCTCAGGATTGTCACACAGGTCCCAGCAGTGTCACAAAAGGAGCTCCCTGTTCATCAGCTGCAGTCCTGTGAGAAGTCTCCATTTGGTTGCTTGCCCATGAGCTCCTGTAAAGCCTTTTCAGCACCATTCTCAAGGGTGCATTTCCCACAGACAGGACCTGCATGCCTTGGTCCCAGGGTCTGGATGTACTGGCACTGTCCTGAACCACTCTGGGTTTTCCATGGGTTGCACAGCCCAAAATACAGTGAGAAATTAAAGAGTTAATGCAACACCCTCCTCCCAGCTACTCTCACGTTGATCCTATTTCAGAGCTGAGAGGAAAAGCTCTGTTTTGGACTCACCCTTGAACACAGGTGAAGCTGAGCTTTGCTGAGGTGTTTTAGCTGCCCTCAGCCCTGCCCCAGCAGCAGCACAGCCCCTCTCCAGTGCCTGCCTAAGGAAATGCCCAAACACTCCCCTCCCAGCCAGGCTTGTACCAGAGGCTGCAAACAGAAGGAAATGCCAGTCCTCACTGGTGAACCATCCTGGAGGGCCCTCCAGCCCAGAGCAGCACAGTGAGAGGCTCAGAAGACAACCTGGAGCATCTCCCTGTGCATGGAGTGACTCAAGGGAAGCTGCCTGAATCACCAAATTCCAGGGCACTGAAGGGTGGGGCAAACAGTGCTTCAAGTGGACATGTCTCAAATTGCCCTGTGGTGGGTGAATACAGGCCACACACACCTCTCCACAACAGTCAGAAAAGCTTGTTATGTGTTTAAATAATTGAGTTGTGTTTGTATTTTGCTGTTAAAATACACTTATTGTCCCTTATACATTTTTCTAAGGAACAGTGACCTGCATACAGAACCCCGTGGTAGTGAACATGCAACCTAAGTACTTAAAAACAACATTTCTGCCCCAGAGAGGAAACTGGAATTCACCCATGCAATTAGGTTAGGTTAATGCTGTGGATAGACATTATCTGATATCCTATTTTGTAATCCTCTGCTAAGCAGGATGCTGCTCACTTTGGGAGCCAACAGAACAGCTTCTCACTGTCAGACCTGAGCAAAGTCACCAGCCATCCCTGAGGCTTTCAGATGAGCTCAGCCCCACATCTGGTAATGGTCCAGAGTCATTCAGACAGGTCAATAAATTCTACATTCAGCTTGAAGGTTTCTTTAAACCAATATTTATCAGTACAAACCTCAGGAGAAAAGACAACATTTCTCCTGTGAGCAGTGAACTTTACAATGTTCTTCTGATCATCAACTTATTTGGTTCTATGCCAATAATATTTTACTCTTTTTCTAATCCTTAATTAATCCTTTTTATAAACAATCTGTGCTCAGCACATTCTGCTCAGAATAAATTTTTTGCTGTGTATATATATATATATCATAACAAGATCTTCAATATCCAGGCACACATTTTCATATATAAGGAACTTCACTAGATGTGTGCATAAAACAAGAAAAATCACCTGACTTCTGAAAATTGAGCTCTCACACTTCCCTTGAGCTTGGTGGGAATTTGTGAGCTCTCAGCAGTTACAGACAAGACACTGAGGAAGTTTCCAACTCAAATTCATAATGCCTGACTTAAGGCACACTTCTGAAAATGCTGCCCTGAATTTTCCATTTCCCCTGGCAAAGCCAGGACTTCCCCAAATCACACACAGAAACATCTCTTTCAGATTAAAAGAGAAACCTAAAAAGGTCCTGGGAACAAGGAGGAAACAGTGATTTATTGTCTAGTTTTCCCCCACAAAAATAAAAACTTGTAATAGCATAAGACATTTCAACACACAGTTTCTATTTGTTCTTGTCACATTGAACCATAAGTGAACAATTTCTGAGCACTGTGCATACACAGAAATGACAAATACACATGCCTGACTAGACTTCCATTTGCAAATAGTGACAAAAATATGATTTTGGCTGAACAAATTTTACCTTTTTTTTTCTATAAAAATGATACATGCACATTACAGTTCCATAAACAAAAGTGATTTACAGCACATAGTGCTTCTACCAGCCAGGTTGATGCCATTTTGTAAATGCAGCCCTTCAAACAACCAAACACTACTTTTCTGGGCTGCTGCTTAGGAAAACACCACTGAGCACTTACAGATGGCAAATAAAAAAAAACAACTTTTAAAGCTGGAGCCCTGCATGGGAATTTTGCCTGGGGAAGCAGCAGGATGAGGTCTCACTTGGTGCACTGGTTGCTAAAGGAAGCCACAGAAGAAGGGCACGGCAGATCTGACTTACCACAAGAGCAGCACGTGAAGCAGTTGGTATGATAGAGGTTACCCATTGCTTGGCAAGCCTGGCTCGCTCCATACACACCTTTTCCACATTTTATACAAATACCTACAAAGCAGAAAGAGAATCAAAGTTAAAATCCTCCACAGCTCCTAAAAACAGCTCCAGGCTGTCGATTCACAGCACTCATGATACCCCCATCAGGCCCTAAATCAATGAGCTCCTCACCCTGAATAGATTCAAGTACCCAAGAGAGCAGCAGGCGGCTGCAGAGAAACAAATGCATGGAAATTCACCCAAAATGAAGGGGGGCCAAGCCTCTGCTGGTGTTTCAATGCAGGGAGGCTGAGGCTGGCTACAGACAGAAACCCAGGGGAGGCAGGTGCAGCCAGGAAGGACAGAGAAATCCATGTGCTCCCTACGAACAACCCTGCCAGTCCAAGAAATCATTTAGTGAGACCTTCCCAGTAAAGTGCTCCACCACGTGACATTCAACAGACACTGATAAAACAACAATTCAGTCCAAGCCTGAAAGATTTCTCCTTGGCCCTCTCCACAAACACAATATCAAGTATGTTTGTCTGCAGTGAAAGCCACTGGGAAAATGGATCTGTCAGTCACATTTAGTAATTGTTTGATGAACAGAGGATGTAACCTCATAACCACAACCTGGCACCTTCCCACAGCCAACAGCAAAGCCTCTGCCTTCCTTTTGGTCTCAGGGCAGAAATTCAGGCTCACAGCTGTGCTTGGGTGGGCTCAGAAATTCACCTTCACTGCTCCTGGTGATACCAGGGATGACTCCTGTGGAGTCCTCAGGAGACCAAAGCACCAGGAGCCAGCAAGTCAGAGATCAGCTCTGCACATGGCAAACTCACAGGGATGGTAATGATCTCAGTAGGCTCTACAAAGAGGGGTTTTTTTGGGATAGTTTGGTTTTGGGCTATTTCCTCAAATTTTTTTTTTAAAGTCTTTTGCCTGTGCATTTATTTCTATCTATGCATAACCTCTCTAAATTCAAACCAAGGAAGGGAATTAACTCAAGGATTACTTTGGTTTTGTCTCCCTATGAAGAAGAACTTAAATTCAGGGGAATCCATGTCCTTCTGTCACACAATTGGGACTATTGATTTGTAAGTTTTTCTGAGATGTCCACAATCCTCTATTCAATTCTAGCAGGACAGTCCATCAAGACAAGGCTGGTGGTATTTTTTAAATACTACAGTAGAAAATAAAAATGAAGATTTTTTTTTTTTTGCTTCAAACAACTCTAAAAAAACTGCTGTTGTTTGAGGCTCTATTTCTACAAGTGCAATCTTAGCATTAATCACTGGCACCAACAAAACTGCTAATATACCTAAGGACTTAGGAACTGCAGAAGTGCAAAACAGGTTTTATCTTCCAGAATTCTCCTCTGCTGTGCTGTGAACATTCTATATAAGTACAGGCAAAATAAAAATGCAATTTCTTTTTGGGGAGACGAGCATTTTATGAAAAGGTGTCCCTCTCTTGTTTGGGGAGACATCCCTCCATGAGCTGCTCCAGCCTGGTCCATGCCATGGGCTGCAGTCAGTCCTTCAGGAGCTGCTCCAGCCTGGTCCATGCCATGGGCTGCAGTCAGTCCTTCAGGAGCTGCTCCAGCCTGGTCCATGCCATGGGCTGCAGTCAGTCCTTCAGGAGCTGCTCCAGCCTGGTCCATGCCATGGGCTGCAGTCAGTCCTTCAGGAGCTGCTCCAGCCTGGTCCATGCCATGGGCTGCAGTCAGTCCTTCAGGAGCTGCTCTGGGTCCCTGTGGGGTCCCAGGTCCTGCCAGCAAACCAAAGCTGTTCCAGCTTGGGCTCCTCTCTCCACAGGTCCTGCCAGGAGCTGCTCCAGCGTGGGGTTCTGGGGGTCACAGCCTCCTTCAGGCACCCCCTGCTCCCGTGTGGGACCCTCCAGGGCTGCAGGGGGGTCTCTGATCCATCCTGGACCCCGTGGGCTGCAGGGGCACAGCTGCCTCTGCCCAGGCTGGGGGAACCTCAGCTCCAGCTCCTGGAGCAGCTCCTGCCCCTGGTGCCCTGCCCTGGGGGTTTGCAGAGCTGCTCCTCTCACACATCCTCGCTCCTCTCACCAGCTGCAATTCCAGGGGGATTTCTCCCCTTTCCTAAAGGCTCCCCAGAGGTGCTGCCACTGTCACCCATGGGCCCAGCCTTGGCCGGGGCCGGTCCATCCTGGAGCCGGCTGGAATTGGCTCTGCTGGACACAGGGGGAAGCTTCTGGCAGCTCCTCACAAAGCCACCCCAGAACTAAAGCCTGGCCATGCCAGCCCTGTACAACACACCCTTTCTAAAACTGACCTGCTTCAGTTCAGAGCAGTATCAACACAGCCATCAGTATGAGCTCTGGAGTGTGATCAGATTAATTGGGACACTGGCAAGTGTAAAAAAGTATTTTTCCTATAGTACAAATTCCAATACTGAAATGGAAAGACCATTCATTAAATCACAGAGTTTATTGGTGTTTATACCTTTAACTCCCTCATTTAATGTCATGAAGGGATATTTTCATTTAGCTAGCTCAACATCCTGGCACAATGTTGCCATTTTAGACTATTTGTCAAATGACATGATAAATTTAAAACCCAAGACATCCATTAATATTTTTTTAAAATTTTAAACCTGATTTCAGAAATTTAGGGAAGCAAAAACTCTAAGATTAACAGCTAGACTGTTAAAACTCTAAGATTACCCAAGCTAGACCTATTGAGACAAACTAGCTGCCATTCAGATCCATCAGTTCATTGCAATGTTGTTAAGAAAATGCCAGTCCTTGGGTGAGCTCAGCCCTGACACAAGAAATGGGAAGTTCAGAACATTGGTTGCCTTATCCAAGGCTGCCGAGTCTGTTCATTTATTTGTAACCCAACATTACAGAAAACATCTTCTACTTGCCCTGAGTTAGCTGAGCAAAGCTGGCTGTGGGTCCCTGCAGACACTGAAGGGGGGATGAGCTCCTCACTCCTGCCCAGGGCTGTCCCTGCAGGAGCCTGGGGCAGGAGGGGCTGCACAGAACGGGGACACAGCTGCACCAGCTGCTGCCACCTCAGCACCTGGGGACAGAGGAAGCCCCTTCAGAGCCCCTGGGCACTCCTTGCCCACCTTTCCATGCCAACCCTGGCAGCTGTTGATTATCTGACAGGTTACACCAACAGAGCTACGCTGTCCCATCTACTTTCCACTTAAAGCTACTCAAAGAAAAGCAGGAATCCACAGTCTGTAACTCTGGCAATTCTGTCTCTGAGCTCTTGTGCACAAATCTACTACAGTCCAAACTGCTTTGATAAATGAAAGTTATTACCTCATTTCTTTACCATTGCTGCACTGAACCATCACAAGCAAAAGAAGGATTTATTGTGGATGTTAAACTTGCACTGGCCTCTCCAAGCAAGTGATTTGTTAGGAGCAGCTGTCAGTTTGTTAACTTGTTTTCTCCAAAAGTAGTCATTAACTCCAGGAATTAATGACCACAGAGATGATTAGCATACTAAAAAAGCGAATGTAAAATTCCAAAAGTGTATTTTGGAAAATATATCTGCAGCTGCAGTGTGAGTTTAGTGTGAGCTCATAGCTGCCTAGGAAAAGCCCTGATTACATGGCTGCTCAGGTCTGCTTTTCCACCAGTCACAGCCCAGACTGCACACTGTGGGCTTGTGAAGCCCTGACATAACAGCTACATCACTTTTCCCCCCAGAAATTCCCAGATTTAATTCCAAGGCTTGTTAAACCAGCTGTGAAGAATGTTCTGTAGCAGAGCAAGCGTTGTCTCATTTCTGACACTTCCCCTGACGTGACTTCAGATCAACTTCTGCCTTTAGACGATCCCTGGCCCCTCCTGACACCTCAATTCTGAGCAGCCAGCTGTACCCCAGACCTTGAACACATCAGCTCTCCTACAGATCTGCTGTCTCTACCCAGAAAAAGACATTTCAAGATGCTCTACATACTCCAAGTTGCCATGAAGGCTGGCTGAGCCAGGAGCACAGTGTCACAGCAGTCCTGGGCTGGGGTGGAGGTACAGTCACACCCTCCCAGAGTGTTTAACCAGACAGGAGAGTGGAGACTGACCCAACACTCCGTGGAGCAAAAGACCATCAACAAAGATGCTACTGGAAAGAGAAGGAGCTCCCAGAGACTCCCTGCTGGACTCCAGCACATGGCCAGTGCTCCCCACACCTTTCAGCAGCCCACTGAGCCTGACCACATCACGAACATCATCTCTGGACACAAGGCAGGCGAGCCTCCAGCACGGCACAGCCACAGCCATCAGTGCACAGCACTCCCTGGGCAGCTCACACACCAGCAAACACAAATATCAGCACAGCAGAAAATCACACAGCTATTTTCTCCTGTGTTCAGTGACTGCTCCACACCTGAGACCAAATGCAGTGCATTATAATTTATATATTATAATTAGCAAAGGTACCAGCACCAACCCGTATTTCAGACTGCTGGTACTTGTGAGAGTTCCCTGTAGCAGCCTGTGCATTACAAGTTTGGTTTGGGACCTGTACATCAGATCCTCTAATGCTTTCTTGGCCACACCAGTACAGGTTGCTACTTCCTACAGACTTCACCAGGCAGCCAGAAGTGGGAAAAAGACTGATAAATGCCTTGCATATCATGGCAGATATTTAAGCACCTTTTGGCCCAGCTTTGTCCACAGACACAAGTGGAATTCAGCCTGTGCCTGATGCCATCCTCGTGTAACCTAAAGGCAAAGGTTTAGCAAGAAAAATGGTTCCACGTGGGCTCTCAACTCCAGCAGGCAGCAGCTGTGTGAGCTGGGAGGATGCAGCTGCCACAGACTGAGCACCATGGCCCAGGGAGAGCTGCAGCTTTTCTGTCTTACAGCCACACCGTATCTCCAGGATAACTGCTACACGCTGCCTACAGCAGGAAACAACCAAGCCCTGTCATCAGGAGTTATGGTAAAGCTAAAATTAACAGCTAACACATGGCACAGAGGACTCCCTGCCTCTGCAGTTCTGGGAAAAGGGCGGATGAACGTCGCATTGGGCCGTGCAAAATCCCCTTTTCTTCTCTCAGAGATGGAAAACCATCTCTGCACGAGCCCCAAACAAGATTCTCCACACCTGCAGCCTGCCCACGGCACAGGGGCAGGGAAATGGACACCCACTGCCATGGAGCAGGGAGAACAAACGAGGAGGGAAACCTCAGCTCCAAACAAGAAGCCAAACTGCAGCAAGAGCTCCAAGAGCAGAGGGCTGCAGCAGACACCTGCAGGTGCCCCTGGCCAGGGGAGGTGTTCCCACACCACCTGCAGCCAGGGATGTCACACAGGGTGCTGCTGTACATTTTACCTGTAAAATGTGTTTTGCTAGGAACCAGGTAAGCAGTGAAGCCCCAGAGCTGCCACTGCTGCTGCAGTACCTGCTGAGCTCCCGTGCACGCCCTGGGCTGCGGCAGCTCGGATTGAAGAGGTGATTTCAGGGGAGAAAAATGCTCTTTTCCTTCCAACAACCACAGGAGGAGGGATCTTCCAACACACACGTCATCCCTCAGTCAGGCACAGACAGAAGACTCGAGGCACCTGCACAGGGCAGAGCGAGGGAGGCAGCCCAGGGAGCCCTCCCAGCCCTCGCCACCACGGGCAGCTCTCACTGCACAGCTTTCATCTGTCACCTGGCAGATTCCTTGCAAATGCACCAAGGATTGGAACATTTGATTAGAGTGTCAGTACCTAACATGAAATCTGAAATACAAGTTATAAATAGACACAACCTGGATGCACTCAGCAGCAACATCCTGTGATAGGAATGATGGAGGGAATGCCTGGCTCAGCTGCCAGCGCTGCCTCTGCCCCAGGAAAGAGCAGGAGACACCACAACTTGAATTAAGGTTGAAAATGACAGGCTAAGAAAAGTGAGAAATTATCAAGTAAATGTTTTAGTCTCTCCTGCCAAGCCCCAGCCCACCCACACCTGGCACCCCAACACCAAGAGCCAGGAGGGAACTGGCCCCATCTGGCAACACAACCCCAATTCCAGCCTGGAAACCCTGCAGTGACTGTGCTGGAGGAACATGGGCCACAACACCTAACACAGATCACAGCTTAGGCAAAGCAAGGCAAGAAGCAGCCTATGGACTGGGAAACTTCCTGTTGTCACTGTTAACCTTGTTGAGATTGCCTCCAATCTTACTTTCATCCTCAAGGAATAAACAATAAACTGTTTAGGCCCTTGAGATATGCATCTGCTGACTGAAAAAGATCTCCATCACTTCAGTGCCTGCCTGCTGCAGGAGCCTTTACTCAATTAATACACAGGAGGGATGCACATGTAGAACTTTACCCAGAAAAATCAAAACTTGAGATAATTTGTGTTTGGTTACAAATGCAGCAAAGTTCACATTCACTGGAAGCTTTGCAGAAGCAAAGCTCTAAGTCCTGGAATAACTTTCATTACCTCCACTCTGCCTGTTGCTTACCAAGGTTTGTGTGGGACAGGGCTGCTGGGAGAGGTGATGGCCACAAAGGGAGGCACTGGGACCAGTTCCAGGAATGCCAGCACTGCTCAGAGCACAGGAGCCAGGCTCTACCTGCCTGAGGGGTCGGTGCTGCCAGCGGGACCCAGCCCATCCCTGCTGGCTCTGGAAGCAGCAGCACACTCTGCTTTGTCCTCAAGTGATGGGAACGCAGAAGGCCACAGAAACAATCCACAAATACCACCCTTCCCAATTCCCTATTTTAGCAGCTCTGAGCCCAGGGCATGTCTGTGCTGGTGAATTAAAGCAGCTCCAGGCCAGCACTGCAGAGTGGAGATGCCATGGGAGCCAGGATCAGCCCTGATTAGCAGCTGCTGCAAACTGGAAGGCTTTTATTCCTGCTGAAGTAGATCCACCCCAGCACACAGTGAAAGCCCAAAGCCAGCACAGCAAATGCTTATTGCTTCATACAGAATGTGAAATGTCTGCTGTGAAGCATGAAATTACTGACACTATCTGCAGGGCTCACCCCTCGCCGCTGCCTCTGCAGAGCTCCCTTTGTGTGGAGCCATCGGTACCCAAACTCTTTCAGTTACACTGATGCTTGCTTTACAAATATTCATTCATTTCTCTGTCTTGATTTAGTGCATGGCACTGCCAGGGTAATTTATACTTCTTATTTGGCATTCATAGAAAAATCTTTTGCCACTGAGGCGCTGAAGTGGAATTCGGAGGAGTTCTCGTGGCTGCCCCATGGGCTGTGCATCTTTGGGTTGCTTTGTCTGGGATTCAGAGCTCAGCTGACTGCTCAAGGCTCGTGCTCACACAATCACAGCACATGGGGACGTGCAAATAACTTCAGAACCCAAGTACTAAGCAAAAATAAAGACAGAAAAATTCCTGTTTGTAAAAGTACCTTGTGATGACCGGGATTATCAAAGCAAGGAGACATACAGCTGGGCTGGCAAAGGAGGGCACCACTGGGAATTCATAACTTGCAGGGAAAGTCTGTAAATCACATTCCCTGTCCCACTGCCCGTCCACTGCTGAACACCTGAGTGTCTTGCTATGGACAGGAGCCCTCTTACAGCCCAAAGGGACCAGGTCAATGAGGCCCTTCAGCTCAAACCACACTTACTCTGCCTGGAGCACAGTGGGTGCAATCACATTTATAATTCAGCCAGTTGAGGAGTGTTGAATTTCCAGCAGTGTAGCAGCAATCAGAGGATAGGCTATGGCCAAAATCTGGAGCTGGTACAGCTGCTGGCAGAGGAGGACACAGCACCAGAGCCAGAGTCTCAGTGAGCCCAGCACACACACAGGTAGGGCCCAGAGCCAGCAGAACTGGGAGATGCTCCTGCAGCTCCTGGTTGCAGTCCAGACTCATCAAATACCAACATCCAAAGCTCCACAGTGTCCTAGGAAAATTCCCTGTTAGAAGCTGGTGAGCAGCACCAGGGGCATTCAGCCCAGCTCTGCACACACTGACAAGGAGCAGGGCAGACCTTGGCACTGCACACCCCAAAATAATGGGAAACAGGAGAAGTGGCACTTCACAGAGGGTGATAGAGGAGATTCTCCAGAAAAAATGTACTTGGTTTTTAGTTATCATGGATACTGCAATTTCTACCAGTTTCTGGTTAGACCAGCTGGGGATCACCTCTGAACTCTGGGGCAAGATGTTTGCCCATGGCATTACTTCAGACTTTGGCACATTGCAGGTCAGACTGTAGACCTTTGATGTTTTATTTAAGCTTTTATTAAGTTGTTTTTTTTCCAGTGACAAGTTTGCAGACATTGAGACAGTTTTATAACAGTAAATAAACAAAAACCTAAATATTTGGAGCTCATATAGCCATCTTTCTTTTCTGCTGATCCCACACATTAATAATAGTACCTTTATCTACACATTGCAGACTTTTTCCTGTATAAGTGAGAGTGTTCACAGTACAAAACCAGTCAGAAAACCTACTGCACCAGCCCCCTTTTCCAGTTTTGATGTTCTTAGTTATCTTTAGTTTCTGTCTTGGCTCTTTTCTATATTAAATATGAGTCACTGTCACCTCTGTGGTCTTCAGAGAAAAAAACCTTGAGATGAGAGATGACATGGAAAAGACAGAATCAATTTAAATACTTCAGTTTACAGAAATCTGTGCAACCAGGTAACAAGAGTGAGATACTGAAAAGCCCAAACACCCTGAGCTCCACAGCACGTCAGAGCTGCAAACATCAGCTGCACAGACGTCAGCCTGGAGACTTTTCATTACATTCTCCTGACATTGCACATATGAGTCATCTCTCTAATATATGGCAGAAAAAGGTCATATATTACAGCTGCCTTCCTTGACATATTTAAAATGGATTCATGATTAAACAAGGAGACTAGTCTAAAAGTTTCCAGGTGCACTTTCCTATTTTCTTAGATAACTGTCTGTTTGCAGCACGAGCATGACAGTCTGGAAAAGGCATGGAATTACATAACCACGTTTGGTTACAAACTCAGCAGCTCCTTCCACAAGCAGCTCCCAGCCCCACACAGACCCCACAGATCCAGCACCACCCCACAAATGTGCTGACACCTCTCCACAGCTCACACCTGCCCCAGGGATGCTCTCCAGTACCCCCAGAAGCATAAATAGGTTTGCCCAAACACAAACACACGTATAGGTCGGTATTATATCAAGCTATTATTCAGAAAGACTGAACTATTCACTAAAGAAAAGCTGGAAGTGACTTAAAAATCTGTCACCTCGACCCTCTGAACCAGCTTTTTTTCCAGCCACTTCAAGTCCAGTGACTCAAGGATGCTTTGAGAATACTGGGAGGAGGAACATACTTTCCTGTAAGGAACAACCATTTCAGAAAGTCACTTGCCATAGCTTTCTCCCACCTTTAGTCATAAAGGACTTTAGTTCTGAGGTACCTGGCAAGCCCCAGCTTCCCCACAGTGGCAGCAGTGAGAAGCTGTCTCCTCTGCAGCTGCAAGGCTCAGCCCAGGGAGGTGCTCAGTGCAAACAGCCACACTCCTCCACTCAGACAGGAAGATGCTCAGACTGAAAGAAAAGCCTGTCCTGATCTAGCAAGTTGAAAACCCTTGGGACAGCTGGTCAAATACAGCTCCAACGACATGTAAACAGGATATTCTAATTTTGCTTTCTCTACCTTTGGGAAACAGCAGCACTAAATGCTGTAGATGTGGGTTCATTTCCTGCCTGTGAATTCAGCTGAGGGGGAAAAAGTAAAAGTTAGCAAATCAACATGCTGCCCACGAGT
Organism: Poecile atricapillus; assembly: GCF_030490865.1. Lineage (NCBI taxonomy): Eukaryota > Metazoa > Chordata > Aves > Passeriformes > Paridae > Poecile > Poecile atricapillus. The sequence goes on along the minus strand of NC_081258.1, from coordinate 3,019,699 downwards.
TCAGCTGCTCTCCAAGGCAGACCTCAGGTGGGCAAGGGGTTGTTCCAGGCTTTTGTCAGACTCCTGTCTGCAGTGATTCCTGCAAGAAGGCAAATCTGAGCTTCCCACAGCCACGAGAGGACCTGAGCTCCATTCTCAGCATCAGGGACTGGCTCTCCCCAGCACCACCCAGACCTGCAGGAGAGGACACATCTCCCTCTGACTGACACTGAACCTTCCATTGATGTGGGCAGCAGCACAGGAGCACATTCCATCACCTGAATAAAGCCAGCTTTACAACTCCTAGGAAAAGATGCACACAGTGTAAAGTACTGATAGTTCACTTCATCCTGGCGGGATTTCTGCTAGGTCAGGTATCTCCTGTCTGGACTGCTTTGACTTTTTGCTGGATCAGGTATTGTCAGTCCTGGATCAGGTAACAGTCTGCTTTCCAGCAGCTGGAATGAACTCCAGGGTATGAGTTCTGTCTGGCTAATTTGACACAAATGTGAACACACACTTGACCCACATCCAAATAGCATCATTGAATGATCCAGAAATGTACAAATACTACACTCAGGACCATCCCTCTCCCCCTGCTTTGACCTAGACTGTCATCTTGACGTGAAACAGGAGCAAAGTGGGTATAAAAGGGCAGAAATTGGAGAAAATAAAAAAAGAAATCAAGCCACAGTGCTAGTTTTCTCTGATGAAAAAGGTGTGAAATGGGGATTGATCACAACACTCAGCTAAGAAGCACATGTTGAATCTGCTAATGCCCTCAGTTATGAGCTCTCTCCCAGTGACAAACCAGCACCAGAGCTGGCAGACTGTCTAAAAGCACAGGTTTTTTGCCATCCACCTTTTCTGTTCTCACAGACACAAACACCAGCTCTGCAGAACCCAGGCACTGAGGGAGAAACATCCAAAACACTGAGTTTGGAATGGAGCTGGCACAGAAGGCAGCCCCCACCTGTACCAGGGTTTTGGCATCATCTGCTCTTTTCAGCCTGTCCACTGCACCTGCAGCCAGAGCTTTGGCCCACGAGCCCTGCAGAGAAACCCACAGCCCCTGAGCTGAGCTGCTGCTGCTGTAAAAAGTGTCCTGCAAGAGCACTTGGCACTGAGATGCAAACAGGGAAACAGCCCTGGCCTCAATGGCTCCTGCCAAAGAGCAATTTGCTTGAGGGGGAAAGGATTTCTCTTTGTTAATGATCCCTGTGCCCAAGGAGTCTTCACAAAACAGCACAACCACACAGCACGAGATGCCTTCCCCAAAACTACACAGAGTCCTTCTCCACCCTACTCACCAGCCCCATGCCAAGACAGACAAGAATCCTCTTTTAAAGATGATTTTTGGAAGATGGATGGATTCTTGTAAGCTGGATGCCAGACTCAAAGTGAGGAACAAGACACAAGATGCTCTTCTCTCCCACTCCTGACATCTCACCACCCAAACATCTCTTATTTAGTAATTCATCAGCTCCCACCACCCACAGTCATAAGACAGCAAAAGAGTTGTGGCTAAATTTCTGTAAAATTACAAAAATACAGCTAAAGCACAGTTAAAGAGCAAACTCCCCTGGTATAATTATTCTTTAAAAATCTTTCTAGAAACAGCAAAAATCACCTCCTGAAGAACTGCATAACCAGGGAAAGAGTGAGCAGATAGAAAAGGGTTAGGAAGGCAATTTTTCACTTTGTTAGTTACAGTTAACATCACCAAATAAATGTGAGCTTATGAATTTCATCAGCCAACCTTCCCTTCTCCATTTTGAAAGGTTACATGGAGTGGTGAAATGTTAGTTAATTTATGTGTTAGAGGACTGGCTAAAAAATAACAGAAACCTGTAATCTTTTTATAATTATAAGTCAACACGTAACTGATATGAGAAGCCTCCATTCATAGCCACTAAAAGGAGCATTCATTCCTCTTTACATCATCCCTTTACTGCTATGTCTTGATGCAATTTTCAACAGCAGGTGAAACCACTAAAAATTGGAAACAGTGTGAGAAATTTTCCTCTATCTGGTTTTAATTAAAAAACTCAGCAAAAGAGAGAAGTGATAAAGGGAGGGAGCCCTTTCCACCTCAGCTGCTGCCTGTGCAGCCGTCCTTGGAGAGCCCAGAGGAAACCTCACGAGCAATGTCAGTGGTATTTTCCCTACTGCTAGAGCAGTGGTTCGGATTAGGATCATGACAAAAGCAATAAAAGATAATTCACATCTGATTGTGAGCTGTGTGGAAGCTGTTTGGTGCCCTTTCAGGCACTGGAGGGGCTGCCTTTGGGAAGCCTGGGTGAGACCTGAGCTCCCACCACAGAGGGACCTTCCACGTGGGCACTGTCTGGGAGCTGCAGTGTCCCAGCTGCAGGAGACCACACCAGAGGTGACCCAGCCTGGTTCAGACTCAGATTCTGTGGGCAGACAGCCCCAGATGCTGGGGCTGGGCACAGGGGCACCCAGGACATGCAGGCAGCAGCAGTGTCCCCATCACCCAGGACAGCCAGCCTGACCTCCAGCTCAAGCTGCTGTTGGTTTCCTTTGCCAAACACACCCCGGGCTCCAGAGAGCCTTTCTGCAGAGCTGCTTCCAGCCAAGTGGGCTCCCAGCACTGGATGAGGCTCCCCATGTGCAGGACTTGGCTTTTCCCGGTGTTGAATTTCATGAGGTTCCCATTCCCACATTTCTGAAGCCTGACAGGGTCCTGCTGAGCATCACCACATCCATCCAGTCTATCACCAGTGCTCCATGGTGGTGCAGTCCACAGGCTGGGCTAGAGGGGTACTCTGTCCCATCACCCTGGGGATTAATGAAGATGTCAAACACTTCTGACTCCAGCGTGGATTTCTGAGGTGCACCACCAGTGATGGCTCCAACTCAGCCTCATCCTGCTGGTCACACTCCAGCTCAGCCACCTTTCAGTCCCTCTCAATCTGTTTCCAGACAAATTCACCCATTTGTGCAGAGGGATGTTATGGGTGACAGCATCAAAAGCTTTACTAAAGCTGAGATCAAGCACCACTGCTCTCCCCTAACTCCCCAAGCTTTTCATCACAGAAGGCCAGCCCAGAACCCCTCTGCTCCACGTTTTCCCATCTTCCTTTTTCTCACATTCCTGCAGAAGCACTTCTTGACTTCCCTGTCCTTCACCAGGGCCAGCTCCAGATGAGCCTTGTGTCTCCTGATATTCCCCCAGCTCACTGGCCCTGCTTCCACCCCTTATACATTACACACATCCTTCCTATTTCTTCAGAATCCCCTGCTCATCCAAGCAGGCCACTTCCAACTTCTATTCCTGAACCTGGAGATTGCAAGCCTTGAAAAATCAACCAGTTTTCCTGACCCCTTTTCACTTCTCCCTACCTACTTTAGAACTCCTGTAAGTCAGTAAAATACAGGATTTATGTAAGAAATATTCAGAGTCAGTTCAGTTTACAGAAATGCTCTCCCCTGTTGTAGGTACTGGCAGAGTCTGGACTGCAGCTTCCAAGTAAATCTTGCCCTGTCTAAATTCACAGCAAAATGACATGGCTAAGTAAAGAGCTACCTGTGAATATTTACACATTAAATGCCTACTTAAAGATTTAACTCCCCACTGGATTCTCTTTTGACTTAAAAATAAGCATAAATGCATTTCTGAGTCTGACCTTTGATCAAAACATTCGAGATCAGTGTGTAAATCACTCAGCTGGGATTTTTCCTTCTCATGAGTTAAATCACTGCAGCACAACCTAATGCAAACATTCCCTTAATTGCACAAAAGCCCTTTTGGAATCTCTCCTTTCACTGTATTCACCAAGAAATAGGTTTTCAATGCTCCCTTGAAAAAAAACACAACAAAGGAACTAACACAACCCACAAAACTTATCTTCTGAAAACTAGCTAAAAGAATTAGTTTAGTTGTTGGGGGTTTTAAAATTTATTTCTGCTTTTAAAAAAAAAATACTAGAGCCTTTGTTTGCAGATGAATGTAAGCTCTTCTGTATTTATAGTCATGAAAATAAGGGCAGCTTTTATCAAATCAATGATGAAACTCTCTACTGTGCTTTCTCTGTAAGGTTAAGAGCGAGGTATAGAGTTGGTGCTGAGCTGCTGCCTGCACATCCCTTGCTTCTCCCACTGGTGCCTTTGACAGATGAAGGATTTTATCATTTCTCCAGAGGAGCAATTGTCCCTCTTAAAGAAGAAATCTTTGTTGATCCTCAATTAAAACAGACTGTGCTTCACTCTAGTACCAGTCACAAAACGTCTTCTCTGGTTGTCTTTCACCACAGCAAGAGAGACATTTCTTCAAACAAAGAAAAATAAAAAAACAAACCCTAAGAGATCACTAAGAATGGTTGTTCCCCATGGAGAACAATCCCCATCACCTTCCCCCATTGGGAACAACCCCATCACCTTCCCCCATGGGGAACAATCCCCATCACCTTCCTCAACTGGGAACAATCCCCATCACCTTCCCCCATGGGGAACAATCCCCATCACCTTCCTCAACTGGGAACAATCCCCATCACCCTCTCCCATGGGGAACAATCCCCATCACCTTCCCTCATGGGGAACAATCCCCATCACCTTCTCCCATGGGGAACAATCCCCATCACCTTCTCCCATGGGGAACAACCCCATCACCCTCTCCCATGGGGAACAATCCCCATCACCTTCCTCAACTGGGAACAACCCCATCACCCTCTCCCATGGGAAACAATCCCCATCACCTTCCCCCATGGGGAACAATCCCCATCACCCTCTCCCATGGGGAACAAATCCATCACCTTCCCTCATGGGGAACAATCCCCATCACCTTCCCCCATGGGGAACAATCCCCATCACCCTCTCCCATGGGGAACAATCCCCATCACCTTCTCCCATGGGGAACAATCCCCATCACCTTCCCCCACCACGAACAATCCCCATCACCTTCCCCCATGGGGAACAATCCCCATCACCCTCTCCCATGGGGAAGTTCCCCACTGGTTTTCAGCAGCTGGAGCCCCAGTTTTTATCCTGCAGTGGAGTCAGTGACTCAGGCTGGCAGGAATGGCTGTGCAAGGAGGAACATGCATCCCTGTGCCCCAGCAGGCACAGCACAGAGCTGTGTGCTGAGGAGGAGCTGAGCACCCTGCTGCTCCCTGTCCTCTGCAGGGCCAGGCTGAAACCCCAGCCCTTCCCCTGCTGGCAGCAGGAGTGCCTTCAGCCCAGCCCTGAAATGCTGCCTGTCCCCCAGGCTCCAAACTCCCCTTCCCCTGAACAACACTTGCTGCTATTCCTTCACGACCTGATCGTGCAGCTCTTTGAGAGAAGAACATCTGAACTATTTTATTCTTGTTTAGGACTAAACCTGTGGGCTGCCACCTGTTCTGATCTCTATATTCCAGCCTGCACAGAACATCTTTATCTCACTTCTTCCCTCCCCCTGGTGCCTCCAGGCTTGTGCCCTGCCCTGGGCTGCAGAAGAGCACAAACCTGCAACTGTTTGCTCCAACGTGGTCACACTTGAACTGAATCAGCCCTACTTAATTCAGACCCAAGACAACACTTACTTTGTTGACTTAAGTTAACTGCTTGGTGAGAAGCTGCATGGTCCAAAAAATTCCACCACCAATTGATTTGCAGGTTTATTGGATGCCTTTTCTGGCTGGTAGCTAATTTTTTAGGAACAGTAGTGTTCCAGCAGGAAATGATGCATGCAGAACTGAGCCTGCCCCAGCAGCACATCCAGCTCCCAGATCTTCCTTCAGAACAGCAATCAGTGTCCACTCTTTAGGGAGATCTTTTACACATGGTTGTCACCTGGGTGTGCAGCTCTTGTCCCTCAAGAAGGGCACACTCATTCATCTCACTGCATTTTGGTTGCACTCCCAATCACATTTACAACATGTGCAAGCAAAACTGAAGTCATGACCTGAAATTCCCTCACAATGCCCCTATAGTTTGGTTCCTTGGTCAAAATGAGAATGGCTCAAATTAAAGTGAGTTTATACCACTATCAGCTCAGTCCTGGTGGTGGCAGTTCTGGACCAACCCCAGAAAACACTTTGGGGGATGCAAATACACAGGTATAAGCTTCATAATAAAAGTGAAATAATGTATTTCTCAGAAACTTAAGCAATTATTACCATGTATCTGCCAGAACTCTCAGCAGCCTCCCTCTTTTTTTTTTATAATCAAAGTTCTCTCTTGCCTTTTCCACATTGTAGGGCATATTAAGTTAGAATCTCCCCAAATGCAGGCAGTGGTGAGCACCCCCAGAGTGACTGGCTCCCTGAAGAGGTGTTCCCACACACACACTGCACATCTCTTCCTCTCTGCTTTTAAATATCACACCAAAGTTCACAGCAGCCTTGAGATGAGAGCAGCCAAGTCCTTGAAGAAGCTGTGGTCTCTGAACAAGCCCACACAGATCTTGCACTTGGAGGCTGAGAGGAACAGGAGTCAAAGCAGGGACAGCCCCACCCAAAATAGCAGAAGAGAGGAACTCTGACCATTGGGATCAGCCAGTGTTGATCACCCTTAACCAACAGTGTGGGCTCAGAGCTGGAGATGACACCTGGAGCAGGGCTAGAAACTCCCCATGCAGGCATTGACCCAGCTGGGAACAGAGGAGCTCCAAGTCAATGCTCATCATTCAAGGGGTACTTTGTCAGAAAAACAAAGTCCTTCCCCCCAATCTGGAAATGCACTTTTTCTCTGACCTTACTATAATCTAACACCAGGTTTCCCAATTCTGCCAGTCCAACCAAGCAAAACACCCAGTAATTTCAAAGGAAGTTCTGCCACAAAGGAGTCCAGGATTTGTCCTTCAGCTCAGGAGTGTGGTTGTTGTGCTGTGTTTTGTGGGTTCATTTTTTCCCTTTCATGAGCTACAGAAGTAAATCAGACAAAGTGAGATGTGGTGTCCAGCCAGAGGCAGACCCCACATGGGTCTGAGCTGCTCCCTGCTCCTGTCATCCCTCCTGGATGGGGAATTCAGACAAAGCCCCCGGAGGTGGGAAGCAGGGAAAAGCAGAGCTTCCCACACTCAGCACACCAGGAAGCTGATTTGCAAGTCTGCACTTGGCACAGCTTCAGAGTGTTTCCTCTGGGGCAGCCTCTGTGGATCACCTCTTTCTGGGCTGGTTCTTCCCCGGCCTGGATTCCTCCCAGGTGGGAAAGAGGGGCTGAGAAAGCTTTTCCCAAAAGAGTCACCACCAGTTTGCTCTTACACAGCAAGCAAGGCTGTCTCAGCCTAACCCAAACTTTCTTCTTTTTTTACATTTTCTTATTTATTATTATAAATTATTATATTATTTCCCTTCTCTTTTTACATTTTCTTAATAGGTCAGGGAGGGTTTGGGGTTTGCTTTTTTAAAAGGTGTGGTCTGCCACTGCAGTCATTCCACGTGGAATTGCCCCATTGCTCTCAGTGTGGGGTTTGGTGAGTGAATTGACACATCCATACTCTGCAGAAACTCCTGTGCTCAAAGCCCCAGGCCTAAACCTGCCGTGGATTTGAGTTCTTCCCTCTCTGAAGGGGGCAGTGACCAGCTGCAGGTGCTGCTGGTGTGGCTGCACCACTCTCCACGAGCAGGCAACACCTCCCAGCATTGGCACAGGAACATCTCCCTCAAAACCAACACACACAAAGACTGGGAAAAAATTCTCTTTCCAGGCAAAGCAAACCAAGCTTTTTTTCTAATTGTTTGTGAAACAAAAATCATCCGAGTCCACCACCTGGTGACTGCCATGATTTCATAAAAAGACTTTAAGTAAGACTAGGCTGGACCTATTTTTTATGAAGAAAATGTCAAGAGCCCCAGAACCTCACTCAGCACAGGCAGCACCAGGGTGATCTCCAGAAGCCCCTGCAGTTCATGTACATCACCCTCTCTGTGCCTGTAGCTGTGCTGCACCTCCTCTCCAGCCTTAGCTCTGGATTCCTTTAAGGAGCCCTGCTCTGCAGAAGGTAACAGGAGAAGAAAAGCAGAGGATGCACAGCTCACATCTGGACACAGCCTCCATCCCATCCCACTCACCTTCCACCCCGTCCTGAGAGCGCAGCACCCTGGGAGCTCTGTGCCCACAGGTGACTTTGTACAGCTGGAAGAGGCCAGCAGGACACACCACAGCCCCCTCCCACACCACTGACCCCACCAGTGGTCACCAATCTCCTGAAAATTGTGACACAAGTATTTATCTGTCAAAACACCAGGTTCCCAGGCACACAGCACACAGCTTTTACAGCCCCAGCACAAAGCAGGGATACACCAGACCATTCCATGTGGCATGGCCTGGGAGGTGCAGGGGCTGCTGGACGAGCCAGGGAAAAGCACTGGTGTGAATTTACTTATTCCCTGATCCCTGGTGTAACAAAAACAACTCGAGATGACTCCCAGCTGTCAGAAACAAGTCAGTCATGCCCCTGTGACCTAAACCCCCACGACTGTCATTCATGGGGCAGCACTGGGTTTGTCAGATGTGCTCCATCTTCTAAATAAAACTGCAAGAATTCTAAATACCTTGCATGAATTTTATTTTGAGATGTCTTGAGGGTTTTTACCCCCCTGAGCTGAGCCACAAAGGCCTGCACCCAAGCCATGGGGGGTTTCCAACAGAGCAAGTGCATCCTTTGCTCTGCATCACTGCATCCCTGCACTGCCAAGCCCAGCCCTGCTCCAGCCAGGAACAGGTACAACAAGCCAAGAGACTTTCCAAGACAACCAGCTACTGACCTACACTTCAAAAAAATTACATGCTTATTTCTGAAACCAGCTCCAAATATGGACTCTAACACACTTGATTGGTGTGCAGGTCTGGTTTCTATTGAGTGTTTAGATTTGGGAAACATGGCTTTGATTAAAAATGGGCAACCCACCAACTGCAGAGAGTTTTCACATAACTGCCTGGCAAAAACAAAAAAAAAATAATAGAGCTGCAACAGTTACTGCCATTCATCAAAACTTCTGCCTTGTTTCCTGAGGAATTGCCTGCTTGCCCCAGCTACACCTGATAAAGCACCTACACCTGGGATGCTCAAGGTTAAGAGCAACTACCACAACCAGAGAAACACAGAGAATCCAAGGTTTTACTAATTACAGCTCTTTCCACTGCCTGCTATAACAGCTGCTTGGTCTTAGCTGATACTGCACTCCAGTAGCTATTGCTCCTTCCCTTTTTCCTTAAACAAAAGCAAAAATCAACATTCCCTTTGAAGCAGCACAGTTATGGAGAGAGGAAAGAGTGGCAGGTGAGACCATGTACAGACAGTGGGTCTGATCCTGCTGCATTTCATGCTGGTCACAAGAACAGGCAGGACAGCAGCACACAGCCAGGTAACACACTTCTGTGAGCAGGGAAACCACAGAGAATTACAAAGTTTATTCACTATCCCCTTGCTCAGAACCACTCTATCAGTGATTATTTTCCAGTCATTCAATATCTGATCCAAACAGATGGATTTAGCAGGAATTTCACACCAGCAAAACATAGAAAACCAAGATCCTGATCTAACTCTAACACCACTGAAGGCAATGTCATATCCACAAAGCCAGGAAAACAGAACCAGCCCCAGCAGCAGAGCCCTTGGCTGTCCCAGTTCAGCCAAGTCCATGTTTGCTTTATCACAGTCACTATCATACCTCTCCCACCTGCTTAGAAATCCCTTCCTACCAAAGGTTTCCACTCCACACTCACACACGCTGCAGCTTTGCTCTTGACAGAGACAAGCACAAAAAGGAGCCTCAAATTCCTGGCATTAAAATTTGGGACATCCATGAACTGTTTCAACAGCACCTGAGACAACCAGGGCCCCACGTGATGCCCCAGTGGGGCAGAGGCAGCACAGAGGAGGCTGAGGAGCAGCAGCAGGACCACACAGCCCAGCCAGGAGCTTCACCCCCAGCATCCCTGCACGCCTGGGGAAGAGCTGCAGCACAGGGGAAAGGTTTGTGCCATGACCACCAGAACAAAAGGGCATTTCCCATGCCTGGGAGAGGCCACAGGCTCTCCATGGACCACAGGAAATATGATCCAAGCCAGCTGAAGCATCTAAACATGCACAACTGTCAAACTGCATTTAGGAATGGCTTTTTGTTTCTCTTCATTTTAACTTTGAAATTTTCTCATTTTTTCAAGTGACCACATTAAAGGAAGAAAACATCTTGTTTTCTTTTTCCAGGAGGTGTCTTTCTGAGGTGTCAGCAGTGAAACAATTCACCAATTAAATAAATGTTTGGATGGCTGGAAAACAACGAACATCCCTAGCAGCTCTTCCACAATAGCCATCCACTTTTCCAAAAAACTATAAATATATTCTGAACTGAAACAAGCTTTGCTCAATCAGATTCTTTAAAGAGCAATATTACATGTGAGATGTGATCTTTTGTAACCTCTTAAACACCTCCTGCTTGTCCATTTGAGCCAGTCCCTATTTCATGACAACCTCTGACATTAACATCCCTCACACTCTCATGCTGCCTTCCCTGCTCCTCTCCCCACGATCCCAAACACACATTGACCCTCACAGGACACCAAATTTCACTGCTGCTGCCTGCAATTAAAGACTTGACAGGCAAGGCTGGACTTGGGGGAGATGATTGAGTTATTCCAACCCAGTTGTATCCCTCTTCCAAAGTCATTGGGTTTCTCTCCCCTGGCACCTGAGGAACTCAGTTCTCTGTTGGGTATCTCAGCTCCCAAAAACCCATCAGGGGGTCCCTGAGCCCACCTGCACAAGGGCACCACCAGGAGCCCCAGAGCAGCTCAGCCCACCAGCCCAGGGTGGATTTTTAACCAGGCCAGGCAGAGCTGCCACTGGAGCCCCTTCCCTGAGCAGCAGAGGGTGGGACAGCAGCACAGAACAGAGCCTCAAACACAAATGCCTACAGCTTTTCATACAAAACCTGCCAGTGAGAACTCTTCCAGCATCTAAAACTTGGAAATAGGTGTCACTGGTGATAAACCCTCACCCCTCAGCTGAGTCCCCCTGTGTAAGCCCTTCCACACATTTATGTGCACGGGAGTTCTCAGCTCAGCATTAAATGAGTGTTTGTGCTCTGGGGTGCTGGGCTTTTTCCTTAATGAGTCATAGGCTTTTTCTTAAAAGTTTGCTGGAACACATAAATGTGACATTAGAAATTTAGTGAAAACTGCTCCAGAAAACAAGGAATGAAGTTTCAGACAACGTGAAATACTCCAGCTGGAAGAGATACATGACTTGCTTGGCCACTTGGCCACAGTCTCAGCACAGTAACAAGGCTATGCTGACAGGGAGCTAAAACAACCCAGTCAGGTTAATAAGAAGAGATAACACATAGCACAGAATGGAACTATCTGCTCCAGTGTAGAAAAAAAGGAGAAATTCCACTTCCAGAGACAGCACCCAGACAGGCACATTGAAAAATCACATAAAAATCCAGCCAAACACCACATTTACTGGTTGATCATTAGCACATTTGCTAATTTTGTTCAGAGCTGAAGGCTAATAAGCCAGCAGGAATCCTGCTGCCAGCCCCAGGAGCTGTCACACCCCTGGAGCAGCTCCAAGCAATGCCACATCACAACCCCAGGTACGATGGTCCTGTCAGGACTTGAACCTCTCCGGCAGCTGAACACAGCCCTCCAAAGTGAGCATTTCCAAGCTCTTAACAGAACTTACAGACATCATTCACATTCCTGAATCCCACCCTTCTGCTGCAGTTTTGCTTTATTTCACACATCCCCATCCCTGGCACTCTGTCCAGGACAGGCACAAAAATCAACCACCACATCACACTCAAAGACACTCGGCTTCTCCAGCCTCAGAACGTGAAATTATTTTGGACACAACCAACCAGACTCTGCCAAGATGCTGTGAAGTGCTGTCCTGAGATATTTGGGACACATGACGTAGATAGAAGGCCAAGCCTACAGTTTATTAAATATCTGCATAAATGTTCTGATCTTAGTAAAACTATCTGGCTTATCACTGTTAGTTTATTTTCTTACCATCACTGCACAATCCTACTATACACCTGCAAATTACTTTGCCAAATTTGGGGTGTTTTTTTTAATAATCTTTTTTTTAAATAATCACTTTATGATTAGGCAAATTCACTTCCTTTCAGAGTGTTTTCTAAGCACCCAATATCCACACAGCTAAGAGACATTTACATCTTAATTTATTAATTGTGGATATTAAGGATTTCAGCCTAGACCTGCTGCCACAAAGCCATCAGTGGTAACACACAAACTTGTACCATTTACACATTTTAGATGTAAAATTTATACAACTTTAGGGACATTTTCCACTGGAAAAAAAAATCAACTTCAATCAAATTATAAAAACAGCTACTTTGACAGTTCCTTCACAGCAGGATACCATTTCTACTCAGCAAACTGAACCCATTAAAGTCATTAAACTGGGATTTACTCCCAGTTCACACACCACCATGTATGGGCCTCCAGTGAGTGACTGCACCTCAAATGGGACATTCACACCCAAAAATCTTTGTGGAAGATCCAGCACAGAGGTGAGGGAAACAACTGCCAGCACAAGTTCAACTCTGCTACAGAACAATTTTTGACTTTCGGTCTTGCCTAGGATGTCTCCCAACCCACCTGAGAGAGCAGAGCTGACTGCACTGGGGTTTGTTTTTTTGGGGTTTTCTCCCAAATTTGCCCTAAACCACGACAAGGGGTAGGCAAAGAGGGAAGGGTATGTTTAAAAGCCTGATTTACTTCTGGATTATCCTTGAGGAAAGCAGCACAGCCTTGGCCTGGACCTTGTGATAACCCTAAAAGCTGAGCAGGAGCAATGAATTGCTGAGTGTTTCTCACAGCATTCCCACTCCAAACCAAGCTGCAGCCCAGGCTCCACCCAGCCCCTGCAAACCTCCCTCCCCTTGGCACAGTGCTGCACAAAGCCTGGCTGGGAACACACAGGAACATTCCCAAACCTCCCAGCACAGGAGGGTCCCAAACCACAGGAGGTGCCTGCACCAATTCTTGTCCTGCACACAAACCTCAGCACTGGAAACCTCACCTTGGTACCGCCAATCAAACACGTGGCAGCTCTTTGGAAGGATCCTTTCCTTCTTTCTGTTTTACAACAGAGTAAAAGCATGTGCAATAAAAAGAAATAAAAACATTTGCTATGAAACAATACCTCATTCACAGCCAAGTGTCATGGAACTGAAGATAAGAAAACATTTGTCCCCATTCATGACACAGGCTTCTCTCCAAGTTACAGCCATCCAAATCCCATTTCATGTTAATTGGACATGTTACATGTATTACTTAATAAAATAAACTCACACATGTTCCACAGCGCTCTCCTGCTGTTATTATGACACTTCCCAACCTTAAGGAGTCATAGGGACATGCATGGCTGGCAGGGACTGCAAGAAGCCACCTCAGGAGCATCTCTCACAGCACATTTCACACCACAGACAAGACTCCATTCTTCCACCTCTGCAGACTTGTGTTATCCCCTGCTTTTTTCATGTTAATTCCTTCTACTTTTTCTCCCCCCACCTTCCTATTCCTTCCTCCTCTCTGGATGATGCTCCAGCTGCAGACTTTCTCTATCACTCTGATTTCCTTGCCTCATTCATGGTTCAGGTTCCTGGTAGCTGTGAGCCACAGGATGCTGCTCCACCCCAGCATCGCCCACTGCAGCTCCTCCTGCACCTTCCCCCAGGAACACACACCTCCCTTGCCTGACCCCTTTTTGAGGGCTTTCCTGCTCTTCAGCTAGAAAAGCCTGACCACTCTCAAATTAGTTTCAGCAATGTATTTTTGAGCTGTAATAGGGAGATTAGAAAAAAAACCCAGAACTGTGAGATACACCGCCTGTCTGAACACTTCAGGAGACTCCACCATGTGAGTTTATTTCTATTTAAGTGTTTGCCTATCAAAGGCAATTTTTTCCCAGGACAGCCTCAGCTGTAAATGCTGAAGGATATCAGCTGCTTACCAACACTGAATGAATTTCTAAGCCCAGCAAAAGAGAAATATAAAGTAATTACCAGACAATACATCTTTGCTTATCCCCACAAAAAATACAGTACAATCATTACCTCTACTTTTATGGAAACAGGAAAGATCTAATATTTCACAAAGAAACCTTCAGGAACTCCTAAGATCAAAAACAACTCTACAGTAAATTTCTCAAGTGTTCTGGCCACCAACTGCAAACTCATCTAAATTTAATTCAAATTTTCAAATTTCATCCCTATGCAATAAAGCTTTTAGATATTTACCACTGTTACCTGTCTTAATTTTGATCTCACGTGCATAAACACCCTTCCATCACCTCAACCTCCACACACAGAACGAGCACAAACGTACAACTCTGAATTCATGAACATACTGCAGATTGTAAATCCAGATGTACACGGGTGACAACGCACATAAAGGGCAGAGAGGGTCTGGATGGGCCTAGAGATTTATTTCTTCCCTTCACCTGGTCTTCCCTTCCCTCACCTACCAGGCCAAAGGCTTTTCAACACCATGTTATCAGCACTGTTTCTTCGTGGTGCTCCAAAAAACATGTGCTGGTACTGCTGGATGGCTTTAGGAGAGAGACAGCTCTCAAAAGTCAAGGCTACTCACCAGGGTAGGCACAGGCTGTGCTACACTGAGGGCTGCATTATTTACAGAATCCAGACTTTGTGTCTCATTCCGAGACATCCCTGCTTCCTCTGGCAAACCTCCTCCAGGTCCCCAGGAACTCAGGTCCCCTGGCTTTTTCTGCAGGGTGAAGACAAAGGTGCCCCTGGAGGACAGGGAAGGTGGCAGCTCTGTGACAGGAGAGAATTGTTCTCGCTGAGGAGAGAATTCCACACTCATGGAATAACCTTGCTCTGTTCTGCATCTCAGCTGTGAGGTGGGTGAGGCAGGTGTGAGGGCTGGGGGAGGCTCTGGATGTCAGAGGTGGGAAAAACACCTTCACAAAGGGCACTCCCTGCACAAGGGCAGCTGAAGGACAACCACAGAGCTGCCAGTCTCTCTGGACTTTGCACAGGCAGGCACCTGCACTCCCCACCCCACCAGGCTCAGCTGCCTCCTGCATCTTTAGGAGAGGACAACGTGACAATCAATCACTTCTTGTGCTGGATTCCACCACCACAGAACCCTTGCTGGGGCACGGCTGCAGCACAGCAGGGGCTGCCAGCAGTGTGTGAGTGCTGCCTGCACCCCTCAGCCACCCTCCTGCAACTGCTGCCAGCCAGCAGAGACACCTGCACCCAAAGGAACAGCCAAACCAGCCCTCAAATCCACGGCACTGCTCAGCAGGACCTGCCCCTCAGGTGATGCCCACAAGGATGTGTGACTTGGATGGGTGTGCCAAAATACAACTTTAACCTTCACACCCTTTTTCAACACCTAAGCACCGGACTGAAGTATTCTGCAAAGAAAACAGAATTTAAGACAGCATGACTGAGCTCATGACTTTCCAACACCCACGAATGTCCTGTTGACACCTCAGGATGAACATTCAATTTAAAAAATATTCCTGAAACAACTTTTGCCTCACCTTATATCAATGTTCAGCTCAAAAGAGTTATGAAAGTGAGTGAAAGTACTTTTTTTTTACCTCACTTCTCAGCATCTGCCACTAAACCAAGCACATTTAGTAAACTGTCAGTACCCTGACAGGGGGTCTCAGAGGAAGAGGTTTGGGCAGGGAATGCACAGGAAGCAGCTACAAGGGAACAAAGTCTCACAGCCTTACCCAATTCAGCTGCTGCCAAAGGAAGGGTCTCTGCTTCCTGGAGCCCTCTGTCTGCACCCTCTGCCTTGGGTCAGCTCCAGCCATCTCTTTGACAAGGATGAATTGGAGCAGCTCACCAATCCAGCCCCAAACAACCCTCCCTCTTCTCCCTCCTCCTCTGCAGCTTTGTTTTCCTCACACCAGTGGTGCAGGTGGCTGCGAGGTGCTGGAGGGAGCACTTGGAAGTGGAATGGTGCGGTCACCTGGAAAACCAGGCAGGGGCAGAGCCTTCCTTTGGCAGCACTGCCATCTTTACTCAGATTAAACCAAGGAGGGCACCTTCTTTCTCTCTTCAGATGCAGTGAAGCCTGGGAGAGGAAGGGGAAGATGGAGAAGCTGAAGCAGTAGAGCAGAGCTCCCAGCACAGCACTGCTCAGGCCCAGCTGTGAGTCCAGCACACCTGAGGGATTGCACCCTGCTTGGCTTGGCTGCCCTGAGCCCCTCTGCAGATCAGACCCTGCACTTCTGCCCCATCCTGTACTTGTCTGTCCCAGACCACAGATCCCTCCTGCAGCACAGCAGGGAGGTGTGGGACAGCAGCCAGGGCCTACCAGCACCCTTGGGGGAACACTCACCCAAACTGACCCACAGCCAGGATGGAGGCAGGGTAGAGCTGCTCCTCCTCCAAGCAGAGCTGGCCAGTCCCTTGACCTCAGTTTCAAAATAGCACACTGCTCAATTTTTAATTTTACTGGGGGTGTCGGGGGCAGACAACAACAACAGGATAACAGGACACAGAGCACTGTAAAGACTAGAAAATCAAGCTCATCTAATTAAGGAGCATTAAAGCATCTCCTCTGTTCCCTCTACCTTGTTGGATCTACTGGCTCAACACTTCTGCTCTCCATAGGCACCAAAGAACACCCAACCACTGTCTCTGGAGTGTGCCAGACACCAGTGCTAAGCACACACTTCACAGCTGCAGCACGCTCAAGCTGCAGTGAATATCAGTGCATTTTCCCTGCTTCCTTTTATTAACACACTCTCAGGTAAGTTGAACTAAAAACAGACTTCTCCCTGTTCTGTTCTCATTCTCCTTGACTGTGACCCAGCAGCCTGTGGTCAGCCCTGTCAGCCTCTCATGCCAAAACTCAGCATTCACCTACATGGATCATCTGAACCAAAAACATGGCATCAAATCCACCAGCATTTATCAAAACCTCAACAACTCACAGAAATCAACTTGCTCTTTCAAAGCACCCCAGTTCTCTGGGTTTCATCTGCTTCCAGGATGGAAGTGACAGCAGTGATCCTTGGTTCTGCCTCAGCAGGAGCCTCCAGAGCATCCCAGAGGCTTCCCAGGCACAGGCTTACTGTTCACATCTCCTGAGGCTCGGGGCACACTGCAACACATCGCTGTGGAGCACAGTGCAGCCAAATCTGACAAACCAAAAAATCTATCCACAACACAGATTCCCCATATTTCCTCCTGGAGCCCCTGATTGCACACACAGCTTTCCCAGGCCACTGGAAACACCTCCCAGAGGCTCAGGACAGATAATTTCTTTCTTACCTCTTACTTTTTACTCCTCAGCCTCTCACTGTCCACCGTGGAAATGCTGAAGGTAACACTGCCTGCAGCTCGTGTGTTACAAGCCCCACACAGCACACCCTCAGCAGGATCCCCTCAGCTGCTGAGGAGCATCTGCCAGGTGCCAGCACTGCCAGAGATGCAGCGGGTGATCATCAGCCTCCTTATCAGCCCTAGACAGATGAAGGCAGGCAGTAAGCACCGCATTCAGCCTCCTTTGTCTGGGCACAAAAGCTTGGAGAAACTCTGCCGCTGCAGTGTACAGAAAGGTTTTCCTGCTAGAGAGGCTGCTGCTCACTTAGCTACCTCCAGCGAGCGGCCCAGGTCTCTCTCGCAGAGAACCCTGCGAGTCCTTCCTTCCCTGCAGAGCACACCAGAGCTCTGAGCTGCTGAGCCCCAGGAACACGCCGCTCCATCCTCGGGAACGCACACAAAGCACGGAGAGAACCATTCCCCCCGAGGCTCCGATGGGGCTGGCTCACCCCCAGCCTCACCCCGCCGGGCTCTGCCTCCCGGCCCTGCGGGAGCTCCGCAGCCCCTGCGCGGGGCCCTCCATGGAGCTCCCGGCTCACCGCAGCCCCCAGAGCAGGAGGGCAGAATTTGCACGCTCCAGATCAACTTTTCACTGGTGTTTTTAGCTTTTAGCCACCCAGCACAAAGAAAGACGGGAAGCTAATCCTAACTAGTGTGGCTATAAAACACACGCACTCATCATCCCCAGTTCAAGAACTTACTTTTCTTCCATAAAGAAGCAACAAAAATTCAGACGACCAGCAGGCCGATTTAACCCCAGCAAGGGCCGAGAGCTCCCCCAAAGTCCCCTCTGGTCACGGGGATGTCCCTGTGTGCTGAGCAGACCCTGCGAGGCCTCGCGGGGTGGGAACAATGCTGGGCTCCCACAGGTGTTCTGAACCAGCACAAAGATTTCACTAAGAACCTCTCCAGCACTTCTCATCATCTACAGAAGTTAGCACAGACTGAGGAGAGCAGGATGGCAAACACCACAGCCTCAGGGATGCTGGAGGATAGCGGAGAAGCTTCAGCAGCCCGTGAGGAAGGGAGACAAAAGAGAATCACTGTAAGCCCCGACTACACAAACAGCTCTCATCACACTCCAGACAAGTCTCCCATCCGCACGTGGAAAGGGAAGCATCACACATCCAAACAAACCGCGCTAGGAAGAGACGGGAGAGGGTTCACATACCGGGAGCGAACTATGGTGCGAGCACTTCGGACACCAGACAGTGTCTGTGGCCATGTGAGACTTCAGCAGGCACCTGGTCCAGAGCAGCCCCGGGCATCGCACACCCGCCTTCTCCACGGCCCGACTCGGCCGGCCCCGCACACCGCCGCCCTCCAGCCGCCCGCTCCCCCTCCCCACTCACCGAAGTACTCCTTCTTCATGTGCATCTCCAGCTCCTTCTCCAGCTCCAGCGTCAGCGCCTCCAGCCGCCTCTCCGCCTGGCTGGGGCCGCTCTCCCGGCACGGCGTCACCTGGTAGGGGAGCTTGAATTTGGGAGCCGAAGCGGAGCCTTTGGTCGGGCTGTAGGCGTAGGGGGGCGGCGGCTCGGGGGCGCCGGCCGGGTGCTGCGGGTCGTGCCGCGGCGGGGACTGGGCATGGATCCGGTGGAACGCGTCCCCCAGCTCGGGCACGGCGCCGTCCTCCTGCAGGCCGGGCCCCAGCAGGGACGAGCGGGGCGACGGCAGCTGCAGCTCGGGGTAGGCGCTCATGGAGCCGCGGGAGCTCCGCGAGCTCTGGCTGGAGATGCTGGAGCGGGGGCTGACCACGGCGGGGCCGGCCGAGCCGCGGCCCTCGGGGCCGCAGAGGCTGGAGCGGGGGCTGGCCAGG
The DNA here is from genome assembly GCF_030490865.1 of Poecile atricapillus. NCBI lineage: Eukaryota > Metazoa > Chordata > Aves > Passeriformes > Paridae > Poecile > Poecile atricapillus. The sequence goes on along the minus strand of NC_081258.1, from coordinate 3,000,607 downwards.
GCGAGCCCGGCGCCGCCCGCCCCCTCGGGCTCGGCGCTGCCCGGCGGGCCGTACCTGCAGTCCGAGTAGCTGGAGCGGGGGCTGGCGGTGCAGGAGTACTGGCTGGCGGTGCTGGAGCGGGGGCTGGCGTGGCGCTGGTCGTAGCCCATGCTGATGCCGCTGGTGCGGTTGCTGCTGGGCTTGCTGCCGCCGCCGTCGTAGCCGGTGAGGCTGGCGCGGGGGCTGGAGTGTTTGCTGGTGTCGCTGGCCGTGCTGGCGTAGCTGGAGCGGGGGCTGAGGGCGGCTCCGTCGTACTGCACCAGGCTGGCGCGGGGGCTGCCGTACTTGTCCTGCCCGGGCACCACCAGGCTGGAGCGGGGGCTGGAGAACTTCTCGTAGGGCAGCGCGACCGCGCCGCCCAGGCTGGAGCGCGGGCTGGAGAACTTGCCGTGCTCGGCGGCGGGGCCCGGTGAGGCGGCGGCCAGGCTGGCCCGCGGGCTGGCGGCGCCGAACTTGCCGTCCGGGCCGCCGGGCGCCCGCCCGCCGCCCTTGGCCACGTAGCCGCCCTCGTAGGCGCTGCCCGCGGCGTAGCGGTAGCCCTCGGCCGAGTAGCGCTTGCCCTTGTCGGCGAAGCCGCTGTAGCAGGGCAGCGCCACCTCGGAGCGGGTGCACAGCCCCTCCTCGCAGCACGGCGGGCCCGGGCCCGGCTCGGCGGCGGCGCGGCCGTTGGCGCGGAGCGGGGCGGCTTTGCCGCAGGGGGCGGCGGCGGGGAAGCCTTCGGCGGGCGGCGGCGGCGCGGCGGTGCCGTTCATCTTCCGGCCCCGCTGCTCCGCCGTCATGTGGGCGGCGATGACCCGCTTGGTCTCCTCCAGGTCGGGGTGCAGCGCCAGGTCCCGGCGGCCGCCCCGGCCGTACGGACCCTCCGGGCAGGGCTCGTACAGGGACAGGTCCTCCATGAACTTGGTGGCCTTCAGTGCCATGTCCTCCTCGTACTTCTCCATGCTCGGCCGGAGCCCGGCGGCGCGGGGCGGGGGAGGACGGTGAACTCTCCGCGAAAGCGCAGCCCGGAGCGGAGAAAGAAGAGGGATAAAGAAAAAAAAAAAAAAAAAAAAGCCAAAGCGAAAAAAAAAATAGAATAAAAAAAATCCCCAAATGCAGCAACACAAAAATCACCCTAGAAGAAAGCCCCTTCCCGCGGTCCTGGCGGGGCAGCGGCGGGACGCGGCTCCTTGTCCGGAGAGCGGCGAGGCGGCGGCCGGGCTCGGGGCGGTCACCCGGGCGGCATCCCGCGCCGCGGCGCTGGGCTCGGTGCGGCCGGGCTGCCCGGCGGAGCGCGGCCGGCACAGACGAGGCGCCCCTGTGTCACTTTCCAGCCTTAAATAAGTTGCTCGGTCCAGTCAATGGCGCGCTGCGCGGAGGAATTTGCACTCGGCGGGTCCCTGCCCCCGCCGCCCCCGGCGGCCGCCCCGCGGCGGGGCCGCGGCCCGCCCGCACCCCGGGCGGGGGGCGAAGGCGGCGGCCGGCCCGGAGGGGCGAGCGCGGAGCGGCGAGCGCGGAGCGGGGCGCGGCGAGGCAGGGACTCCTTTGTGTGGGGCAGGAATGCGAGGAAGGAGACTGGGCGCTGCGTCCCGCTGGAATGTAGTTAATGCCGGAGCCAAACAATGATTTTCCCCGAGTCAGTCAGGGAGAGGGCGGCCGCGGCGCTGCTCCGCGGCGGGGTCGGCGGCTCCCTCCTCGGCTGGGGCCGGCCGAGCCCGGCCCGGGGCCGGCGGCGGGGCTGTCACCGCGCCCGGGGTCGCCACGCGGGGCTCGGGGTCCCGGCCCGGGGGGGCTCCGCTGCTGGAACTCTCCGCCAGGACCCGCGGCCTCGTCCCGCGTGGGGAAGGGGCGGCTCTGCCCCACCTGCGGCCGGGGCTGCCCCGCACAAACACCGGCATCCCTGCGGGGACCGGCGCTCGGGAGCGGCCCCGCACCTGTGCGGAGTCCCCGGCGCCGGCCAGGTGCCTCCGCTGAAAGGACTTGTGTTTGTAGCACGGCAGCTGAGGGCTGTTGCCAGTTATTTATTAAGTATTTTTTTAAAAAAATAAATAAATAAAAGGCAGCGCTAAGACATATGATAAACATATTGTGGCCTAAAGCAATCTGTGAGCTGACGGGAGTGTAAAAAAGCAGCTACTGTGTGTGTCACTGCAAGAGCTTCATCTGTTGATCGGTGATGAAACACCCCGGCACCGCTTGCTATTTACATCTGTGTGCTCACAAGAAAAGGTGTCAGAAAACACCCCCTCAAAACGACAAGACCCCCAGTACTAAACCGTAGCCTACAGATTTGTTTGGTCTGGGCTTTTTGTAACTGAGCTGCAGCTCCCTGACAATCATTTGTGTTGATGGCAGAAATGGTGACAGAGCTCTAACAGCAGGTATCCAACGGGTGTTCTCACACTGCTGGGTGCTGAGCAGTGTGAGGGGAGAAATATGGCTCAGGTTTGAGCTATAGGCACTCTGCTCTGCCAAGAAGATGTTATTCTGTTATCAGACCTAATTAAACATTAAAAGCAACTGTGTGCTCCAAAATGTCCCCAGCTGTGGAGGGCAATTGATTGGCAATCTGTTTTCTTGTGTGTGCAGGGGTGGCAGGAAAAAAATTCAATAAACTATGTAAATGTGCAGAGCAAGATGTGAAAAACAAATCTGTTAGGCATGAGAGAGGCAGTCCATGACAGAGGCAGTCCATGTCCATGTGGACATACATGAGCAAACACCTCCACTCTTGAGAGTCAAGTACTCTTTTCTATGGTCACATCTTTCATTACACTTTTTGCCCATCTCCTACACGTGTGCTACTTGTGGAACAAGTTACATTTCACCTGTAGCCCAGAGGTGAAGGCACCTTTGCAGCTGTGTCCTGGTACAGCCCCTCGCTGCTGCTGCTGCTCACACAGGGGTGTGCCCTGGCTGTGAGGGGATCAAAACTCGAGTCCGTGTCCCATTCAAGCCACAGACTCTGGTAAAGTTGTGAGCACAGACACAAACTGTGCTGTCAGCCACATTGCATGGACACATCCCTTCCAAGAACAAAGAGAGGTTCCTCCCACAGAGCACATGGAGACCACCTTTAACGTGAGGCTTCATCTGCCCCACCTGGGATGAAGCTTGTTAGTGGCAGCGGGCATCTCATGACCTGCTGCCCTCAAATGTCCTGCTGCAGAGCTCCTTCAGTCCTTCCTGGGGCCTGTACGAGGCTGTTCTCTCCTGTTACTGGCTTAGCACCGCTTAGTGTCAGCTTTTGTAAGGTCGCCTTCCTGAGAAACTGGGAGAGACTCAGGCAGCTTGGAAGGTTGGTCCATCAGAGCATGTCTCAAGAAAATGTACTCTGTTTTAAGGGTGTTTTGATTTGGTTGGTTCCTCTTGTTGTTGCTGCTGCTGTTTGGTTTTTTATTTAACCTTACAACATTAGACAGCTTTATTGTTAATCTGACAGAGCGGGTGGGACGTGCTGGAAAGCCCTGCCCGTGTGCTCACAAGAAGCAGCATTTTGGGCAGGTATCCTTACAGCAGGGATGGCAGAGCTGAAGCCACAGGTTACTCTTACAGCAGCAGTGTCCTTCTGGAGCTCTGTCCTTCTGAGCCACAAATCTGCCCCTGCTCTGCCTTTTGAGACCACTCAGTTCTGTGCTGCTTCTGCTGCCAGCAGGTTTCTGCACTAAGTCTATTGGTACATAAGTCATGAAAGCATGGGCTTTGCTGGGTGTGAACTCATGGGAAAAACATTCTGGGGAGTCTAAGGAAATAACCGTTTTTAGTAAGAAGTGTGGATCAAATGGTAAAAATCACTTTTACTGTTAGAAAGCTTGTGCTTGATAAGTAACATCCTGGTAACATCCTACTGTGTTCTCATCCCAGCCCTGCTGCAGGGGCAATGCTCCTGGCCCCCTCGTCACCAGGGAGTTGTACTTCTGTCACACACATGAAAAAGCTCACATTTATCTGCAGTACAGCCCCAGGTGTGGGCAATGCAGGCCCAGGAGTGGAGTAAATAAATATGTAGGTGGAGTAAATAAATATGCTGGCAGTGGTACCCAGCACACACTGCACTGCTGCATTGCTCACAGAGGTCCATCTGTACCAGGCTGTGCAAACAAAAAGAGTGGAATTAAACCTGATGTTGCTGTACTAAGTAGCCCCATCATTCTCCTCACTGTTAGATATATAAAAATCCAAAACAGTAGGTAGTTACAGCTTGACAATCCTGGTTTTCTCCCTACCTGATTTTCAAAGTACTTCCTTAATTATAACAAACAGCAGTAATATGTACATACTGCAAAAAAGAATGACACTTCTGCAGTAAGAGCACAAGAGCTGTTGAGGGGTGTTGGAAAAGCTGAACTTCATGGTTTGGTGTGGTTATCCTCATGCCTGATTTTAAGCTATCTCAGTAAATCAGATATTAAGGAAAGCCAGCTGCTTCTGTTAAATAAACTTCATTGTCTAAGACTTAAAGGGAGCAAAATAGCCAGGTGGGGTTATTGATCTGTGAATATCAGCTGGCTGGGCCTCCCAGGCTGAGCACTCCTGTTCCCTGTAATTGCCAGCATCTACAAGGGAGCAGGGAGACCTGCTGCTCTGCTGGGCTTTGCTTCTCTGAGCTGCAAACAGTTTATTACCAACAAGGCAGGGAATCTGTCAGTGCAAGAACTCCCCGTGGAAACTTGAGCTGGGGTGAAGACAATGGCAAAAATCCCATGACTTGTGTTGTGGTGTGCATGTGTTATATCACAGCTGACACAATGCAGGAGGGAGTTCTTTGTCTCACTTCATCAACTGAACGATTTGAAGCTGCTCCGCAGATTTGCCTCCTGAACTGGATGCTACCTGTTTTTTTTGCAATTTATTTCTTTGTCTTCAGCGTTAAGAAATCAATGAAATTATACCTTGACATCCATAAGGTAACTGTTTTCCACTTTTAAAACAGATCAGTCTCTTGGTAAGGAACGTAAATGATTATTCTTTTATCTCTGGTCTGTTTTAAGCCTGATGAAAATAACCTCAAACCCAAACAAACATAAAACCCCAAAAAACTTTATGAAATTAATTCAACATTATGCTAAGAAGGGTTTATATTTTGGGATGGGAGACTGAAGCTTTGATTTTCTTTGAAGTGGTAACTGTATTGGGTTTATATTGCTTTGTTTTGCATGTTTGGATCCTGTACATTAATTTGTGTTGTAATACTTTTAAGTATTAGCAAACATTTTGGAATATGAAGTTTGGATGTTAATATGTATTTGGACTTGGGTGATTTGTTTGCAAATCACTCTGTTCTAACCTGTTTTTTCAAATTCTTATTTGCAGTTGATCGTAGCTTCTAAAAATTGCAATTCTAGGGTGTGTTTTAGAGCACCATCTTCTGGCAGACAGCACTCACTGTATTTGAAAGGCTGCCCTTGCTAGGCACAACTATTTAAAATATTTCTGACTAACACCACTCTGCAGGCTTACAGGTCATTTCTCATTCTAAATCTGCAATAAAACACTATTTAACATTTTTTACATTCTTCTTATTCACTGCAACTGCAGCTATTCACTGTGCTGCACAAACATAATTTGGGACAGACCCTGTAAAATTCCAGTCACAACAGGCGCTTTGTGAACGTGCTGGGGTAGACAGACAACATCTGTCCAAGCACTTATGATTAATGCACCATATATGTATCTTATTTCTTTTACAGCTTCATCTTCCACTTCTCTTACATATTTCAGATAATCACACTTTTGTCCAGCACAGTTTATGGGCTCATACTTTGGAGGCTGCACAGGGCACTGGCCATAATTCCTTGCACTCACAGGACACAGTCACTGAATATTCCAATGCAATCAGTGAGCAACCACTACATTTGCATAAATCCATCATTTATGCAAATCCAGCATTGGCCAGCTCAGTTAGCAGTACACCCACTTAGTGCTTTATAGCTTCTGAATTCAGAGACTTGGAGGAGCTACAATTTCTCTTGGATATGATAAAAAGAAAGTCCTGATTCCAACACTGCAAACCTTCATCCAGCAAAGGAATCAGAGAGCATTAATGCACTGAATAAAGAACAGAAACACTGAATGAGGGTCAGGCTGCCACACATGGCTCCCTCTGCTCTGCTGGTGAAAAGTATCAGCCTGACTCTATGTGCCTCTTCACACCCATTAAAGAAAGGAGGCAGGCTGCAAGCACTGACCTCCTGGCCTGGCAATACAACACACTTCAGCTGGGATCAGAAGGATCATCTCAGAAGGAAAGGGGTATTGGTTTGTTGAGAACACCAGTTACATTTACATTTCATTGTATTTTAGCGGTTATTACAGAGGTATCACTTGTTAACTGAAAATAATGACCAAATTTGCAAGGATAGAGCTGTTCCATGAGTGTAACTAATGAAGTCTGGCCTCTGTATTCTGCATCCTCTGCACTCTCCAGCTCGTAGCTCCTCTCCAAATCCTCAGTAGTGCTGCAGTCCAGTGAGCCTGTGTCCCACAGAGCCAGATCCAGCACCTGCCTGATGTTTGCCAGGTCCAGAAGAATCACAGAACCCTTAGGGCTGGGAGAGACCTCCAAGGTGTTTCCCAAAGACCAAGTCCAGCCTTCAACAGAATCCCACTACAGCCACTAATCCATATCACCAGTGTCATGTCCACTCATTTTTTGAACACTTCCAGGGGTGCTGACTTCACCACTGCCCTGGGCAGCCTGTGCCAGGGCTTGACCACTCTTTCAGTGAAGAAACTTCCATAATATCCAACCTGAACCTCATTTGACACAAGCTGAAGTCATTCCCTCTCCTCCTGTCCCTGTTCCCTGGGAGCAGAGTCTGACCCTCCCCAGCTGTCCCCTCCTGTCAGGGAGTTGTGCAGAGCCAGAAGGTTCCCCTGAGCCTCCTTTTCTCCAGGCTGAGCCCCTTTCCAGCTCCCTCAGCCCCTCCTGGGTCTCCAGCCCCTTCCCAGCTCCGTTCCCTGCCCTAGACACGCTGCAGCCCCTCCATGTCCTTCTTACCACGAGGATCCCAGAAGCTTCTGGGGCTCTGTCTCTTCTCCAGCACTGCAGGGTTGGGATTGATTGATTAATGTTTGCAGGTATCTTCAAGTGTCACTGGAGAGGACTGGCAGATAAAGATAACGTGTATCTAAACAGCAATTTTCTTCTTTTAATATAACAGCTATCAAGCCATATCTACAAGTACATGTAATTACTCCATCCTGTTCCCCCTTAAAAGCATCAAGGCCTCCAAATCAAAGCATTGCCTCTCCCTCATGTACCTTTGTCTGCAGGTATAAGCTCCCTGTAGTCATTCTGCTTAGGCAACAGCCCAGAAACAATCTCAGGCAAGCAAAAACCAGGTAACTGACGTGTGTACAATTTGTTGCATTTATCCTGATCCTGTTCCTGCTTTTTTGCACATTCTGTATTTTAGATACACAAAATGGAGGGTTTTTTTCCTTTTAGCTGCAAAGAAAATAAATATCTCTAGCACAGAAACAGAACAGCACCAAATCTATTTCCCTTAATTCTGTGTTTATTCAGTTTTCTAATCCAAATTTAAAATTTTGGGGCAGTAGAAGTAAGGCTTGAAGCAGATATCAGTGGTATCTACAGACTGAATACAAGCTGATTTTATCTTCTGAAGTCTAATAAATGGTTAGCAAGAAGTCTTTGTTGTAAAGGTCAGAACTTGAAAAGGCACATCAATCTATTCCCAGCTGTCAGAGGCAAGAGGCCAGGAAAGGATGCACCTCTCTCTGTGGTTCAGCTATGGAATGGTTTCATAAAACAAAGCTAAAATATCACACAGAAGCATCACAAACACTAAATGGTCATCTACAAGTTGCAGTGGCTCTTTAGGAAATGGGCTGGCTGTCACCAGGGCCCCAGGGTTCTTTCTCCTGGCTGGTTAACATTTGCCTTATAAAGGTGATTCTCCTGATGCTTTGGGAATTCCTTCACCCTCCATCAGAACAGCTTAATGAATCTCTGGTTAATTGCTGTCAGTTATCAATGCTCAATATTCTTTTCCATGCTCTGCTGCAGAAAAGGGATATTGAATTAAAAGCATGCAGACACTAGGTACATTCTGTAATAGTTGTATTTTCTTGTCCATACATGGCACTTGAATTCACTAAGTAAATTAAAAATGCAAACATCAAGAATTGTTTCTATAAAAGCAGCCAGAAAAGCTTAGCTGCATTAGAGAATTTTGCATGATTATAAACAAACAACTTGAGAACCCTGCAGAGCCAATTTATATCACTGCAAATAGCAGTTTGTAGACTGATTTAATGAACTGGGTTCCAAAATTGTTAGTGAAGATAGAGCTTACATTGCTGAGCCAAACCACTGGGAAGAATTTCTCCTCCATTTAAACATTTAGATCTTGTGCCTTCCAACTACACTTCCTTCCATATGACCATTACTGCTATTAGGAGTTGAAGAAATTGTCATTTGAAAAATGGAGGGGTTTTTAATTACTTGAAAGCTTAAATAACGCTTCAATTTAGAATTTTTTTTTTTCTAAAGAGCAAAGGAAGGTTTAAGTTGGAAAATTCTCTATTGATACAATGTTGGTGACTAGTAGCCAATTAAGGACACTCATACTCCACCAGTCCTGAAAAGCAGCTTTTCATTCTGCACAGCAGCAGTTTGCATTTAGTGCCTCTTTCTGTACTGCCAAACTTCCAAAGGACTGACCAGAACAGCCAAGAGCTGACCCATGTTCTGTGGGAGCAGCCTGTGGAAAGGAAATACATTAAAAATCTCTTTCACATTACAGTGTGTGACAGGAGGGATCCAGGAGCATTCTTGCACTACCCAGGCACGAGCAGCACAACTGCACCTTGTAAATACATCACCAGGTCATTGCTTGTGCAGTTCATTCTGGCCTTTCATGCTGCAAACCCAATGATGGCACAAGGTTAAGAACAATAAACAATAACTTGAGGAGCAGCCAGGCAGAACCCCCCTGGTTGTTTTTTTTTCACCCTTTAATCTGTTGGTGATATTTCAATCCTCCTCATACTCCACTCAACTTCCAGCCCACAAACACTCTGAACTTCAGTAGAAATAATGCACTAAGTTACCAGGGTATATCCTCTACTGGTGTTTTAAAAAAAAAGTTTGAAAGTAATTTTATTTTTAATAAAGATTAAACCCAAAATATATCAGCCTTAATTTTTGGAAGATGTCATTAGACATGAAATTCTAGTGCTTCAGCTGATTATGGCAAGTCTTCCACTGCAGCACTGAAATCCTTTCTCTAACACCTCTTATTTACATCTTTACCTCATCTTCACTCCTTCCAGCCAAGCAGCAACTAACTCAACAGGATTTCACTGTTATGCCTCCAACCAAGCCCCTGCATATGACTGTTACTGCCTAAAAGGAGAAATAAAACATTAATTGCCTTGTAGAAGTTGTTTTGCACAGCACTGGCAATTTTAACACAATGATGAGCTCGCCTTTTTTAACATTCTCTTTCTATAAAATTCACATTTGCTTTACAATTCATTCAGTCTGCAGACAGAGTAAATCTTGCTGCTCTGTGAGGCTCACTGCACACTCACCTATGAATGGGAGCAGTTTTGGGTCCCCAGCACAAAAGTGGGAATTATTTTGGTACAGTGACAGAAATGGCTAATTAATGCATTCTGAGAAGCAACAGTGACAGTTTTGAGAGTTCCCAAGACAAATGCAGTAGGATTTAAGACACTGATTCTAAACATTACACTTTTGTCCCACACATGAAGTGTAATGTATAAAAATCAGAGTTTTCTTCCTTCTGAAGTCACGAGGTGGTGAAAGCACGTGGTGGCACAACTGCTGCAGCTCAAGAGCCCAAGAATTGATTGTCCAAGAAAAAAAAACATTCACAAAAATTTTATTAAAAAAATTCCCCTTTCATCTCAAACAAGTGAAGCTTAAGTTCTGTACTACTAGGTTATGTTTAGAAAAATGGAAAGAATACAGTAATTTTTGAAGGCTATACATTGTAAAATCCCATAAGTCAGCATAATCTTGGACTGTGCAAGCAAATATAGCAAGTATTTCAGATGTTATTTATTTGGTCCATCAGATGTACAGTATAGTAGTAGTATCTGAGTTTACAAAACATCAAATATAAATAACCTGAAACTGTAACAATACACAAAAATTTGCTTCTTACATTGACATACCAGGCAGTACGAGCTGAAAAACTGGAGTAAATTAACAGTTTTACAGTAATGTACATAGTGCCAGCTGATGTTTAAGAACACTGTTAGAACACGGCACTAACTTGCTTTGTTGGATTTTCTTCTTTACTTGTTCAGGGTGTGAAAAATGTATAGGACTAGGCTAAAAATGTTATTCTTTAAGCATCTGTGATTCTGTGAATGCTGAAGGTGAAGCAGGCACACTTGCAACACGGCCTCAGAAAGGGATAAGCAAATGTGCAGGCAGGCCACTGCTGGGAAACTTCAAAGGTAATCATTGAAAAATAAAAAATGTGGGCATCTGATGATGGCCCTTTCACTCAATAGAAGTAGGGGTTTTTGTCCTGTTGGATGATACCTAAAAGGCATTCACACAAAAATACCATGCTGTTTTCATGACTTTTTAGGTAAATACTTATCTGTAGGTATTCATAGACTATGTTTCTACCACATTTAATACATGGAATATGGAAAAAACTTCTGGAAGAGTCTATTGATACGAGAGCTTTATCATCAAGAGAAACAGACACAAATTATTTAAGCCAGCAATTTGGTATCCACTTTGAACCAAGATCTTAGAGTTAGTCTAGTTCTGGACATTTTTCACATCCCACCACAATTTGCTGTTACAGTATGACATTATGTGAATCACTTTGTCAAGGGGCCTTAGGAGGTTCCCCCAAATGCTCTTCATCTTGCTCTTAGCTCAGCACACGCTCTTCGCCCCGACGCACTCACACCCTTTCTCCTCAAGTTTCCTCTTGTGGCTCCTGTTCTCCTCCTCCCCAAGGCTGCTGGAAGCACCCTCATCCTCAGACTCCACGATCATGAGGTCATCCTGCTCCTGCTCAGCACGCAATCTCTTGGGCCCCACGCACTCACAGCCCTTCTCCAGCTTCCTCTTGCGGTTCCTGCTCTCCACATCGTCAGCATTGCTGGAAGTACCTTCGTCCTCAGAGTCAACAATCACCACATCATCCTGCTCTGGAGCTGTAAAAGAGGTTTTGGGGATTCAAATGGATCCTGCAAAGACAGCCTACTCTCAAACCAGTTTTCTACATAAAAAATTGGAGCATTCTTTATCTGCATTCTTTGCCACGCAACTGCAAGGGTATCTGAAATGTCCCTGAAGTTACTAGAAAATATGGTTTTCACACTGGTATTCCTTCTTCACTACAGGTGTGGAAAATACTGCAATAAGCCAAAAACAGGGAAATGTGTTAGTTAGCAGGACTTTTTTTGCATGTGCAAAGCAGAAGAATTGCTGCTGTCTGCAGCAGTTGTTGGGAAAAGAAGTTTTGAACACAGCAAGCTGTAGAGCAGCCTCTCCTTTCCCTACTGCACCCAGCACAACTCCCAGGAGAGGCCAGGCTCCAGGAGAGAGAAGCCTCAAGAGAGGGAGAAGTGGAAGGGTGAGCAGACTTACAAAGCTAAAGGATAACAATGGATAGTATCAAGAAGGAAGATAGAACCAAATGTAAACTTTCAAGACATCTAGTGGATTTTGTTTGGTTTTAAACACAAATTCACTATAAAAACTTATTAATTATGTTAAATTGTGCAATTCTTAATACAATTAGGAGGAAATCTTAGCAATACTCTTAAAATTTAGTTTTCCCTCAAACAGGAGGGAAGGGACTACAGACTTGGTGTCTTAAATCTGTGCACATATTTTATATGCAAAGGAACACCACGTAAATAACAATTTCAGTGTATGTACTATAAGCTTTTGTGCCTTTTGTGCTCTGTAAAAATTGTAAATGTGCATTTTTCTATGTAGCATTAGTAATATACAGAGGCAACTTAAATGCCTTTTACTTTGTATTGGTGAAGTTAAATTACAAAACTGAAGACAACTTTAATTGAACTGCACTAGTGAAAGTCTGATTTGTTTAATATTGATTACTGCTGATTACCTGTTGATGTTGAGGGTTGTGCTCCATCATCACTACCATTGCTAATGTTCTTGGATGTTGGTTCTGGTGGTTTAGGGCCAATTCTTTCAGGGGTATCACCAACAACTTCAAATTCTACATCTTTTTCTAGGTCTTCACTGCAGAAAAATACATGTTTTAAACAGCTAGAAAATAAAATCCTGGTTTTTACAAAAAAAAAACCCATTCAAGTATTAGAGCACCTTGCAACTGTGACAAAATGAGAAAACTGAAACACTGAAAAAGAAGAAAATCTGCCCAGTCTTCTTTCATAATTTATGCTTTGTCTATTTCTAAGCACTATTCCACCCAGTGCTACAAATTCCAAATGCTGAGGAATCAGAAAAAAAATTGTCTGAGCTTCCCTTTCTTCCTTAACAGCAAAGCCCTACTACACTGAACAAGCAGTGTGAGTTTCTGTGTATGTCTATTACTTACCCAGGGTTAAATACACACCTCAGCTACTTCAGAGGGACTTCTGAACACAGGCAGTCAAGCAGAGGATATCTTATCCTAGCAGGCTGAGATTTTTGTGCCTTTCTAAATTTTAGGGTTTTTTCAAAATGCCAGTTTTTTGCTTGTTGGTTGCCCCAAAAGTTAATTTGTTTTTGCAATGTATTCTTATGTTGTGTAACAACAAATTACTGAAATAAACCTCTTTCAGTTATTGTTTTAAAAAGCAAAACCACAACAAGACCACAATAAGAAACAAAACAAAACCAACCAAAACCACTTAAACTATAATTTCATAAAACATAACCGTTATCTTTTGCCTCTATATTCATTTTCAGCAGCTTAATCTTTGAACTTCATTCATGTATTTCAATTGTGAGTCAAAAATTCCCTGTGGAACTGTTCTATGTATACACACAAAAGATCCTTATTTCAGAATCCTTACCTATGAAGCACATTGATTAACAGAGTATAGTCCTGGAGGAAATCATCTGCTTGGAGTCGAGTGCCATTTCGAATTCCAAAGTCTGATAATTTCCTGTGATTATTTGCTACAAAAACAGTAAAAAAACTGCAGTGTATAGAGCTATTTACAGAAAGATCTTTATACCTGAATAAATATGGAGTACTCCAGAACTTTTATGTAGGAACATAAGATTAACACATATTAGCTATATTTAAATTAAAAGCTGACATTTAAGCCTATTAGGAGTTAAAGCTACTTATGTTTGATATATTTACTCCTCATGCCATCACGTTCAAGCACTTCACAATTACTGTGTTTGGGAACATTTTGGATATGGTTTCTGGCACCATGAACAGAACACCACCTATGAGCCAGCAAATGCAGGAGGTTTGCAGGCAGAAAACTGTTCCTGAAAGGAATCCTGACACTCCAGGCCAGCAGGGCTTTGTGCAGGAAAGCTGAGCTGCACATGCAGCTTGCACAAAATACCCCTGGCTGTCCTCAAACCACTTAAAACACTTGCAAATCCAGTGCACAGGGTGAGCACTGCAACATCTGCTGTACAGCCACTCTGCAGAGCCTCTTCCAAGGGTTTGTGTACTCTCACCCCAAACCCTCAGGAGCACACATACCTTCTGTTTCACCTTCTTCTGAGGAGATCAGGATAGTTCCCTTTCCATCATCTATTTGTACATCTGGTGCTACCATAGCAAATTTTTCTTTCAGTATCTGAAAATATAAATATATTCATAATTTATTAATAATTAATATATATTAAAATATATTAAATCTCTGACTTAAAAAGATCTATTAAAAAAAGAATCTTATGTTGATTTTATTATTTTGGCTCATTTTCAGGCATCTACTGAAAGCCTATACTTTTTTGTTCACTTCCACAAACAAAATTATTATATTTTTGAGATCTGATACTTACAGGTTCATATATTCTAGAAAGTTCTTTAGAATACTTCATAAAATAACAGAATTTCAAATCAATTGTGATCACAACTGTAATGTAGCTACTGAACTTTCAACTTAAATGCAAATTTCATTTTTTGCACTCAGACATAGGCTTTAAAACCACCAAAATTTACAAAATGCAAACATTCTTTCACAAGACTTACAATACACATGGGCAAGAAGGACATTGGCTAACCAGCTCTTGTAGCTGAGAGAAACACAGAGTAAATACAAACAGGAGATGCTTGGCCAAAATATACTGAGCAAATACCTTATTTTAATAATTTACAGTATTAGATTCTAAATGAAAGCTGTAGCTCGAGATTTACCTTATCTTGGAGTGTCAACACAGTAACTTTGTGTGTGTTAAGTTTCACAGTCACTTCTGGCTTACTTGCACATACATAACAATTGGGATTTGGTGGATCCAAAGCACAAGGAACCAACAGCTTCTTCCTGGGATTTGGCTGCTTGTTCAGAAAAATCTTGAGGACAGACAAGAAGAAATCAGATTATTCTTTAATTACCAGCATGTCTTAAGCCTGTTTTCCTGCAGATTTCTTGTCCTGGTCTCCCAGACTGTCCTGTTCCCTAATCCCCTCTGCTGTGCCTGCTGAGCAGGAGTCTCACACAACCAGCTCACCTTGTGCTGACAGAGCAGCTCCTGCCAACATCTCTAACACCAAACAACCACACTGCAAGTGATGGCAGCCTGGTTCTCTCTCCTATCCAGCACAAATTTTTATCAAGTCATTGGAATTTACTGATGCTTAAGACCCGCACTTCTCTTTTCACTGTGAGTGGAAGTCCCCAGCATATTCAGAATCTACTGAAGCAACAAGTGACAGTAAAACTACACTGGTGTAAAAATGTTAAATCTAAAAAAAAATGTTAACTTTTAAACAAATAATAAAAAGCAAGAAAACAAAAGGATTTTATTCCCACTTACCGTTCTACACTGATCTATTTTCCCCGATAAAATCTTCAAACCCTCCAGCACTATCAGCCCAGCTATCACTGCATTGGTAGTAGCTATAGCTGGGATAATATTTCCTGCCATTGCTGCAAAACAAACAAGAGTATGCAGATTTTTAACAGCAAAAGAAAACAAGAAGATCATAATATAAAGAAAACAATGCTACATTTTATCCTTACACTTGATATCAAATCTGCTCTTCATATTCATTCCAAAAACATGCATCCTGAGGTTTGCAGCAGCAGTGACAAAATCCATGGCAGAAGGGTCATCCTAAAAAGAAGTTAATACAAAAAGCATTTAAAAATCTGATTACTCATTGGAAAGAGTCTGAAACACGTGGTTCCTAAAATCTTAAAAAACAGAATTTAAAAAATAAAAATTCTATACAAGATTCCATTTCAAATTCAATATACTTCCTGTTTTAGATGGTGTACTCAGAGCAGCAGCACTTTAAATACTAACTACAGTTTCTAAACATGTATTTTAGTATAATTAGTATATTTATTTTAGTTTAATTAATATATTTGTACTAATAAAACGCCTTGTACATATATTTAAATCCTAAGTCTTACCATGTTTCAAACATTTTCAACATTGACTTTTAATTCTGAATCAAAGTTTCAAACACTGGGTGTTTCAGAAAGAATAATTTGTACTATTTGTCACAGTAGTATTTTACTATTTTGCCCTGCCCCCCCTATATTTATAGAATACTTTTTTCTTATGCCAAATGACCACTGACTGGAAGTGATACTGTGTGTGGTGATAAACAAGAAAATTCTTGTTTTCTTCAACAGCTGATTGCTCAACCTCAGTAAAACTCCAGCTACTGACACCTGGTTAAGAGCAGGTTTTGGAGACAGATAAGAAGGGAAAAATTAAGTTGCGTTATTAAAATATTTTCAAAAATCAAAATATGACAAAATACTCTGTGCTTTTATGAGCTGGAGAATTTGGTGAATTAAGGTATTTCACACCACAGCAGTTAATCCTTACTCTCAGTGAGTTACCCAATACAGTGTTTAAAGAATATATTTGTTTACATATGGAAAGGGTTTCCATAAGGTGCCAGTTCTAAGCACTATCATTTTGGAAGGAAACTGAATGAGCCCAACTAATATTTGTATTACACATGTAGATTTTATACATAGCAAACTAACCTTATCCCATATAAGTGCTTCTCCATCAGCCTTCTCAGCCAGGTGAAGACTCAGGGTTTTAACACTCTTTGAAAACAGGTCTGCATAGCTCCTGAGATTAAGAACCTGCTGATCCTTCAACACTGCAGAGCTCTCATTCTGCTGGTCAGATATGTTCTCCTCTTTGGGGAAAAAAAAAAAAAAAAGATCAGGAATATTTAGAAGTTCTCTCAAATAACTTTCCAATTTCAGCAAAATTTGCTATTTTCTAAATTGAATAATATCCTCAGTCTACAGTAGGCCAAACATTTTACGACAAATCTGCATTTAAAACTGCAAGTATAGCTAATATATCAGTCACCCAAACATGCACAAATTACAGCAAATATAAATTTTCAACCAAACAACTTTCAGAGATAAATCTTATGAGAAGTGCTTATGGTAAAGTGTCCTAGAATAAACTGACCTAATTTTGTTAAACCTGTATTTTCTACAGCTAATACTAAGCATCTAAAACAACAATTGCAAAACAGTCTTAGAAAAAGTAGTGTCAATATAGAGAAAAACTTGAAATATTCAGGAAATGTAATGAATTAATGTGTTCATTATCAGAATTCAACTGCAGCAGTAAATAATGTACATATCACAGAGATGCATTAATAAACAGCAGGCACAACTTACAAATATACAGGAGGAGGGACAGTTACCTTGCTTTTGTACCTCAGCCCAGTCCAGTGGCACTGGAGGCTTTCTTTTCCTCCACAGCTTATCCATTGTCAGCAGATATCTAATGTCATCTTTGAAAAGCTAGGAAACATGAAAAAAATAAATTAAAGGGAAAGAAAAAAAAAACAAAAAACAAACTGAAAAATCAGCATTACACTGATGAGGTTTTGATTTTCTCCTTGACAGTATTTTTAACTACATAGAAAGATTCTAAAAACATACTCCCCACTCTTTAACACTCATTGCATAGAGCAGACACAGTTCTGATTAATCTGGGGAGGAATGAAGTGAAAAATCAAGAAACAGTAGTTCAAACAGTGGTTTCACCTGTCTACTGAAGCCATCCCTACAGTTCTTTGTATGCCCTCTCTGAGATACATGAATGAACATACCAAAGAATTTCCAAAGAAAAGTTATTGCTACCTATGAACATTTCCTCTATTTATCCACTTTCAGTAATTACTTGGAACAAGAACTCCTAAATCAGTTTGTTTTTTCTTATGCCAGAGCCTGATAATGCACAGATGACTGATGCTTTTAGGTCCTCAGATTGATTCTGATTATGCCCAGTGCAATTCCAGAGATCAAATAGACCCTCTGCCATTAAAAGTAATTGCAATGGAGTTTTGCAGTGGCCAGGCTGCTGCAGCCATCTCTACAGATGCAATGGAATCCTGAAAAATATGCAAATGTTGCAAGAGACCAACACAACAGCAAATGTTGGTGGATGTCACGACACGATCATGTGATGGCTAGCATTCAGTGTCCAAGCTGGGGCTTGACTTAATTTTACAGCACCTCATACATTTCAAATAAAGACATTTATTTGGGGTAAAGAAAATACCTTAGTAAAAAGTTTAACTGGATCATAGCCAGTGGATTTAGCCCACTCCTTAGTTGAAACACGCTTAATCTCACCATCTTCATTGGATGCTAGTGCTCTGGCTTCTGCTTCTGCTGGCTCCCCTGTTAATAAAGCAATAACCAGTCTTTTAAATTAAATTTAAAAAAAAAAAAAAAAAATCCCATCCAAATATTACCCCCAGAGTCAATTACCAAAATTATGCAGGGAGCATAAAATGACTTTATTGCACCCAACAAAAGCTGAATTAGGCACAGTGTGCCTGATCCTCTTTGCCTCTGCAACTGCAACTCACTGATTTAACCTGATATCACCCAGCTCCTTTATTGGCAGAAACAATGAATGATTGTTTCCCAGTAATTTTCTCACATAATGCTGCTACTTCAGAAATGTCTTACCACCCCCTCTTAGTAGTCTCTTTTCTGGCTAGAGTCTTAGTTTGGTTGGGATTTCAAAACAAACAAATTTTAAAAAATCAGTTCCGTATCTCTGGTTCTTTTTATACAAAAAAAATCTCTATAAAGATGCTAATAATTTTATTTCTTTCCCAGTCACATCCAAGAATTGCTATTGTGATTTCTAATAATCAGGCTGATGTTTTCATGGAACTGTCTATTAACGTCTCGACTGAATGAGAAAAATCAACTCAGAGACCATCATTTTATGTGTGGATTTGTGAATGTTTCCCCCCTTTCACCAATGCATCATTTGCATTACTTCATATTTATCTGCCTCATGTATCATTGCCCAGACATTCTGTATTGTGAAGCCTTCTACAACTTTTTGCAGTTAGTCCTCATCTTTTTTATTCTGAGTGACTTTGGCTAATCATCTGTGCTGAACAGCACACATCTCCCATCTGAGACTCCTCTAATCACCATTTATCTCTACTTTTCAAGTAGTTTATTCACTTCAGGACCTTCAGCCTTTTTTGTCCCCTTGGCTGCTTATTCCCCTTGGAACCCCTTGGGTTCCCCTCAACAGTTTTTGGATTTGGCCCCTGCACATTCAGAACAGCCTAAACCAGACATACACTGCACAGGCTTGTTGATTCCTTCCACAGACCCACAAAGCACAACTTCCCTTTATAAATGTTGCATTGACTCTTCCCTGGATGTCCTGCTTTGGGCTGAGAGTTAATTTTCCTCCTGGTAGCTGGTCCAGTGCTGTGCTTTTAGTTGTCATGTTGGTAGCACTCTGATGTTTTAGTTGTTCCTATGCCAAGTCAAGGACTTTTCAGTTTCCTGTGCTTTGCCAGAGAGCAGGAGCACAAGGAGCTGGGAGGGAGCAGAGCCAGGACAGCTGACCTGAACTGACCACAGGGATATTCCAGACCTCAGAACGTCCTGCTCAGCACATAAACTGGGGGAGTTGGCTGGGAGGGGCTGATCTCTGCCTGGGGACTGGCTGAGCATCCACTGGCCAGCAGGCAGTCAGCAGCTGTGTAAGCTGTTTGTCTTGAGTATTATTCCCCCTCTCCTTATTCCAATTATTATCAATAATATGTTACATTTGTTTCCATTATTAGCTGTGGTTCCATTATTTGTGTGGTTCTCCCTGCTCTGGGCACAGCAGTGAGCAAGGGGTGCTGAGCTGCCAGCTGGGGTCAAATCTGGACACTGCCACCTCTGTGTGACCACAGCACCGTGAAGGCAGCCAGGGCAGACACCAGGATCCAGCTCAGCACTCCTGTAACTCCCCTGCTGGCTTTACTTCAATAAGTGGCATTGCATTTGCTACCTATCAACTACTTTGTTTCAAGTGACTTGATATTGCCACTCTTTTTAAGACTCACCTATTTCATTCTGCACTTCCTGTAGGAACAACCTGTCCAGTGATCATTATCTGATGTTCAAAGAATTTGAAGAGTCGGAGGATCCTCTAAGCTCCCCCTCCCAAGTCCATTCATCTATCAAAGGATCCAAAAGAAGCAACCAACAATGATGCTTATTCACCTCATAGTAACTATGATTACTGTCCTTACAGAAAAATACTGAATAGCCATAAAAATATCACTCCAAATGGGCTTATTTCCAATGTAGATTAATGCTGAAGTGTTGCAGGCTAGAAGAGCTCAAACACAACTCCTGAACTTCCTTGCAAACCCTCAGCTAGGAGTGGGAAATGCAGAGTGACTACAAACATCACTCAGTACTCTGTTCAAAATACAAACCTCCCAGAGGCCAGTAACAGAATCTTCTTTAAAGAAAACTGGGCTGAACTCTCTAACCTTAAGAAGTGTACAGAAAGGAGTCATAATCTCTGAAACAGAACATTTCAGTGACAGGGTAAGCCACCAGCTTATATCACACTCACAGGCAGCTTCAGGATCAGCTCTGTCAGGTGAGACTTCTTGATCAGCATCTTCTTCTCCAAACAACTGGCTATATAACAATTAAGAACAACAAGACTAGAATTTCAGCATATCTGGTTAAAGATTCCAATATTTGCTAATGGATATATATTCATTTTAGGATTCTTGCTTTCAGACAGATTGCCACTTCATACATTGTTTTTTCAACTGATGGGATTCATCACATGGGGACTTAACACTGACAACACAAATATAAGAATGAATTTAGCAAAACAATTTTCTGTATAACTCACTCAGTAGCGAGTTATAATTATATTACTTTCATTTCACCCAATATTCAGCCTAATATTTACACTGCAGTACTAAATGCATTTTTAGCATTTAGTACTCTGGGATATCCAAGGTTCCAACCAACTTTTTACTTGTTCATACATGCATTAAACTGAAAAATGTGCTTACTTCATACAAAGATGAAGAATAAAGCAACCTCAACCTCAACTGCTGTGCCAAACTACTCTGCCAGATTTTTTGTGCTATTAGAGCAAGGCCTAAATACTAATCAACCTTCCACCTTTATAACCACTCCAGAACCCAGGTCAAGGAACTCAATTTTCACCATAATCCATCTAAAACAATTTAAAACTAATTTAAAATCCATTATAATAAATAAAAGGTAATTTTATTTCTTTCTCTGCAGGTTTAGAAACCAGAAGAGTGAACCATAGTAGCTATTTTTTTTTAAGAAGTCACTTACTTGAACAAATACTTGGCCCACACAATGCAATGGATAGGCTCCGAGGGCGTATTTCGGATTGTGCAGCCTGGGAAAGTTTTCTGAGTTGGTTTAGGCTGACATTCATAACATTCTGTCACTCCCTGGTGAAAAATGAAGCATTTACTTGTCACTCTGACAAGGCTACTGATAGTTTGGGCTATTAACAGATGAACTGTAACTCTATCTCCAAACACCCACTCCCTGTTGTCTAAAATAGCCAATGACAAAAGTGACACCCCACCTAACCTTTTTGATAACAGTTACTTGTCCAAGGTAGCCTGCAGTTCCACTCTCTATAAGAGGAATATCAGCAGCCAGACACATCCTGTTCACATGGTTACGGGCAGCTGCAAATCAAGAGGGTTTTAAAGAAAAAATTTGAATAGTTAAGAAAAAAAGAAGTTTTACTTCTCCAAATTCAAACCACCATCCTATGTGCTTATCTTTAATATACCTTGTTTCTCTATAGAGCACTACACCATTTTCACACAGCCCAGTTTCCCATTCTCACAAGGTATATGGACATTAATAAACACATCAAACTCAAGTGACTAAAGCTATCCACAGTACCCAGCAGTTCCCATGAAGCAGCAATTAATTAGCAGTGTACATTTCCTTTCAGAACACCTGCAGAAGCACTAAACCACCCCTTCAAGTTTCTAGCAAAGCACACAAGGCTTAGTCCAGCTGCAGATGTGTTAGGAAGATACTTGTTACTCAAATGACACTGCAGCAAAGAACAAGCAACATCTGCAATATAAAATCATAGTGAAAACTTCACCTCTGTTATCCAGAGCATTCATAACCAACGTAAACTGGCGGAAGAACTCTACGTTATAGTCAGGGCTACAGAAAACAAAAAGAACATTTCAAATGGCACATCTGAGTTGTTGGTTATTACTGCACAACAGAAACTCTACTCATGCAACTGATGTTCATGTGATAAATTACACATATTAGAAATTTATAGATTTAGCTACCCTTTAACTTCCCCATTTGTCTTCTGCCCACTTTAAAGTTTGGTGAAAGCATGACTTTTATGCTGCTGGAAGGAAGCTACTGCAATTAGTACTAATTTGACCAATGAAACAGTTAGACAAGGGAAACTGATTAAACTACTCTGACCTAATGAGTAAATTAGCTGAGCTGAGGTAACTGACCTTAAAAACCATCAGCTGTGTCTAAAACATGCACACTGTAATTACCACAGCTCATCAGACTGTGCATAATTCATTGTGCTGTGATAGCTCCATTGGTTTGGCTCCATTGATGGCCTGAGGAGCCAACACATGGGACCTTAAATCCTGATGCTTCAGTTATCTTTACATTGCATTTTTCTGACTTAAAGAAGAAGGTGGAGAAGAAGAGAGAGAAAAGAGGAAATAGGATTAACAGTATCAGGAGAAGGATACAGCGAGTCAGTGTTTCACTGGCTAAGAGCAACATCAAAGTTCAAACTTCCACGGTACATGGAAATTAGGGCAAACACAAATTAAAACATGGGGAACAGCTAGTGGAACCCTACATAATTGTACTCTACTCACTGGTTGCAGATCATAAAGCCTAAATTTCAGCAGCTTGGGGCATATATAAATGATACTTGGTTACCTACACACACACACAAAGGACTTAATTTTTTTAATCATATATTCAACATTCACATGTCTTTTAATTTCATTACTGCTCAAGACATCAGGACATCCTTACAGAGTAGAAACTCATGTTGCTAATAAAATGAAAAACAGACACAAACAAATGACTACAGCTTACTACCAGAGCTTAAAACCCATGCAAAAGCCAGATTTCCACTCATGTGTGTGGTAGTTCACATCCACTGCTATTTCTCCTTACTGAGGAAGCATTGTAAGATACCTTAAAGCACACCATTGTAGCATTTACATGACACAGTACTTGCAAATCAAACATGTAATTAGAGCTTAAAACCAAACATACTTCATGATGCTATCATGGTAAGCTATAATATTAGCTTCTGGACAAAACTGTAACACGCTTTCCTTGGCAACCTAGAAACAAAACAAAAAAAAAGAAAACAAAAAAAACACTTATTATTTCTTCCTTCCTTCTAAAAGACAGACTTGATACCAGCTGTGTATCGAGTAACTTGACTACCTTAAAAGATTTAAATACTTTAATAATGAAATGCTATGGACAGCCACAATCAGCCAACCAACACTTACCTCTTCTGAGCAGAAACTAAACTGTGACATGTTTCTAACACTATCCACAAAATAATACAGAATAACGAGGCTTGAGCTTTGACTTTTTCCTCACCTGTGATTTTGATCTTCCAACATGTTTCTTCTGAAACAGAAACTGTCTGTTGAGATTGCTGACATCAATAGTATCCAAATCAATCTATAAACACACAAGAGAGGCATATCACTTTCATAGGAAGAAAAGGAACAAAACCATTAACACAGTTTGAAGAAAAGACAATTGGCCAAAACGCAGAAACTTTACAGACCATTTCTCACACGTTACATCAGCACTACAGCAACTGAAGAGGCACAAGTGGTCACCTAATTATCTTCAGGAATCCACCTGTTATCAATGCTTGCTGACAAAAGTGCAGGGCTACATGAGAACAAACTTTCTGCAGAGAGCCCCTGCTGTAAATGCATGTGATTCCCAAGACACATCCACACAGCAGCAAGCAGAAAGCCAACACCGATGGTGCTGCTTGCACAGGATAAAGATTTTAGCAGCAGTTCCTGAAGAGCCCAGTGCAAACTCAGGTGGGAAAATGCCAAAATCCATCGAAACAGGTCTGGCCAGCCTCTCCCTGCACCGCCCACCCTGAGCACTGGCTCGGTGCTTCCCCCAGGCCCAGGAAAGGCTGCTCCAAACCAACTGGTCCTTCCACTTTATAGAGCATGGCTTTAAGCACCTGAATCAAGGGCTGCACAGCCACCTTACACACACACTTCAGGGCAAAAGCTTTTACTGCCTGTCCCCAGGACTAACTGCCCAAGTGCACATCAACAAATTATGAAGTCTACTTATAAAAAAAGAAATCAATTCACTCAATCAAAATGTTTAAAAACATGCAGCATAGAGCACAAAGGATGCCATGACTGCAATTCCCCTAACAGCTATGTTTCTATTTATTTATGCACAGGAACAGCATAAACTCCAATATCTTTAGCCCCCACTAACTAGAACTTTGACATTTATTCCTGGCTTTGTTATCACTTCTTGTTGTGCAATTAAAGGTTCTTTGATCAACAGCTCTTATTAGCGTCTTCTCCCGTCCTTAACATTTTTAATGAGGAGAGTTTTTCTGAGCATCAGAGATATTTCTCCCAAATTCTCACAGGTAATGCTGACATACTCAGCACAGTAACACCTTCAGCTACCCAGAGAGCACTCCCAGACTGACTGCGCAGTGTGAAGTTTAAATGTGACCTACTCAGGGTGCTCTCACACGCTTCTGACTACCTGAATTATGAAAAAAGCATGGCACACACTCTTTGAATATCCTCTACATGAGAGATCCAAACCCTGAGATTAATCCACCTCTTTTCTTTAGGGAGTATTTTCAGTTGAAGGAGTGTAAATTTTAACATACTAAAAACTGCAACACCTACAGAGTCTAAATAAACCAGTTAATAAAGGTGCCTGTGGATACAGAGCAAACAGAAAAGATACTATGTTTTGAAAATATATTATAGAGCTGAGATGCTAAACATTACTGCCACAGCAATTACTCGTGGCCTTGTCTCTTTTCACGAAAATGGTATTTGTGTAATTCACATTTCTACCCCCGTTCCTTCCTCGAAAGACACACAGAAAGCTTGCTTAGTCCAAAGCCAGAAAGCCCAAGAACTTCAAGGGAAAACAGTAAAGGACAAAACTGTTAAAAACTTCACTAGCCAGAAAGCTTTGAATATTTCAGCTGGAGAGGATGACAAGTGACATCAGCTCCTGCTGAGAACAAGAATTCCAGCATTCAAGGGAGCAAAGGGAGTTCTCCAGAGAGAAAACTTGAGACCATTAGACCTCAACAGAAGCTTCAGTCTAGCTAAGAATGATGAGAATTTAACAGCTCTTTTATAAGACAACTACACTGTTCCCATTTTGGTAACCTGGAAGAAAAGGCATCATAAACTTAACAACATTTATTCATGTTCTTAATTCAGACCTGGATCCCAAAAAAATGTAACTCTGTTCTTCATTCATAGGACAAGGGTATGCCTTTCAAGACACTAAGGTCACATATTAGTCAGTTGTCCGGTATTCAGAACTAGTATTTTTTTTTTAGTATTAATATTATTTTTAGAAGATCACAACTTACTTATAAAAAGTATTTTCAGATGTTCAAGTTTGTTAATATTTAATAACTGATGAAAACTCTCAAAAATATCAAATGCTGACAAAAGCTATTTATTCTGCTAACAGCAAATTCCCTCTTTGTCTAACAAGTCTTCTTTTGCTTTTGCCTTGTCTTGTACCCACCTGTTCCCTATTTATGTCTTGCATAAAACACTGCCATCACTGGCATATGAAGACAGCCCTGATCCAACATGTATTTAAGTTAATGAAGTCCCACCAAGTCAGCCCTGAAAGGCAGTACCGACCCCAAACCATAACAAGTGAAACAAGCAGCACACCCCGATGAGATTCATGCCTAATGACTAATTGGAAAATCAGGAGCTTTGAGCTGTGTTATAATGGACTGCAGGAGCACATAACTGACAGCAGAGCAGGGGGGGGAAAGAGGAGAACAGTGCATAAAATGCTCCTACTCCTCTGCAGTTATTTATTTCCCTGGTACAGTGTTCAAACTGGACAGGCTCTCAAACCAAAGGAAAAATTGGAATTAAACATATTCTACAATTTTAAAAACTTGTAGGAAAGCCCAAGCTGTAAGAATAACCAGTAACTGTTTTCTTCTAGAAGCTGATATGGTTGTAGATAGGAGCTGCTCTGCTCAACAAGTCTAACTGCAAACCCAAACTCCTCACAACCTGTCACACAAAACTCTCAGATGTGACTCCTGGACACGTTAGTTAAAAGATATTGAAGGAAACAGCCTTATGCTCTAGCTGGTTTTAAAACCATATGCTCTTCCTTACTACAGTAAGAAACCAATAAAGGTCTGGATCTGGCAATCATATTTTCACCAACAGTATTTCTCTCTATCTCATTTATATTACTAGCCTCTCACATCTGCCCTTCCTGTATGCATTCACAGATTAATATCTGGAAGCAAAAGTGAAAGCACGAGCCCGCGGGAAGCGGCAGCACTGACGGGTTTACAGCCCGGGATCTGCAAGCACAGTTCACCTCTCCCGGGGGCTTCTGGCAGCAATTCACCACCGGACCGTCACCCCCAGCTCCGGAAAAGGCGGCACTCAGCAAAACTAAAGACTTTCAAGATCTCTCCGGGCAGCAAGCAGGGCACAGCGCGGTCTCCCGGGAGGTTCCATCCGCACGGACACACACGGCCTTGCCAGGACGGCGGCCGGACCTCGGCGGGGGAAGGAGGAGCTCCCGCGCCCGGCGGGGGCCGGGGCTGAGGGGGGCGGCGATGGCGCGCAGGCCGCGGCCCCTTTGTTGCGCCCCGGCCCGGCGGTCCCGCGGCGGCTTTGGCGGGCCGGGGCGCTTTGAAACCGCGCCCACAGCGCAGCGGCAGAGCGGCCCCGCCGCCGCCGCGCCCCCGCCGAGCGGCACCCGCGGCCCCGGGCCCGGCCTCCCCCCGCCCGCCCGCCCGCCCGCGCCGGAGCGCCCCAGCTCCCGCCCCGGCATCGACCCGCACCACGTAAATGCTGCTGAAGCCGGTGAGCACCAGGTTCTTGAGCAGCTCGCAGCCGATGCCGCCGGCCCCCACCACCAGGACCCGCGCCTGGGACACGGCCTGGGCCAGCTCGGGGCGCAGCGGCCCCGACAGCGCCGCCGCCATGATGGACACGGCGGCGCCTCCGCGCGCCTCCTCACGGGCCCGCCGGGACAGAGCGCCGCCCCCGCGCGCGCAGCGCCCCCTACCGACCCGGAGGACCGCGCACTGCCAAAGCCAGGGCGGGGCGGAGCCGGACTGACCCGAGTTCGAGCCCCGCTGCTGCCACAGAGCCCCAGCGAGCACTCCTGGCGCTACAGGAGATTTTTATTTGTTGCATTAATTCTTAATATATTTATAGTTCAAATATACATATTTAATATGTTTATACGCTAAAGATTTTTATATACTATATTATTATAAAGAGAGCTCAAGAAGCATTTGGATAATGCTCCCAAGCACATGGTGGGATTTGTGGGGCATCCTGAGCAGGGCCAGGACTTCATGATCCTGATGGGTCCCCCCCAGCTCAGCATATTCTATGATATTTTTAATATATTTATTTCTAATGTTTTTTATTTTTTATATTAATTTTTATGACTTCACCTAAGTTAACTAGCTTGCCTCCAGAGGGTGACATGGTAAGCTACAATTCCTCCTTAAAAACAGCTTTGCAATGTGTGTCATTTCCTCTCCTCCCCACCTCCCCTTCCTTTAAACCCACACTTTTAGTGCATTCATTCATGTTGGAGCATTAAACCTGTATAGAATGCTCTAAGGCCACTCAAATTACTTTTCTTTCAGTCAGTGAAGATATTGCAGCTCAGGCCAGGCCAGCAGGGAAGGCACAGGAGAATGCAGATGGTTTTAAAGCTGCACAATCCCCCTGCACCAAGGCAGGTGCTGAGCCTACCCCAGTTCTGTACCTGTGAGAACACAAGGGTTAACTCACCCCTGCATCTTCTCCCTACACAAACCCACGGCACTGCCACAGCTCATTTTACAAACTGAACAAATGGAACCTTTCCTTCACTGGAAAAACTGGAAAAGCTTCATGCTGGAAGGAAACAAGGCCCTTCAGCCACTCCCCACCGAATTTCCAATCCATGGTCAAATCAAAGCAGAATTGCTTTTTAAAATCAGGTTAGCATTAAGTTCTCCACTGCTAGGAGTTTCTAAAAACTGGATTCTGTGTGGCTGATGGATACTAATAGTATACGAGAAAGTATTTGGGAAAGAAATAAAGGAGAAAACCTAAGAGTAACTAGAACTGTGAAACAAACTCTACACTACAACTTCCATGTGTAATAAAAGTATGTGAATTTTGCCACCACATTTTAGAGGCATGCTAATATCTTCCAATCAGTTATTCCTGGAAATAAACACAATGCCATTAAACAAACTTAATTCTTCACCACATCTGAGGAAAATTCTGTATGTAATTACATACTAGTAGTAAAAGAAACCAAAACACCCCAACAGACTTTTCATCTATGCAGAGAAATACAATTTATTTAAATAATCTCTGATCTGGGTCTTCTTGTACAAAAATAAATTCTTCAAGAGGAGTTTGATGATTGGTCGGCCAACAGCTTCTCTCACACGTGTAAACTATAACAGTTCCAAATTCCACTGACAGATCTAGAAACAAAGCAACAAAGGTACATAAGGGTATGAAAAGTGACATAATTAGGGGCTATTGCTTACCTCTAGACTTTAGTCTTTGCACAAATTAATTCAGTCTCCTCTGTAAATAGCATTTTCTAATGTTAAATATTTTACAGGCAGCCAAATCAGAATTTTCAAAGAGATTTTTAAGTATCTGCAATCTTATCTCTTATCTCTGAATCTCTTATCTATTTTCCAAGGCCTCCTTTAAGAGGTAATAAAGACAAATACTCCCAAGGCCGTGGAATTATCCCTACTGCAGTTATTGAAGTTCACTAGTGAGCAACTCAAGCTGTAATCAGAGACTCCATAAAGCAGAGTTCTCTCTTTGCTCACTGAAATCTGCAATGGAGATTCTCTGACCACCATCCCTGTGGTTAAGCACATGTGGGTAGCTGGAAACAACCCAAACTGCAGTTCACTGCACTTTCCCAAAAAGGAGACTGACAGAAATATTGATTCAACCAAGTCAAGCACCTGAGTCACTCTGAAGCATGCTGACCAGTGTGGGCATCAGCTGGAACTCAAACACTCTGCTGCTTCCACAGTTACTGCAGGCTGGAATATCCTGGTCCAGGTTGGCTGGAGGACATGTGATGAATAAAGGCTGGCCACCCCAAGAGTATCTGAGAGAAGACAGGGAAGAAAAAATGATAAATTTTTTAAACATCTAAATTTGATAGGAAATCTTAGATGTTGGCAACAGTGTTCAGGATTTGCTGAAATCTCTGAACCTGCTTCAAGTAAAAAACATGGTTGTGGGTCAGGAGCTTCAAAGAAAGGAATGATGAACCAAAAAATAAAAACAGGGAGGGGGAAACACTTGGTAGGTTAATGCTTGGAAAATCTTAAGGAAATACCTGGATTTAGAGGAGACAAATGCTTTGAATGGACACGTCCAAAATATGCTGTACTCGAATAATTTCACTAATTTGCCTAAAAAATGGAATCCTAAACAGTGGCAATATAAAAATTCAACAAAATAAAATATAAAATTAAACAAGTATAAGATTTAACATCAAACTGGTCTCAAAACCACTGTAGCTATGGCTCAGAAGTGTTGGTTTATTTTTAAGAGCTACCAGAACGTTGCAGCTTACAGGAAACAAAGACTAAGGATGGTTTCCACTGAATATCAAGCAGGAGATTCTGTGCTCTGCTGAAGGCCAACAGGCAGGGGAAATGTGAGTCTAAGAACACACTGACAGCCCTCAGGGAGGGCAAAGGGAAGCTATGGAAAGATTCTAACCAGGGACAGCCCAAGGAGCACCAGAGCTGATGTTTTATAGGAATGGAAAATTCAAAAAGCGTAATACTGCAAAGTGACAGATCCAGTGAAAAGCTGTCTGAAAATGCTACTTTGCACTCTGCACTAGAAAATCTCCTATATAATCTTTGGCAATTAATAAGTTTCTCATGTCCCTTTTCTGTCTCAGCAGCCACTCAGACTTTTAACTCCTCATCAAAAAGGGATGAGCTAACTCCAGTTAATTCCACCTGGTACTGCAAAGTTGGTAAAACAAAAACCCTGTCACTACACTGAGACAGCCTGACCAGACAGGCAGCATTGGACTCCCTGGAGCAGTTGGTGAGATCCATGAAAACCTGTATTTTCTGATACTATGAATGACTTATGATTTACTCTTTGCTAAATTCCCATCCAGATTCAACTTCTCTCTCAGGAAGAGCAGCTACTCTGAGGTTACACTTGCTTTTGTTCTAGGAAAAGCAACAGATTTAAAAGACCTGAAGACTGCTGGGTGCTGAGGGGAGTCCACAACGAGCTGCAGAACTGGGGCCTCAAAACAAGTAATTCCTAGCAGGACAGACATTAGAAATTCCAAAGAGACCACAAAATTTCAGAGGAGCAGATAGCATTGGAAATCTATCACAACAGCACCCCACTATCATCACTATCATCAATATCACTATCCTCAACACTGTCTCTTGGAAGCCTCTGTGCCTGGATTTCAGTGAGGCTTCAAAGACAGTCAGGCTCTCTTCTCATCAGGTCTTATCTCAAAAGTGTCCCACAGCCAGAGCTATGGTCTCTGATCCTGCTTTGCTTCTCATCTACTTAAACTTTGTAAAAAGAAAGCCCAACCAGGGACTGAAGTCTGACCAGAGACATGGCAACAGCCTCCACTGCAGTTTTTTCAGTTAAGGAATTAAAACATACCCATATTTCCAATAAAGAATTTATTTTGATGTACCAACCATCCATGCCAATGATTTGTATCTCCCTGTTACAACCAGATTATCAACATACCTTAGAATCTGTTCAGGACAGATAGATATTCTTTTCATGAATTTATGGAATGTGTGATCCCAGCTTTTTACTTCACTCTTCTCGTATTTTTCATTACCATCTTCACCTGCAAAACTGTATGAAAACAAGAAACAAACTGTCTGGTAAGGTTTTCAGTATGACATGAATGTTTTAAATAAGGAATGGTTACTCAAATCTCACATTAAATTATACTAAATACATTGAAAAAAGATATACATGTTAAGAGCAAATTCCTGTTAGAGGCTGCAAGTGAACCTTTTTGCTTCTCGTTCTTTGGTTTCTGGTGACTTACTAACAGTATTGCAAACTATCACATGGGACTCAAATCCACCAGATACCTGCTTTATTCCATCAAAAACCCCTTCCTCTAATAACTCCTGAAAAATTTTGTGGTTTTTAAATTGTGATGTTGTCTTTTGCAATTTTGAATTAAGCATAATTGAAGTTCTACAGTTGTATAAAGGTCAACAAAAATCAACAGGACCAGCACTGCTGAAAAGTCTTCTCTGCAGATTCTGCAGCTGACAGCAGCTTTAGCTCTAAACAAATCAATGCTGTCCACAGTTCAGACACAAGTGGCCAAAAGTCCTCACTGTAACCACCTAAGTTCAATATAAGAAAATATTTTCAGTAACCACGCTCAACAACTGCTTTTCAGGGAACCTTTACTAAACCTTCAGGTGTCCTACCATCAACCTGGTCTCTAGCCAAAATCCCTGAAAAATTCAACTCCTAAAAATGCAACAGGAACATAAGAAGAGCTTTAGCCCTGTAAAGAAAAAGGCATGAAATGTCATGATAGAAAGTCATGCCATTTAGCACAGATACTGTTTCAGAGATTAACCATCCACTGCACCACCTGGAGCCCATGAACACTCCAAGTGCTCTGTCACTCACAAATAGCTGCATCTTTGAGTAACTCCAGATTTGGCAGCACTGGCTGCACTGATCTTCCTGCACAGCACACCACTGGTTCCTAAAGGAGCATCCAGACATCATCTTTCAGGTTTAGTGAGAGTCCCATTTAGATTATCAATCAGCATACAGGAAACGACACAATTTCTTCAGTTTCTCCACAAAATCCAGACCTGTTCTCACCTTTCTGACATCATCTGTTCCAAATCAACACACTCTCTCTGCTGATACTCCTTCAGTAGCTTATGTGCATGATGTGTGTCAAGGAAACCCATGTAGTCTTCCTCATCCACAACATTAATGTAGAAGGGCTGGAACACAGGAGCTGAAGCAGCTGTTGCCATCACCATGTCCTCCCTGGCTGCAGGATGTGTGTCCTGGGGACCCGAGCCATCCATGTCCTCCCTGGCTGCAGGATGTGTGTCCTGGGGACCTGGGCCATCCATGTCCTCCCTGGCTGCAGGATGTGTGTCCTGGGGACCCGAGCCATCGGCAGGCTCACACAGGTGCAGCTGCTGGAGCTGGGATGCACACTCCACCTCGCTGCTCACAGCTTCCTTTAGGCCAAGCAGCTCAAGGGAGGCACATGCAGGGGGCTCTGCTCCATCACAGGCTCCCCAGTCATCCGCATCTTCACACCAATCCTTTGCAGAAAAGTTCCATTCTTCTTTCTGAGAACCAAAAAAAGCCAAAAGGGAAGAGAACATTGCCAAGGTCTGCCACCCTGACACACTTCAAATTCAGCTTCTAACAGATGACAGAACTGAGGCCTTAACCTAATGCTCAGCGCTGTTGCACCTACTCTCCTCACCGCGGTACTTCCCAACACAGCCACAGTTCCTTCTCCCACCAGCACAGTTCTGGCAAAAACATCTCATGCTGCAAAAACAGAGCAAGAATTCAAGAGCCCTTTGAGAGGCCCTTGTGCTCCTGCTGCCATGCCCTGGCTGCAGTACAACCCCTGCCAGCTGAGGGGGCAGCTCCAGCTGAAGCAGCAACTGCACCCAACTGGAATTCTGCACCCAAAGGGCAAAATACAGGAGATAATAATACCACCACCACTTTACCAGAGTACAAGCCCATTTACCACAGGCCAAGGTTTCACATTGCAAATGCACTAACTGAATAAACTCTCCCTGCCTGCCTCCACTAGCTTGGTGTCACCCTACTCCTCCAACATGCCATTTTCCCTCACAAGTATATCAATATTAATTGAGTCATGTTAATTAAAAAGCTTGTGTTAAATTTAAAATTAAATATTAAAATAGAAGACAAAGAAAACAGCTTTAAGATCCAAACCTAAACAGTATAGCCCAATCAACTTGAAGTCGAAGAGTCAAGTTTAGTCAGCTGAACTAACTATTAAGTATCAGTTTTGGCCATACAGCTGGACTGTTATTTCCACTTTAAAACCAGCCTGCAAATAGTAGCTTAATCACTGTTTAACTGTCTTATAGTAAACAGCATAGTACAGTGAAAAAAATTCTTGTGACCACAACTTCTCCACACAACCACGGAACGTGACTGGAAACCATCAGAGTACAGCTTCTGCAAGAAGCTTATTTAAACAGGAGATGCAGGGTGTGCAAGTCATGCAGCTCAGCCTCGGCTCTGGTCCGGAGCGCTCTCCCTGCAGCCCCGGCACAGCCCGGGCAGGCACAGAAAGCTGAGCTGTACCTGTTTGACGCCGAGATCTCGGGGTTCTTTCTCCTGGGCCTGCGAGTACTGGGAGCGCAGCACCTTCCAGCTTCCGTGTGCCGGGCAAAGGGAAACAGAGGGTGAGTGGGACAACTGAACGGCGGCAGGAACAACAACAGGAACAGGAACAACAACACCACCACCCCCCAGGAGGGACGCGGCCCGGAGCTCACCTGCGGGCGGCTCCCCAGCAGCGCGGCGCGGCGCAGGCGAACACGTGGAGCGCGCGGTGCGCGGGGCCGCGCTCCAGCGGGCAGTACACCTGCACCAGCAGCAGCAGCGCCCGCCCGCAGCGAGCGCACCGCGCCGGCCCGGCCCGCACCGCCGGCACCCAGTCCTGCAACACCGACACTACCGCTCAGGCCCGGCCGGGGCCCGCCGCACACCCCGCGCCCCGGCCGGGCCCCCCAGCCCCGCCCTGCCCCGCCCCGCCCGGCCCGCCGGCCCGGCCGTACCGCGGTGCCGCCCAGCTTATTGGTGGCCCATGCGGGGAGCGGCCCCGCCGGGCTCGGCCCAGCCATGGCGGCGTCACGGAGCCCCAGCAGCACGGGCGGCCCTCCCGCCATGGCCCCGCCGCCGCGCGCGTGCCCGCCTGAGGCGCCGTGCGCGTGCGCGCCTGAGCGGCCCCGCGCCGCTCGCGCGCCCCCGGGCCGGGCGTTCCCCTCACGGCAGCTCCGTCCCCGCTCCCGCCCGCACGGCTGAGGCACCGAGCCTCGGCCGGGGCACTCGGGGCTGGCCCCGAACCGGCCCTTTCCTGCCAGGGCCCGCCATGCCTTCATTCACACTTCTGCCCACAAAGCCCACCGAAAGGTGCCGAACCCACCGAGCCAGGCCGCGCGACTGGCAAAACTTTCCACTCTTCACACCTTTTAGCAAACAAAGACATTAACCTGCACTTACGGTTCCAAGGTACATAGTTAGTTCTCTTATTGACTACTGTTCCCTCTTCTATCGTTTAATGACTCTCTCGCTTCTCGTGCTAATTGCTGCCCTGCTCTATCTCTCTCCTCCTTTGGCTCGGTGCTTTCCTGTGTGGGGGCTCCATTACTTGGGGGTCCTGATCTGCCCCTGCCGGAATTGCCCTTTAGCCAGGCCGAGCTGATCCCACACCGTTTTCGAGTTCCTTTATTTGTCTCTTCCTTATCTGGGGGTTCTGCCCAATGTCCTCGTGGCCCATGAATTCTGCATTCCGCGTGGATCAGTGGAAATCCTTCTGGCCGAGCTTTGTTAAGCTCGCCCGGGGCCGAGATCATTGGAACATGTCCAGCCCCAAACCTTAACAAAGCAACTCTGCTGAGCGGGAATTTGTGTTTGGAGCAGCTGGACATCACTTAGCGCTTGTTGCCTGCTCTGTTTCACGGATTAAATCTCCCTCCTTGTTGATCAGGCTTGAATAGGACAGAGATCAAACAGCAAAGATCATCCCATCGAAATAAAAATTTCCATATTTCGTATTTAGCAACAAAAGGATCAGAGAAGCAGGAGTGGCACAGAACAAACACACTTGGTGACCAGCGTGGAAAGGCAATTAGAGTAATTATGGAACATTAATACACTTAAAAAAAAAGACTAAGTCTTTTATAAACAGAATGTGAAAAACAGAAGAGCAGCAGTTCTTGCTGAGTATTACCCCTAAATATACTGCTAAGAATTTCTTGCAAAATAGGTGCAGATGGGAATCTGTACCAAGTGACCACGAATACTAAAGCTATGGAATAAAATGAGGTTTGGCCCATAATGTAAGGATCTGTAAGTGTAGCTTGTACACTGTGCCTTTGCTGTTATTCCTTTCTCAGCTGTTTGACAGAGTACCGGTCTCTATATTTGGGGTTTGTTTAAAATCCACAGAGGCACACAACACTTCCTCTCACACAGTCAGAAACTGCTTTGTTATCATGTGTGCCTAATAAAACAGCTGCCTTCTACACAGGAGTTATACCTGTGGCTTTG
This sequence comes from Poecile atricapillus, assembly GCF_030490865.1. NCBI lineage: Eukaryota > Metazoa > Chordata > Aves > Passeriformes > Paridae > Poecile > Poecile atricapillus. The sequence goes on along the minus strand of NC_081258.1, from coordinate 2,965,475 downwards.
CATTCCCAAACACACGGCATTTCTTCTGTCCTGGTCAGAGAATGATTTTTTGAATGTACAAGGACAGACACATTGATTCAAGAAACCAATAATGGGCCTAAAGGCTGTGTTAGACCAAAACAAGAGAAGGGGTAAGAAATGTGTGATACAAGTCGAAGGAATTTTGCTGCAATCAGCTGTTACTAATTGCAACAACTGGTGGTTTTCACAAGTTATGGAACATGCACAAAAGGGATTGGCCAGGTAGTGCAGATCTCACTGCTTGAGGTCCACAGGTGGGCAAAAGCAAGTGAAGCCAGAGGTGAGGAGGAGGAGGAGGAAGAAGCTGCCTCCAAAGGGTCAACAGCTGCAGCAGGAGCTTGGGCTGTCCCTGTGAGAGCCCTCCCTGGGGTGCTGTGGCATGTGGGAGCTGGGCACCAGTTAAAGGGGTGGTAGTGACAGTAGGGCTGTTTGTTTGTTTGTGCTCTTGAGGAGAGCTCCCCTGGCTTCCTGGATTCCCACATTGTTCCTTTGTAGCTGCTGCTTGTGTAACTTGGCAAAAAAGCCACTTCAGTGCCTGTGTGCCCAGACCCTTCCCACAGCTGTGGGAGGCTGGGGGTGCACACTCTGCCTGTCAGCAGATCTTCCCTCTGCTGCTGCTGCTGAGCCAACAACGTGCAGGGAACACCAGCAGCCTCTGCTCCCCACTCTGCCTCTGTGGGTGTCTGTCCTGCCAGCACAGCGTCCTCCCTGCAGCCACTGCACTGGGAATTTGCCAGGAAGGGTTGAAGGACACACAGTCACAGCCCAGAAGAGTTTCTGGAAAGAGCCTTAAGCCTCAGGTCCTGCACAGAAACCTGAAAGATTCATACCTGAAACCACTGAGGTGGAAGAGAGAAACTGGGTGCATTTCTGGCTTCTTGGGTGTGACTTAACCTCTCAGGAACAGCCTCTGTCTGTTAAATGAAAGCAAAGCAAGCTCCAAAAAATCAAAGCAAGATTTATTTATAACAATTCACAAACCAATACAACAAATAAAGATTTCCTGTCCTCTTCTGTGAGATGTCAAGCCCACCTCAGAGATGTAGCTTGATGGATGCTCTGCTGCCTACAAGGAACTTCCAGTTAAAAATGCAGAAAGGGGCTCTAGGAAGGACAACTGACCATGCTCTTCTGAAAGAAGAGGGGAATAGGCACATCAATCAGTCTGACACTTATCGGACATTCTGTATAGATAGTTTCTTACAGATTTCAATTCATTTTCCCATTCCCAGCTCATTATTCAGCTTTGATATGCACTGAGTAGGTACCATGGTCTGTTTGGACCTGGAAAGATTGTGGGGGGGTTCTGCTTGCTTCATTAAACAGTGATTTTTAGTCTGACAAACATTCCAAATGGCCCTTGTTTCTCTCCTTTCACTGTGATTGGGACAGCAGATGACAACAGTGAGTTAGAAGGTGATTATTACACTGCATCCTGGCAAATTCATTTTGTTTGACTTTCCTTTGGCTTTTAAAAGCAAACAGAATCCTCCACAGCTCTTATAAATCTGTGTGTTTTCTCCTTTCAGTCTGGCTTTGTTTCATGAGTTGTGCCCAAAACTGCACTCTGTGTTCTTTCAGTTTCTCTGCTGCCTTTTGCTCCAGGTCTATTCCCAGGTACTTTTCCTCCAGGCCATACTGGGGCCAGTGGACCAAGCCCTCTCCGTTGGGATTTCTGGAAATAATAGAAAGAAAAGTTAGCTCTCCATTTGCCAATCCACTGCTCTCTGAGTGCTCAGGTTCAGAGCATTCCAGAAAACCAGCAGGAGCCCAGACTATGTGATTCTGCTGCCTGAATACATGGCCAGTACTTGATGAAAAAGCTCCTCAGTGGAAGAGCAAAAGTGTAATAGTTGTCATTAATTTTAGATCTAAACACCACTGCAGATGGAGTAACAGCTCTTAGATTTTCTTTCCTTGTCTTGTGTCTGCAGGTTCTTTTAAAAGACCATGAAGAAGAGAAATTGCTTCAACATTTATCTTCAATTCTGCCAAATTTCTAGGAACCACCATCTAAGCACTGCTTCAGGCAGGTAGGTACATTCTGGGCAGCACAGACAAAACCTGAGCTGTAATTAGCATTGTGATTCTCACCCATTTTTAGCAAAGTTGGTCCAGTATCTCATAACAGTTCTGCTCAGTTTATTTTCTTCTTCTGTAGCATCTCCTGAAACGGGAGAGATGAAACGGCCACATTAGAAAGTAAATAATTGGAATGAGCTCTATCAATTGCAACACTTCTACTGGTTGCCCTGAGCTCTTGGAGTGTTTTCTAGGAGAGAACTGCAGATGAATGGTGGAATGAAAAGTATCTACTAGTGAGGAGAGAAAATGTTTATGCTCATAATAATATTTATGATATATAAATTATGGTTATAATATATATCATGCTTAAAATGCTTATAAGAGAGAAGTTCTATTCTAAAGACCTGCAGTAATTAAAATGAGTACTAATGAGATTCTAAAAGGAATATGGAGTAAGCATGGGTACATCACCAGCTAAGAATGGCTTTCCAAGGACAAAGGCAATCTCAGCTCCATGATCTGCTTTGACAAAGTCGGGTACCACACCTGCCACTGAACTTGGTCGATGTTGGAATTCATAAAAGTAGACTGGGTTGCCAGCATCTAGAGGATACAGAAAAGTGCTGGTTTGAGAGCTGAAAATACCTGCCCCAGGGATGATAAAGGTTCCTTAGAAGTTGTTTTGGTTGAACGAAAGCACTGCCAGTTGTCTGGGTAGTGAAAAGTGCTGCACACTGCCCACACCACCCCCAGACAGAATTCTACAGTTGTTCTGTAGAAGCTGCTGAGTTACCCCTGTGGTGTCTGGCCACTTCCACAGATGAGACGACAAAGAAGACATCTCCAATTGCATCCAGGAGGCCATCTCGGATCTGAGCAGGGCTTTCTGCATTCCCCATGTACTCCTTGTACACTCTGTCAACAACTTCAGATGTAATACCCTGAAACAGCAATAAAAAGCACTTTAGAATGATGATGAACAGTATAAGGACTAACAGCAGTGAGTCTGTGGCATCTGCACATCCCTGGCTAACCCCAAACATCACCTTTCAGAGAGAATCCTCACTGTGTCAGAGTGTGGCTCGGAGCTCAGGATTGGAGTTACACAGCTATGGATTCAGGTGATCTTAGGGAAAAGGGGGATGCAAGATCTAAGGATCCAACACCTCTCGATAAACAGCAGTCACTGAAGCAGACTGTTCTCCCTTCTGTGGAAAGAACCCTCCTAAACTGCAGAGAAATCCTGCTGGATTTTAGGAGCTTGTGTCCCATTGGTCTCCTGTCATACCTGCTGGGACTCTGCATGTCTTGCATTACCTGGGTATCTAAAATATGCCAAGAGACCTGTGTGCAGGTACCTGCATCACTCCTGGTTTCCCACAGGCCTCCTTTTAAACAAGAGGGGCATTTAGGCTGGAAATTTAGAGAGTATTTTCAGTCACTATGGGTAACAGGAGTGCAGCACATCTCTGCCCATTTCTGCCCCAATTCAGGGAGCCCAATGTCCAGCACAATGGCATTTCCAGTGAAATATGTCCCTCCAGGGGTAAAAGCAGCACGGGGTTATTCTGGCAATGGCCTCTTACCTTAATGAATACTGGTAATTGGCTCTGTAAAATTTGACGTGCAACATCTTTACGCAGACCATCCACGAAAGGAGGGTATTTCATTGTCTGTGTGATACAGAGAATCATGCTAAATAAAAAAGCTTCTATTTACAAAATGATGTTTAAATTACAACATTTTAATTGTCTTACCACTGGAATATCCCATCCAAATTCACAGTTATTTACTCCAATTATGTATGGGACTGGATTGATTGATTTTTCAGATAGTAATTCCCTGGGACTCTTTGGAAAAAATACACCATCTACACATGTATTGATTAAAAAGAAGTCCTAAACAAAAAGGAGAAAAAGAAAAATAAAGCTTAATTAATACATTCATGGTGCTTCTAAAGGAAGTTCAAATTTAACTGAAGTTCTAAGGTGAAGCCAAATGAAAATAGAAGAAATAATGCCTTCCAAGCCATCTTAATTTTTTTTCTGAATGATTTTCTGCACTAGGCAGAAGACTGTAAAGATAGTACTAATGTTTGTGAAACAAAAGTCATAATGTTGAATTTACATCTTTTCTTAGTTCAGTATGGCCATGGATGTTTGGAACAGTGTGGCAAAAACCAATTTCTGTATTGAAGTGTCAAAGGCACATGAGCATTGTGATGAGAGCTTTTAAGTAGGAGATAAGAAATTATTTGATTCTCAGGTTCTCCAGAATAATCTGTGCCGTTTTCTTTTCCTTGCCCTGGCAGAGCACAACAGCAAACCACAGGAAGCTCCAAGTGATGCAGAATGGAAGGGCAGGAACCTGTTTGCAATTTTCAGGTGAGGTGTCGTTGCAGAGCTGCAGTGTTGTCATGTCCTGAAAAAGTCAAGAAAGTCAGAGTTTACATCCATGCCAGGTTCTTCTAATATTACAGCACACAAAGAGTATTCTCTGCTATGAAAAGGTCTGAGATGTCATTTAAATGCAAGAAGTGTCATTTCACCTACCATTTTCAGTGTTATCTGTACTAGTTCTTCTTCTGTTTTCCCTCTCAAGCATTCGACCATTGCAGCTGAACTGGATTTTTCACAGCCAGAGACAGCAGCAATTTTCTGCAAGCAGTGAGAACAAACAGTTTTGGACACATTTCCTGTACCTGGCTCTATGAGACACCAAGTCCTTTACATTCCATTCTTCTCTCTTTGTGGATATTTGGGTGTTTGAAAAACAACACATCATTAAGCATGTACAATTTGCACACAGAAATACTGTCTTTAATGACTGTATTTTGTTTCACAAGAAGAATAAACATGTTTCTGTATTTTGGAATGAACAGTTTAGGATGTGCAAATCTATCTGGAAAAAGGAATTAAAATTGCCACAAATACCCACTTGTGCATCCTCATTAGGGTGGTCAGTGAACGAACCCATGGTTGCAGTACCACTCTCTGAAATGGCCTTGTGGAACAAGCCCTTGGCCAGGGGAGACAAGACCTGTGAAAAAGCAAGAACAAGCATGACAAGCACTGTGTTCCACGCAGTGATTTTGGATTTCAGTGCCAGCAGTGGCCATTTGGAACATTTTGACAGCCCATGTGGTAAGAGTGCTCTTGTGCAGCCTCTGAGCACAGGCCAGCAGTGCAAAGTGCTTTGGCAGCGCTCGCAGGGAGGAGGAGTTCAGCTGCCTTTCCCCTCCCACTGCACTTGGCTTCCAGCGCTGCACGGCACCACACTGCAAGCCAGGTACAGACTGAGGGTGCCCAAGGCAGTCTGGCTCTGCTGCAGAAGGGCAAGAAAGAGCTTTTGGCCTCAGGAAATGGGGGTTTGTACCCCATGTACAATGAACCCTGGTTGGGCTGTGTGCTCTCTACCGAAGTGTGAGGGACTGGAGAAGAGCTTTGTCACAGCCCGTGTGCTCCAGGTTGAAATAAAGATTTTACACAATCACTGGGTCACAAACTGCAGGGCTGCTTCAGCTGTCAGCACTATTCACCTCGAGGACTTTGCACAAGCGGCTGTCAAAGCAAACCAAAAATGGGCAAGAGTCCACAACTCCTCTTAAAGGACATTTCCCTGAGATTAGACTTTTGAGGGTCTAATCTCAAACCCACCAGAATTTCATTCAGCAGATGAGGAATAATATTCTGTTCCTTAACTACAACATTTGAGTATGAAAAGTGCACATTTTTTATCAACCAGAATCTGTATTGTTTTGCTATGCTGTTGCCTTGTTGTTGTATCAAAGGCCCAGGTGATGTGTCACTGTAACACCATCCCTTTTCTCTCGCTGACTTCTCTTGCAGATACTGAAAATGGATGGAGGGGATTTCTCCCCCTAAGTAATTCAAATTCCATATTACTGTGAACTCACAAGAGCAGAAACACTGAGTGCTCCTGCAGATTCTCCAAAGATAGTGACAGATCCTGGATCTCCCCCAAAATGTACGATATTTTCCTGAATCCACCGAAGAGCCGCTACTTGGTCTAAATAGCCCCAGTTACCTCGGGCATGCTCATCACCAGTGCTGCAGGGAGAGAGCAGATTTGTTTAAATGCTCAATACAAGCAGAAAGGCAGAGGAAAGGAAAATCTGTGGTGGGAGAAATCATCTGCTGTTCTCTATTCAGAACTTCTCTACACAACTGACAGATGAATGGCTCAGAAAGCCCTGAGATTGGAGCAGCAACCGCACAAGAACAGAGCTGGAAGCTGCCTGGGGACTGGAAATTGTCCCCAGCTCTTGCAGCTGCAGCTCAGAAATGTTTCTTTGCATAAGCAAGTCTTCTGCACTTGTGTTTATAGAGGCTTTGCACACTTCATTTTGGAAAACACTTAGGAAATACTGAGAACAAGCATCTTACCTGAAATATCCAGCAATACCTAGCCTGTACTGAATTGCTACAACCACCACGTTGTCAAAGGCTGCTAATGCTGAGCCATCATATGATGAAGCTGCTCCAACAACTAATCCACCTCCATGGATCCAAACTAAAACCTGGAAAGAGAAAAACAGGATCAACCCAGCACAGGTATGAGCTCCCAGTGATAAAATTTAAATATAACCCAAGATCTAATATTTTTTTCTATTTCACTGCTGATTCTTTTAGATTACATTTCACAAATTGTAGAAATCCTTTGAGTCTCAGGCCTGCAGGTCTACAAAATGTCATTGATTTATAGCAGGTTAAATAGCAACACTGTGCCAGTGCCCTGTGACTTTGGACAGATCATTTAGGTTAAATCAAGCACTGCTTAGCTAAAATGCCAATACAATTTTACTTGTAAAATGGGATTTTGTGTCTCTCTTCAATCTCAGCTAATATTTGCTGGGGCAAAGCAGGTAAGTTGACCATCACTACAAAACTGCCCCTGCATGTCAGCTCATGGCACAGGTTGAGGGTTGCTGTCAGATAATTTTGCTCAAGGTGTTATGAGGATTTTGCTTACAGGCAGCTTCTCCTGTTTTCCTGTGGAAACGGGTGTGTACACATTTAGGTACAAGCAATCCTCAGACACTTGGAGAGGAACTTTCTCTTTTCTGTTGGTAACCATGTCTGAAGACTGCTGTCCTAGTTCTTTGTCCTGTAGACACCTGAATAAATGAAAAAGTAACAAGGAACAGAATTAACTATAACCTGGAGGCAATGAAGAGAAGCTTTTTGGTGTTTCCACAACAAAGTGCCAACCAGAAACTGATCTCTAGCACATTTCTAGATTGGTAGCACTGCAAGCATAATATTTTTCTGCTTTTAGTAGGTTTTCTTCCTTTGACCTGTCATTAATGAGATCTGTAAAAATAAAGCCACTGCAGTACACAGTGACGTGCAGATACAATTTTGCATGTTTTAAAATATCTCAGAAATACATATGGCTATAAATTACTTCAGTGAAAGTATAAGTTAATCATTTTACATCTCCAATAGTTGCTATGTTGCAATGGCAGGCATTAGGCTTGAGACACTAAACAAGGGCAGTAGGAGCAGGGGAGTGAGACATTTACAAGGTAGATCAGAATTGCTCTGCTTATCTCATGTGCCCTTTTAAACAGCTGACTCAGCACTTTCTCCCTAATGCTGTATTCCAGCGTTTCCTCAGCTTCTTTCTATCTCTGTTCCAAAGGTCTCTAGTGACTGGTAAGTGATGGCCAAGTGCTCCTGAGGCAGAGCATTATCTGTAAAGTGCTGCTCCATCTCAGTTCATTGCTGGAGCCCGTGGAACAGCAGCTTTTGGTAAAGACAGCAGCTCATAAAGTGTCTTCAGAAATGCATGCCCTGGAAGAGCTGCAGGTGCAACCAGAGGACACCAAGGAATTTATCTTGGTGGATGGCCCCGTTTGCACATCAGAGTCATGGAATTGCATAGAGAATAACATTTGGAAAGGTTCCCTGGTTTTATCATTGCCTTACATTGGTGGGTAGGAAGTGGCATCTCTGACACCTTCCCATGGCTCAGGTGGCTGGGGTTCAGCAAACCTCAGTGATCCAACCGGAGGCTTAGCAAAGGGAAGCCCCAAAAAGACATTTACAGTCCTCTCAGCTGCGTCCACTCGGAACTGGTACCCTCGCACTCTCCCATGTTTGGTCTCTGCTTCTGGGTGTTCTGTGGGACAGGAGCACAACACCACAGAATTGCTCTGTTTGTAAGGAATTGCTTGATTGGCTACTTAAACAGGCACCTTTAGTTTATTTAAACAAGTAATGTTTATACAAAAGGCTTCAACAACCACTAATCAGTTTAAACAGTACACTATTCTAATCTGCTAGTTTATTTTACTAGTTTGTTTTACTCATTATTTTCCTCATTTGATTACTAGTGTTTCCTCATTTAAATTTTAGATTTACTAATTTATTCAAACACATTTTTATTATACTTTTATTAAATCAGTATAGCTGACATAATTTTAGCCTTCATTTTGATTGGTCTGAATGTACAATCTCCTTCAGGTATATAATATGTATTGTCTTACCACCCAGGCATTAGTGGTTGCACATAGATCTTAATCTTTTTTTTTACCCTGGGTTGTTAGATAAAAACCCAATAGATTGCTCTCATTAAGAAAAGACAATGAGCACAGAAACACTTAGTAGTAAGTGCAGCCAAAAGAAAAAGCTTCTAACATAGCTAAAAATAGTCTGGCACAAACAAATCCTGATAACATTTAAGCAAGTCTCATTTGAAGATCTGTGTGAAAGTTCTAATATCAAATGACAGATGTGGCACTGTGGCTGCTCAGCGTCAGCAGGCAAGATTTTGGGACAGGAATTTGATTTTGCTGTTTGCATAGGAGGCAAATGAGACAAATGACTGAAAGCAGATTAAAAATTGAAATGAACTTTTTGCTATTGCAGCTCAGTTTGTGTGCCCGGCTCAGCCCAGGGTTTGTGTCCGGCTCAGCCCAGGGTTTGTGCCCGGCTCAGACCAGGCTCTGTGCCCGTCTCAGCCCAGGCTTTGTGTCCGGCTCAGCCCAGGATTTGTGCCCGGCTTAGCTCAGGCTCTGTGCCCAGCTCAGCCCAGTCTCTGTGCTCGGCTCAGCCCAGGGTTTGTGCCCGGCTCAGCCCAGGATTTGTGCCCGGTTCAGCCCAGGCTTTGTGCCCAGCTCAGTCCAGGCTTTGTGTCCGGCTCTCGGGTGGCAGCAGGAGGCAGCTGCAGGTTCCCTCTCGCCCTACAGGGACCAAAGGGCAGAAGCCCCGGTGTTTACCTGTGGCCACCAGCGCCGTGCCCCCGAGGAAGAGGATGCAGGCCAGCAGCGCCGTGTCCCTCGCAGCTGCCATTGTGCCGCTGGCACCAAGCCCGCAGGCCGGGCCTTTATAGGCTGGGCCAGGGCCGCCTTACGCAAGGCAAAGGCGGAGGAGGCCAGGGAGTGCTCGGGCTGCGAGCCAGCAACGGGACTGCCGGGCTCGGCTCGGGAACGGGGAGCCCTCCTGCCCCTCGGGGCTCCTGCTGCCTCCCCACTGCTCCTTTCGAATCGCACTCACGGGAGCTCGGGCACAGCTTGCCAATGCTTTGGAAACAGCCCTGCACTGGTGCAGCTGCAGCGCTGTCCTGCTGCTGCAGCACCAGCGCCTGGGACAAGGAGGGGAAGGTTTCCTCAGCCTGCGCTGCAGAGACCAGGAACGCGCCTCCAGTCTGCTTTATTGCATTTACTGCATTTGGCCAGTAAGATCGCACTGGAAGAGACACAATATAGCCACCTCCAAACCAAAACCCCTGCAAAGTGTACTTTTACTGAAGTCAAAGTTGAGTGATATTTAGTCTCATTCAAAGGTATTTTCCGACAGAAAAAACAATACTGGAGAAATCCCAGCTTTTGCTGCAGGGTGCAGGAGACTCCTGTCACTCATTTCTGTGTGTGCAGGGATGTTTGCTGCAATAGAGTTACAACAGTAAACAGATGAATGATGAGGTTTGCTAACGTGGGAGCAATATTGAAGGGTGGTATTTGGGTGGTAACTAAATATCGAATGCCTCTTGGAAAATCTACAGGATTTATTCTGAGTGATTTCCCACCCATAATTGAAGGATGATGTGAAACGGAGAGAACAGGCTTGCTGAACAGAGATTACCTGCTGACATTAACTAAGAGGTTGTGTTGATTTTATGCAGGTATTAGGCTCTGCCTTTTTCTGTTTGTTTTTTTTCCCCTGACTCAGCAGTTTATGCCCCAGCAAGGCACTTTTGTAATTTCAGGTCATGGGAATTCTCAGTTGTCAGAAACAGCATTTCAAAGAATCACATGATACGATCACAGAATGGTTTGGGTTGGAAGAAACCTCAAAGCTCTACTCATCCCAGCTCTGCCATGGCAGGGACCCCTTCCTCTATCCCAGGCTGCTCCAAGCCCTGTCCAGCCTGGCCTTGGGCACTGCCAGGGATCCAGGGACAGCCCCAGCTGCTCTGGGCACCCTGTGCCAGGGCCTGCCCACCTTGCCAGGGAGGAATTTCTGCTGCATATCTGATTCACACCTGAATTGCTTTGAATTGTGCTGTTGCCCTTGGCAAATGCCCCTCTCCATTTTTCTTGCAGGCTCCCCTGGGGTACTCCAAGGGGCTCCAGGGTCTCCGCAGAGCCTTCTCTTGTCCAGGCTGGACAAGGCAGCTCTCTCAGCCTGTCTCCCCAGGAGAGGTGCTCCATTTCTACAGATCCATTCCTGCTCACGCCTCTCCTTACAGCTCAGTGGCTTACAAGACCCACAGTCTTTAAATTAGTTTAGCACACCTATGATGCACCTGTTAATCCTGAGTGCTGTGGCTGTGCTTGTGCACTTTACTCCAAATGCTGCTTGTGGCCTTTACTCCAGATGTTCCTCCGTGTCTGTGCACAGGTGTGAGTTACAGCCCCTGGAGATAAACTCCAGTCAACTTTAACCTGGCTGCTCACAGAGCAAACTGCTGGCAGGGACTGCAGGTGGTGCCAGGCAGTGCACGCTGTGTCTGCAGCCTTTGCTGTGTTTGTGGTGGCTCCTGAGCTCTGCCCCAGTGCCCTGCACAGCCGGCCAGGCTGTGCTGGGGTGCGGCTCCTGAGGCTGAGGGCACGGCCGCTGCTCCTGTGCACTGCAGATGGGAAACGCTCTAAATCTGAGCTGCTGAGGCAACAGTGAGGACAAGAACTTCACAGGCTCCCCGGTCATCCGCATCTTCACACCAATCCTTTGCAGAAAAGTTCCATTCTTCATTCTGAGAACCAAAAAAAGCCCAAAGGGAAGAGAACATTGCCAAGGTCTGCCACCCTGACGTTCCTCAAATTCACCTTCCAACAGATGACAGAACTGAGGCCTTAACCTAATGCTCAGCGCTGTTGCACCTACTCTCCTCGCCGTGGTACTTCCCAACACAGCCACAGTTCCTTCTCCCACCAGCACAGTTCTGGCAAAAACATCTCATGGTACAAAAACAGAGCAAGAATTGACGAGCCCTCAGAGAGGCCCTTGCGCTCCTGCCCGCCTGAGGCGCCGCGCGCGCCCCCGGGCCGGGCGTTCCCCTCACGGCAGCTCCGTCCCCGCTCCCGCCCGCACGGCTGAGGCACCGAGCCTCGGCCGGGGCACTCGGGGCTGGCCCCGAACCGGCCCTTTCCTGCCAGTGCCCGCCATGCCTTCATTCACACTTCTGCCCACAAAGCCCACCGAAAGGTGCCGAACCCACCGAGCCAGGCGGCGCGACTGGCAAAACTTTCCACTCTTCACACCTTTTAGCAAACAAAGACATTAACCTACACTTACGGTTCCAAGGTACGTAGTTAGTTCTCTTATTAACTACTATTCTCTCTTCTATCGCTTAATGACTCTCTCGCTTCTCGTGCTAATTGCTGCCCTGCTCTATCTCTCTCCTCCTTTGGCTCGGTGCTTTCCTGTGTGGGGGCTCCATCACTTGGGGGTCCTGATCTGCCCCTGCCGGAATTGCCCTTTAGCCAGGCCGAGCTGATCCCACACCGTTTTCGAGTTCCTTTATTTGTCTCTTCCTTATCTGGGGGTTCTGCCCAATGTCCTCGTGGCCCATGAACTCTGCATTCCGCGTGGATCAGTGGAAATCCTTCTGGCCGAGCTTTGTTAAGCTCGCCCGGGGCCGAGATCATTGGAACATGTCCAGCCCCAAACCTTAACAAAGCAACTCTGCTGAGCGGGAATTTGTGTTTGGAGCAGCTGGACATCACTTAGCGCTTGTTGCCTGCTCTGTTTCACGGATTAAATCTCCCTCCTTGTTGATCAGGCTTGAATAGGACAGAGATCAAACAGCAAAGATCAACCCATCGCAATGAAAATTTCCATATTTCGTATTTAGCAACAAAAGGATCAGAGAAGCAGGAGTGGCATAGAACAAACACACTTAGTGACCACCGTGGAAAGGCAATTAGAGTAATTATGGAACATTAATACACTTAAAAAAAAAGACTAAGTCTTTTATAAACAGAATGTGAAAAACAGAAGAGCAGCAGTTCTTGCTGAGTATTACCCCTAAATATACTGCTAAGAATTTCTTGCAAAATAGGTGCAGCTGGGAATCTGTACCAAGTGACCACGAACACTAAAGCTATGAAATAAAATGAGGTTTGGCCCATAATGTAAGGATCTGTTGCTTAAGTGTAGCCTGGACACTGTGCATTTGCTGTTATTCCTTTCTCAGCTGTTTGACAGAGTACCGGTCTCTATATTTGGGGTTTGTTTAAAATCCGCAGAGGCACACAACACTTCCTCTCACACAGTCAGAAACTGCTTTGTTATCATGTGTGCCTAATAAAACAGCTGCCTTCTACACAGGAGTTATACCTGTGGCTTTGCATTCCCAAACACACGGCATTTCTTCTGTCCTGGTCAGAGAATGATTTTTTGAATGTACAAGGACAGACACATTGATTCAAGAAACCAATAATGGGCCTAAAGGCTGTGTTAGACCAAAACAAGAGAAGGGGTAAGCAATGTGTGATACAAGTCGAAGGAATTTTGTTGCAATCAGCTGTTACTAATTGCAACAACTGGTGGTTTTCACAAGTTATGGAACATGCACAAAAGGGATTGGCCAGGTAGTGCAGATCTCAGTGCTTGAGGTCCACAGGTGGGCAAAAGCAAGTGAAGCCAGAGGTGAGGAGGAGGAGGAAGAAGAAGAAGCCGCCTCCAAAGGGTCAACAGCTGCAGCAGGAGCTTGGGCTGTCCCTGTGAGAGCCCTCCCTGGGGTGCTGGGGCATGTGGGAGCTGGGCACCAGTTAAAGGGGTGGTAGTGACAGTAGGGCTGTTTGTTTGTTTGTGCTCTTGAGGAGAGCTCCCCTGGCTTCCTGGATTCCCACATTGTTCCTTTGTAGCTGCTGCTCGTGTAACTTGGCAAAAAAGCCACTTCAGTGCCTGTGTGCCCAGACCCTTCCCACAGCTGTGGGAGGCTGGGGGTGCACACTCTGCCTGTCAGCAGATCTTCCCTCTGCTGCTGCTGCTGAGCCAACAACGTGCAGGGAACACCAGCAGCCTCTGCTCCCCACTCTGCCTCTGTGGGTGTCTGTCCTGCCAGCACAGCGTCCTCCCTGCAGCCACTGCACTGGGAATTTGCCAGGAAGGGTTGAAGGACACACAGTCACAGCCCAGAAGAGTTTCTGGAAAGAGCCTTAAGCCTCAGGTCCCGCACAGAAACCTGAAAGATTCATACCTGAAACCATTTAGGTGGAAGAGAGAAACTGGGTGCATTTCAGGCTTCTTGGGTGTGACTTAACCTCTCAGGAACAGCCTCTGTCAGTTAAGTGAAAGCAAAGCAAGTTCCAAAAAATCAAAGCAAGATTTATTTATAACAATTCACAAACCAATACAACAAATAAAGATTTCCTGTCCTCCTCTGTGAGATGTTAAGCCCACCTCAGAGATGTAGCTTGATGGATGCTCTGCTGCCTACAAGGAACTTCCAGTTAAAAAATGCAGAAAGGGGCTCTAGGAAGGACAACTGACCATGCTCTTCTGAAAGAAGAGGGGAATAGGCACATCAATCAGTCTGACACTTATCGGACATTCTGTATAGGTAAATTCTTACAGATTTCAATTCATTTGCCCATTCCCAGCTCATTATTCAGCTTTGATATGCACTGAGTAGGTACCATGGTCTGTTTGGACCTGGAAAGATTGGGGGGGGGTTCTGCTTGCTTCATTAAACAGTGATTTTTAGTCTGACAAACATTCCAAATGGCCCTTGTTTCTCTCCTTTCACTGTGATTGGGACAGCAGATGACAACAGTGAGTTAGAAGGTGATTATTACACTGCATCCTGACAAATTCATTTTGTTTGACTTTCCTTTGGCTTTTAAAAGCAAACAGAATCCTCCACAGCTCTTATAAATCTGTGTGTTTTGTCCTTCCAGTCTGGCTTTGTTTCATGAGTTGTGCCCAAAACTCCATTTTGTGTTCTTTTAGTTTCTCTGCTGCCTTTTGCTCCAGGTCTATTCCCAGGTACTTTTCCTCCAGGCCATACTGGGGCCAGTGGACCAAGCCCTCTCCGTTGGGATTTCTGGAAATAATAGAAGGAAAAGTTAGCTCTCCATTTGCCAATCCACTGCTCTCTGAGTGCTCAGGTTCAGAGCATTCCAGAAAACCAGCAGGAGCCCAGACTATGTGATTCTGGTGCCTGAATACATGGACAGTACTTGATGAAAAAGCTCCTCAGTGGAAGAGCAAAAGTGTAATAGTTGTCATTAATTTTAGATCTAAACACCACTGCAGATGGAGTAACAGCTCTTAGATTTTCTTTCCTTGTCTTGTGTCTGCAGGTTCTTTTAAAAGACCATGAAGAAGAGAAATTGCTTCAATATTTATCTTCAATTCTGCCAAATTTCTAGGAACCACCATCTAAGTACTGCTTCAGGCAGGTAGGTACGTTCTGGGCAGCACAGACAAAACCTGAACTGTAATTAGCATTGTGATTCTCACCCATTTTTAGCAAAGTTGGTCCAGTATCTCATAAAAGTTCTGCTCAGTTTATTTTCTTCTTCTGTAGCACCTCCTGAAAAGGGAGAGATGAAATGGCCACATCAGAAAGTAAATAATTGGAATGAGCTCTATCAATTGCAACACTTCTACTGGTTGCCCTGAGCTCTTGGAGTGTTTTCTAGGAGAGAACTGCAGATGAATGGTGGAATGAAAAGTATCTACTAGTGAGGAGAGAAAATGTTTATGCTCATAATAATATTTATGATATATAAATTATGGTTATAATATATATCATGCTTAAAATGTTTATAAGAGAGAAGTTCTATTCTAAAGACCTGCAGTAATTAAAATGAGTACTAATGAGATTCTAAAAGGAATATGGAGTAAGCATGGGTACATCACCAGCTAAGAATGGCTTTCCAAGGACAAAGGCAATCTCAGCTCCATGATCTGCTTTGACAAAGTCGGGTACCACACCTGCCACTGAACTTGGTCGATGTTGGAATTCATAAAAGTAGACTGGGTTGCCAGCATCTAGAGGATACAGAAAAGTGCTGGTTTGAGAGCTGAAAATACCTGCCCCAAGGATGATAAAGGTTCCTTAGAAGTTGTTTTGGTTGAACGAAAGCACTGCCAGTTGTCTGGGTAGTGAAAAGTGCTGCACACTGCCCACACCACCCCCAGACAGAATTCTACAGTTGTTCTGTAGGAGCTGCTGAGTTACCCCTGTGGTGTCTGGCCACTTCCACAGATGAGATGACAAAAAAGACATCTCCCATTGCATCCAGGAGGCCATCTCGGATCTGAGCAGGGCTTTCTGCATTCCCCATGTACTCCTTGTACACTCTGTCAACAACTTCAGATGTAACACCCTGAAACAGCAATAAAAAGCACTTTAGAATGATGATGAACAGACTAACAGCAGTGAGTCTGTGGCATCTGCACATCCCTGGCTAACCCCAAACATCACCTTTCAGAGAGAATCCTCACTGTGTCAGAGTGTGGCTCGGAGCTCAGGATTGGAGTTACACAGCTATGGATTCAGGTGATCTCAGGGAAAAGGGGGATGCAAGATCTAAGGATCCAACACCTCTCGATAAACAGCAGTCACTGAAGCAGACTGTTCTCCCTTCTGTGGAAAGAACCCTCCTAAACTGCAGAGAAATCCTGCTGGATTTTAGGAGCTTGTGTCCCATTGGTCTCCTGTCATACCTGCTGGGACTCTGCATGTCTTGCATTACCTGGCTATCTAAAATATGCCAAGAGACCTGTGTGCAGGTACCTGCATCACTCCTGGTTTCCCACAGGCCTCCTTTTAAACAAGAGGGGCATTTAGGCTGGAAATTTAGAGAGTATTTTCAATCACTATGGGTAACAGGAGTGCAGCACATCTCTGCCCATTTCTGCTCCAATTCAGGGAGCCCAATGTCCAGCACAATGGCATTTCCAGTGAAATATGTCCCTCCAGGGGTCAAAAACAGCCAGACCAGGGAGGAAGCTGTTGCCACTGAAGGTGAATAGATCACACGGACACAGCTCCAGGTGTGGTGCAAGGAAGAGAAAGTTTATTTCTTCTCCCAGGATTTATAGGTTTCTGACCACAGCCAGGGATTGGATGGTCAGGATAACACTTTCCCACTGCACTGGCTGTGGTAGATGCCCATCACAAGACGTGTAACAGAAAGAATGTCCACATATCTATGTTTACAGTTACTGTCCTGGGAAAGTCTTTAGATAACCATGTCAGCAAGCTCAGAAGCTGAGTTTTCAGGTTGACAGAAGCAGCACGGGGTTATTCTGGCAATGGCCTCTTACCTTAATGAATACTGGTAATTGGCTCTGTAAAATTTGACGTGCAACATCTTTACTCAGACCATCCACGAAAGGAGGGTATTTCATCGTCTGTGTGATACAGAGAATCATACTAAATAAAAAAGCTTCTATTTACAAAATGATGTTTAAATTACAACATTTTCAGTGTCTTACCATTGGAAGTACCCATCCAAATTCACAGTTATTTATTCCAATTATGTATGGGACTGCATTGATTGATTTTTCAGATAGTAATTCTCTGGGACTCTTTGGAAAAAATACACCATCTACACATCCACCAATAGAAATGTAGTCCTGAAAAAAGAGAGAAACAAGAAAAAGAAAGCTTTATTTAATGAATTCATGTTGCTTCTAGAGGAAGTTCAGACTTTTTACTGCATTTCCAATGTGAAGCCAAATGAAAATAGAAGAAATAATGCCTTCCAAGCCATCTTAATTTTTTTTTCTGAATGATTTTCTGCACTAGGCAGAAGATTGTGAAGATAATACTAATGTTTGTGAAACAGAAGTCATAATGTTGAATTTACATCTTTTCTTAGTTCAGTATGGCCATGGATGTTTGGAACAGTGGGGCAGAAACCAATTTCTGTATTGAAGTGTCAAAGGCACATGAGCATTGTGATAAGAGCTTTTAAGTAGGAGATAAGAAATGATTTGATTTTCAGGTTCTCCAGAATAATCTGTGCCGTTTTCTTTTCCTTGCCCTGGCAGAGCACAACAGCAAACCACAGAAAGCTCCAAGTGATGCAGAATGGAAGGGCAGGAACCTGTTTGCAATTTTCAGGTGAGGTGTCGCTGCAGAGCTGCAGTGTTGTCATGTCCTGAAAAAGTCAAGAAAGTCAGAGGTTACATCCATGTCAGGTTCTTCTAATATTACAGCACACAAAGAGTATTCTCTGCTATGAAAAGTTCTGAGATGTCATTTAAATGCAAGAAGTGTCATTTCACCTACCATTTTCAGTGTTATCTGTACTAGTTCTTCTCCTGTTTTCCCTCTCAAGCATTCAACCATTGCAGCTGAACTGGATTTTTCACAGCCAGAGATAGCAGCAATTTTCTGCAAGCAGTGGGAACAAACAGTTTTGGACACATTTCCTGTACCTGGCTCTATGAGACACCAAGTCATTTACATTCCATTCTTCTCTCTTTGTGGATATTTGGGTGTTTGAAAAACAACACATCATTAAGCATGTACAATTTGCACACAGAAATACTGTCTTTAATGACTGTATTAATGAGAAGAAGAAAAAAATGTTTCTGTATTTTGGAATGAACAGTTTAGGATGTGCAAATCTATCTGGAAAAAGGAATTAAAATTGCCACAAATACCCACTTGTGCATCCTCATTAGGGTGGTCAGTGAACAAGCCCAGGCCTGCAGTACCACTCTCTGAAATGGCCTTGTGGAACAAGCCCTTGGCCAGGGGAGACAAGACCTGTGAAAAAGCAAGAACAAGCATGACAAGCACTGTGTTCCACGCAGTGATTTTGGATTTCAGTGCCAGCAGTGGCCATTTGGAACATTTTGACAGCCCATGTGGTAAGAGTGCTCTTGTGCAGCCTCTGAGCACAGGCCAGCAGTGCAAAGTGCTTTGGCAGCGCTCGCAGGGAGGAGGAGTTCAGCTGCCTTTCCCCTCCCACTGCACTTGGCTTCCAGCGCTGCACGGCACCACACTGCAAGCCAGGTACAGACTGAGGGTGCCCAAGGCAGTCTGGCTCTGCTGCAGAAGGGCAAGAAAGAGCTGTTGGCCTCAGGAAACGGGGGTTTGTACCCCATGTACAATGAACCCTGGTTGGGCTGTGTGCTCTCTACCAAAGTGTGAGGGACTGGAGAAGGAGAACTTTGTCACAGCTCGTGTGCTCCAGGTTGAAATAAAGATTTTACACAATCACTGGGTCACAAACTGCAGGGCTGCTTCAGCTGTCAGCACTATTCACCTCGAGCACTTTGCACAAGCGGCTGTCAAAGCAAACCAAAAATGGGCAAGAGTCCACAACTCCTCTTAAAGGACATTTCCCTGAGATTAGACTTTTGAGGGTCTAATCTCAAACCCACCAGAATTTCATTCAGCAGATGAGGAATAATATTCTGTTCCTTAACTACAACATTTGAGTATGAAAAGGCACATTTTTATCAACCAGAATCTGTATTGTTTTGCTATGCTGTTGCCTTGTTGTTGTATCAAAGACCCAGGTGATGTGTCACTGTAACACCATCCCTTTTCTCTCGCTGACTTCTCTTGCAGATACTGAAAATGGATGGAGGGGATTTCTCCCCCTAAGTAATTCAAATTCCATATTACTGTGAACTCACAAGAGCAGAAACACTGATTCCTCCTGCAGATTCTCCAAAGATAGTGACAGATCCTGGATCTCCCCCAAAATGTACGATATTTTCCTGAATCCACCGAAGAGCCGCTACTTGGTCTAAATAGCCCCAGTTACCTCGGGCATGCTCATCACCAGTGCTGCAGGGAGAGAGCAGATTTGTTTAAATGCTCAATACAAGCAGAAAGGCAGAGGAAAGGAAAATCTGTGGTGGGAGAAATCATCTGCTGTTCTCTACTCAGAACTTCTCTACACAACTGACAGATGAATGGCTCGGAAAGCCCTGAGATTGGAGCAGCAACCGCACAAGAACAGAGCTGGAAGCTGCCTGGGGACTGGAAATTGTCCCCAGCTCTTGCAGCTGCAGCTCAGAAATGTTTCTTTGCATAAGCAAATCTTCTGCACTTGTCTTTATAGAGGCTTTGCACACTTCATTTTGGAAAACACTTAGGAAATACTGAGAACAAGCATCTTACCTGAAATATCCAGCAATACCTAGCCTGTACTGAATTGCTACAACCACCACGTTGTCAAAGGCTGCTAATGCTGAGCCATCATATGATGAAGCTGCTCCAACAACTAATGCGCCTCCATGGATCCAAACTAAAACCTGGAAAGAGAAAAACAGGATCAACCCAGCACAGGTATGAGCTCCCAGTGATAAAATTTAAATATAACCCAAGATCTAATATTTTTTTCTATTTCACTGCTGATTCTTTTAGATTACATTTCACAAATTGTAGAAATCCTTTGAGTCTCAGGCCTGCAGGTCTACAAAATGTCATTGATTTATAGCAGGTTAAATAGCAACACTGTGCCAGTGCCCTGTGACTTTGGACAGATCATTTAGGTTAAATCAAGCACTGCTTAGCTAAAATGCCAATACAATTTTACTTGTAAAATGGGATTTTGTGTCTCTCTTCAATCTCAGCTAATATTTGCTGGGGCAAAGCAGGTAAGTTGACCATCACTACAAAACTGCCCCTGCATGTCAGCTCATGGCACAGGTTGAGGGTTGCTGTCAGATAATTTTGCTCAAGGTGTTATGAGGGTTTTGCTTACAGGCAGCTTCTCCTGTTTTCCTGTGGAAACGGGTGTGTACACATTTAGGTACAAGCAATCCTCAGACACTTGGAGAGGAACTTTCTCTTTTCTGTTGGTAACCATGTCTGAAACATACTGTCCTACTACTTTTTCCTGTAGACACCTGAATAAATGAAAAAGTAACAAGGAACAGAATTAACTATAACCTGGAGGCAATGAAGAGAAGCTTTTTAGGTGTTTCCACAACGAAGTGCCAACCAGAAACTGATCTCTAGCACATTTCTAGATTGGTAGCACTGCAAGCATAATATTTTTCTGCTTTTAGTAGGTTTTCTTCCTTTGACCTGTCATTAATGAGATCTGTAAAAATAAAGCCACTGCAGTACACAGTGACGTGCAGATACAATTTTGCATGTTTTAAAATATCACAGAAATACATATGGCTATAAATTACTTCAGTGAAAGTATAAGTTAATCATTTTACATCTCCAATAGTTGCTATGTTGCAATGGCAGGCATTAGGCTTGAGACACTAAACAAGGGCAGTAGGAGCAGGGGAGTGAGACATTTACAAGGTAGATCAGAATTGCTCTGCTTATCTCATGTGCCCTTTTAAACAGCTGACTCAGCACTTTCTCCCTAATGCTGTATTCCAGCGTTTCCTCAGCTTCTTTCTATCTCTGTTCCAAAGGTCTCTAGTGACTGGTAAGTGATGGCCAAGTGCTCCTGAGGCAGAGCATTATCTGTAAAGTGCTGCTCCATCTCAGTTCATTGCTGGAGCCCGTGGAACAGCAGCTTTTGGTAAAGACAGCAGCTCATAAAGTGTCTTCAGAAATGCATGCCCTGGAAGAGCTGCAGGTGCAACCAGAGGACACCAAGGAATTTATCTTGGTGGATGGCCCTGTTTGCACATCAGAGTCATGGAATTGCATAGAGCATAACATTTGGAAAGGTTCCCTGGTTTTATCATTGCCTTACATTGGTGGGTAGGAAGTGGCATCTCTGACACCTTCCCATGGCTCAGGTGGCTGGGGTTCAGCAAACCTCAGTGATCCAACCGGAGGCTTAGCAAAGGGAAGCCCCAAAAAGACATTTACAGTCCTCTCAGCTGCGTCCACTCGGAACTGGTACCCTCGCACTCTCCCATGTTTGGTCTCTGCTTCTGGGTGTTCTGTGGGACAGGAGCACAACACCACAGAATTGCTCTGTTTGTAAGGAATTGCTTGATTGGCTACTTAAACAGGCACCTTTAGTTTATTTAAACAAGTAATGTTTATACAAAAGGCTTCAACAACCACTAATCAGTTTAAACAGTACACTATTCTAATCTGCTAGTTTATTTTACTAGTTTGTTTTACTCATTATTTTCCTCATTTGATTACTAGTGTTTCCTCATTTAAATTTTAGATTTACTAATTTATTCAAACACATTTTTATTATACTTTTATTAAATCAGTATAGCTGACATAATTTTAGCCTTCATTTTGATTGGTCTGAATGTACAATCTCCTTCAGGTATATAATATGTATTGTCTTACCACCCAGGCATTAGTGGTTGCACATAGATCTTAATCTTTTTTTTTACCCTGGGTTGTTAGATAAAAACCCAATAGATTGCTCTCATTAAGAAAAGACAATGAGCACAGAAACACTTAGTAGTAAGTACAGCCAAAAGAAAAAGCTTCTAACATAGCTACAAATAGTCTGGCACAAACAAATCCTGATAACATTTAAGCAAGTCTCATTTGAAGATCTGTGTGAAAGTTCTAATATCAAATGACAGATGTGGCACTGTGGCTGCTCAGCGTCAGCAGGCAAGATTTTGGGACAGGAATTTGATTTTGCTGTTTGCATAGGAGGCAAATGAGACAAATGACTGAAAGCAGATTAAAAATTGAAATGAACTTTTTGCTATTGCAGCTCAGTTTGTGTGCCCGGCTCAGCCCAGGGTTTGTGTCCGGCTCAGCCCAGGGTTTGTGCCCGGCTCAGACCAGGCTCTGTGCCCGTCTCAGCCCAGGCTTTGTGTCCGGCTCAGCCCAGGATTTGTGCCCGGCTTAGCTCAGGCTCTGTGCCCAGCTCAGCCCAGTCTCTGTGCCCGGCTCAGCCCAGGGTTTGTGCCCGGCTCAGCCCAGGGTTTGTGCCCAGCTCAGCCCAGGATTTGTGCCCGGCTTAGCTCAGGCTTTGTGCTCGGCTCAGCCCAGGGTTTGTGCCCGGCTCAGCCCAGGATTTGTGCCCGGTTCAGCCCAGGCTTTGTGCCCGGCTCAGTCCAGGCTTTGTGCCCAGCTCTCGGGTGGCAGCAGGAGGCAGCTGCAGGTTCCCTCTCGCCCTACAGGGACCAAAGGGCAGAAGCCCCGGTGTTTACCTGTGGCCACCAGCGCCGTGCCCCCGAGGAAGAGGATGCAGGCCAGCAGCGCCGTGTCCCTCGCAGCTGCCATGGTGCCGCTGGCACCAAGCCCGCAGGCCGGGCCTTTATAGGCTGGGCCAGGGCCGCCTTACGCAAGGCAAAGGCGGAGGAGGCCAGGGAGTGCTCGGGCTGCGAGCCAGCAACGGGACTGCCGGGCTCGGCTCGGGAACGGGGAGCCCTCCTGCCCCTCGGGGCTCCTGCTGCCTCCCCACTGCTCCTTTCGAATCGCACTCACGGGAGCTCGGGCACAGCTTGCCAATGCTTTGGAAACAGCCCTGCACTGGTGCAGCTGCAGCGCTGTCCTGCTGCTGCAGCACCAGCGCCTGGGACAAGGAGGGGAAGGTTTCCTCAGCCTGCGCTGCAGAGACCAGGAACGCGCCTCCAGTCTGCTTTATTGCATTTACTGCATTTGGCCAGTAAGATCGCACTGGAAGAGACACAATATAGCCACCTCCAAACCAAAACCCCTGCAAAGTGTACTTTTACTGAAGTCAAAGTTGAGTGATATTTAGTCTCATTCAAAGGTATTTTCCGACAGAAAAAACCATACTGGAGAAATCCCAGCTTTTGCTGCAGGGTGCAGGAGACTCCTGTCACTCATTTCTGTGTGTGCAGGGATGTTTGGTTTAGTGCTGCAATAGAGTTACAACAGTAAACAGATGAATGATGAGGTTTGCTAACGTGGGAGCAATATTGAAGGGTGGTATTTGGGTGGTAACTAAATATCGAATGCCTCTTGGAAAATCTAGAGGATTTATTCTGAGTGATTTCCCACCCATAATTGAAGGATGATGTGAAATGGAGAGAACAGGCTTGCTGAACAGAGATTACCTGCTGACATTAACTAAGAGGTTGTGTTGATTTTATGCAGGTATTAGGCTCTGCCTTTTTCTGTTTGTTTTTTTTCCCCTGACTCAGCAGTTTATGCCCCAGCAAGGCACTTTTGTAATTTCAGGGCATGGGAATTCTCAGTTGTCAGAAACAGCATTTCAAAGAATCACATGATACGATCACAGAATGGTTTGGGTTGGAAGAAACCTCAAAGCTCTACTCATCCCAGCTCTGCCATGGCAGGGACCCCTTCCTCTATCCCAGGCTGCTCCAAGCCCTGTCCAGCCTGGCCTTGGGCACTGCCAGGGATCCAGGGACAGCCCCAGCTGCTCTGGGCACCCTGTGCCAGGGCCTGCCCACCTTGCCAGGGAGGAATTTCTGCTGCATATCTGATTCACACCTGAATTGCTTTGAATTGTGCTGTTGCCCTTGGCAAATGCCCCTCTCCATTTTTCTTGCAGGCTCCCCTGGGGTACTCCAAGGGGCTCCAAGGTCTCCCCAGAGCCTTCTCTTGTCCAGGCTGGACAAGGCAGCTCTCTCAGCCTGTCTCCCCAGGAGAGGTGCTCCATTTCTACAGATCCATTCCTGCTCACGCCTCTCCTTACAGCTCAGTGGCTTACAAGACCCACAGTCTTTAAATTAGTTTAGCACACCTATGATGCACCTGTTAATCCTGAGTGCTGTGGCTGTGCTTGTGCACTTTACTCCAAATGCTGCTTGTGGCCTTTACTCCAGATGTTCCTCCGTGTCTGTGCACAGGTGTGAGTTACAGCCCCTGGAGATAAACTCCAGTCAACTTTAACCTGGCTGCTCACAGAGCAAACTGCTGGCAGGGACTGCAGGTGGTGCCAGGCAGTGCACGCTGTGTCTGCAGCCTTTGCTGTGTTTGTGGTGGCTCCTGAGCTCTGCCCCAGTGCCCTGCACAGCCGGCCAGGCTGTGCTGGGGTGCGGCTCCTGAGGCTGAGGGCACGGCCGCTGCTCCTGTGCACTGCAGATGGGAAACGCTCTAAATCTGAGCTGCTGAGACAACAGTGAGGACAAGAACTTCACAGGCTCCCCGGTCATCCGCATCTTCACACCAATCCTTTGCAGAAAAGTTCCATTCTTCTTTCTGAGAACCAAAAAAAGCCCAAAGGGAAGAGAACATTGCCAAGGTCTGCCACCCTGACGTTCCTCAAATTCACCTTCCAACAGATGACAGAACTGAGGCCTTAACCTAATGCTCAGCGCTGTTGCACCTACTCTCCTCGCCGTGGTACTTCCCAACACAGCCACAGTTCCTTCTCCCACCAGCACAGTTCTGGCAAAAACATCTCATGGTACAAAAACAGAGCAAGAATTGACGAGCCCTCAGAGAGGCCCTTGCGCTCCTGCCCGCCTGAGGCGCCGCGCGCGCCCCCGGGCCGGGCGTTCCCCTCACGGCAGCTCCGTCCCCGCTCCCGCCCGCACGGCTGAGGCACCGAGCCTCGGCCGGGGCACTCGGGGCTGGCCCCGAACCGGCCCTTTCCTGCCAGTGCCCGCCCTGCCTTCATTCACACTTCTGCCCACAAAGCCCACCGAAAGGTGCCGAACCCACCGAGCCAGGCGGCGCGACTGGCAAAACTTTCCACTCTTCACACCTTTTAGCAAACAAAGACATTAACCTACACTTACGGTTCCAAGGTACGTAGTTAGTTCTCTTATTAACTACTATTCTCTCTTCTGTCGCTTAATGACTCTCTCGCTTCTCGTGCTAATTGCTGCCCTGCTCTATCTCTCTCCTCCTTTGGCTCGGTGCTTTCCTGTGTGGGGGCTCCATCACTTGGGGGTCCTGATCTGCCCCTGCCGGAATTGCCCTTTAGCCAGGCCGAGCTGATCCCACACCGTTGCCGAGTTCCTTTATTTGTCTCTTCCTTATCTGGGGGTTCTGCCCAATGTCCTCGTGGCCCATGAGTTCTGCATTCCGCGTGGATCAGTGGAAATCCTTCTGGCCGAGCTTTGTTAAGCTCGCCCGGGGCCGAGATCATTGGAACATGTCCAGCCCCAAACCTTAACAAAGCAACTCTGCTGAGCGGGAATTTGTGTTTGGAGCAGCTGGACATCACTTAGCGCTTGTTGCCTGCTCTGTTTCACGGATTAAATCTCCCTCCTTGTTGATCAGGCTTGAATAGGACAGAGATCAAACAGCAAAGATCATCCCATCGAAATAAAAATTTCCATATGTCGTATTTAGCAACAAAAGGAGCAGAGAAGCAGGAGTGGCACAGAACAAACACACTTGGTGACCAGCGTGGAAAGGCAATTAGAGTAATTATGGAACATTAATACACTTAAAAAAAAAGACTAAGTCTTTTATAAACAGAATGTGAAAAACAGAAGAGCAGCAGTTCTTGCTGAGTATTACCCCTAAATATACTGCTAAGAATTTCTTGCAAAATAGGTGCAGATGGGAATCTGTACCAAGTGACCACGAATACTAAAGCTATGAAATAAAATGAGGTTTGGCCCATACTGTAAGGATCTGTTGCTTAAATGTAGCTTGTACACGGTGCCTTTGCTGTTATTCCTTTCTCAGCTGTTTGACAGAGTACCGGTCTCTATATTTGGGGTTTGTTTAAAATCCGCAGAGGCACACAACACTTCCTCTCACACAGTCAGAAACTGCTTTGTTTTCATGTGTGCCTAATAAAACAGCTGCCTTCTACACAGGAGTTATACCTGTGGCTTTGCATTCCCAAACACACGGCATTTCTTCTGTCCTGGTCAGAGAATGATTTTTTGAATGTACAAGGACAGACACATTGATTCAAGAAACCAATAATGGGCCTAAAGGCTGTGTTAGACCAAAACAAGAGAAGGGGTAAGCAATGTGTGATACAAGTTGAAGGAATTTTGCTGCAATCAGCTGTTACTAATTGCAACAACTGGTGGTTTTCACAAGTTATGGAACATGCACAAAAGGGATTGGCCAGGTAGTGCAGATCTCACTGCTTGAGGTCCACAGGTGGGCAAAAGCAAGTGAAGCCAGAGGTGAGGAGGAGGAGGAAGAAGAGGAAGAAGCCGCCTCCAAAGGGTCAACAGCTGCAGCAGGAGCTTGGGCTGTCCCTGTGAGAGCCCTCCCTGGGGTGCTGTGGCATGTGGGAGCTGGGCACCAGTTAAAGGGGTGGTAGTGACAGTAGGGCTGTTTGTTTGTTTGTGCTCTTGAGGAGAGCTCCCCTGGCTTCCTGGATTCCCACATTGTTCCTTTGTAGCTGCTGCTTGTGTAACTTGGCAAAAAAGCCACTTCAGTGCCTGTGTGCCCAGACCCTTCCCACAGCTGTGGGAGGCTGGGGGTGCACACTCTGCCTGTCAGCAGATCTTCCCTCTGCTGCTGCTGCTGAGCCAACAACGTGCAGGGAACACCAGCAGCCTCTGCTCCCCACTCTGCCTCTGTGGGTGTCTGTCCTGCCAGCACAGCGTCCTCCCTGCAGCCACTGCACTGGGAATTTGCCAGGAAGGGTTGAAGGACACACAGTCACAGCCCAGAAGAGTTTCTGGAAAGAGCCTTAAGCCTCAGGTCCCGCACAGAAACCTGAAAGATTCATACCTGAAACCATTTAGGTGGAAGAGAGAAACTGGGTGCATTTCAGGCTTCTTGGGTGTGACTTAACCTCTCAGGAACAGCCTCTGTCAGTTAAGTGAAAGCAAAGCAAGTTCCAAAAAATCAAAGCAAGATTTATTTATAACAATTCACAAACCAATACAACAAATAAAGATTTCCTGTCCTCCTCTGTGAGATGTTAAGCCCACCTCAGAGATGTAGCTTGATGGATGCTCTGCTGCCTACAAGG
Source organism: Poecile atricapillus (assembly GCF_030490865.1). Lineage (NCBI taxonomy): Eukaryota > Metazoa > Chordata > Aves > Passeriformes > Paridae > Poecile > Poecile atricapillus. Next base: position 2,938,246 of record NC_081258.1, on the reverse strand, counting down.
AACTTCCAGTTAAAAAATGCAGAAAGGGGCTCTAGGAAGGACAACTGACCATGCTCTTCTGAAAGAAGAGGGGAATAGGCACATCAATCAGTCTGACACTTATCGGACATTCTGTATAGGTAAATTCTTACAGATTTCAATTCATTTGCCCATTCCCAGCTCATTATTCAGCTTTGATATGCACTGAGTAGGTACCATGGTCTGTTTGGACCTGGAAAGATTGGGGGGGGGTTCTGCTTGCTTCATTAAACAGTGATTTTTAGTCTGACAAACATTCCAAATGGCCCTTGTTTCTCTCCTTTCACTGTGATTGGGACAGCAGATGACAACAGTGAGTTAGAAGGTGATTATTACACTGCATCCTGACAAATTCATTTTGTTTGACTTTCCTTTGGCTTTTAAAAGCAAACAGAATCCTCCACAGCTCTTATAAATCTGTGTGTTTTGTCCTTCCAGTCTGGCTTTGTTTCATGAGTTGTGCCCAAAACTCCATTTTGTGTTCTTTCAGTTTCTCTGCTGCCTTTTGCTCCAGGTCTATTCCCAGGTACTTTTCCTCCAGGCCATACTGGGGCCAGTGGACCAAGCCCTCTCCGTTGGGATTTCTGGAAATAATAGAAGGAAAAGTTAGCTCTCCATTTGCCAATCCACTGCTCTCTGAGTGCTCAGGTTCAGAGCATTCCAGAAAACCAGCAGGAGCCCAGACTATGTGATTCTGGTGCCTGAATACATGGACAGTACTTGATGAAAAAGCTCCTCAGTGGAAGAGCAAAAGTGTAATAGTTGTCATTAATTTTAGATCTAAACACCACTGCAGATGGAGTAACAGCTCTTAGATTTTCTTTCCTTGTCTTGTGTCTGCAGGTTCTTTTAAAAGACCATGAAGAAGAGAAATTGCTTCAATATTTATCTTCAATTCTGCCAAATTTCTAGGAACCACCATCTAAGTACTGCTTCAGGCAGGTAGGTACGTTCTGGGCAGCACAGACAAAACCTGAACTGTAATTAGCATTGTGATTCTCACCCATTTTTAGCAAAGTTGGTCCAGTATCTCATAAAAGTTCTGCTCAGTTTATTTTCTTCTTCTGTAGCACCTCCTGAAAAGGGAGAGATGAAATGGCCACATCAGAAAGTAAATAATTGGAATGAGCTCTATCAATTGCAACACTTCTACTGGTTGCCCTGAGCTCTTGGAGTGTTTTCTAGGAGAGAACTGCAGATGAATGGTGGAATGAAAAGTATCTACTAGTGAGGAGAGAAAATGTTTATGCTCATAATAATATTTATGATATATAAATTATGGTTATAATATATATCATGCTTAAAATGTTTATAAGAGAGAAGTTCTATTCTAAAGACCTGCAGTAATTAAAATGAGTACTAATGAGATTCTAAAAGGAATATGGAGTAAGCATGGGTACATCACCAGCTAAGAATGGCTTTCCAAGGACAAAGGCAATCTCAGCTCCATGATCTGCTTTGACAAAGTCGGGTACCACACCTGCCACTGAACTTGGTCGATGTTGGAATTCATAAAAGTAGACTGGGTTGCCAGCATCTAGAGGATACAGAAAAGTGCTGGTTTGAGAGCTGAAAATACCTGCCCCAAGGATGATAAAGGTTCCTTAGAAGTTGTTTTGGTTGAACGAAAGCACTGCCAGTTGTCTGGGTAGTGAAAAGTGCTGCACACTGCCCACACCACCCCCAGACAGAATTCTACAGTTGTTCTGTAGGAGCTGCTGAGTTACCCCTGTGGTGTCTGGCCACTTCCACAGATGAGATGACAAAAAAGACATCTCCCATTGCATCCAGGAGGCCATCTCGGATCTGAGCAGGGCTTTCTGCATTCCCCATGTACTCCTTGTACACTCTGTCAACAACTTCAGATGTAACACCCTGAAACAGCAATAAAAAGCACTTTAGAATGATGATGAACAGACTAACAGCAGTGAGTCTGTGGCATCTGCACATCCCTGGCTAACCCCAAACATCACCTTTCAGAGAGAATCCTCACTGTGTCAGAGTGTGGCTCGGAGCTCAGGATTGGAGTTACACAGCTATGGATTCAGGTGATCTCAGGGAAAAGGGGGATGCAAGATCTAAGGATCCAACACCTCTCGATAAACAGCAGTCACTGAAGCAGACTGTTCTCCCTTCTGTGGAAAGAACCCTCCTAAACTGCAGAGAAATCCTGCTGGATTTTAGGAGCTTGTGTCCCATTGGTCTCCTGTCATACCTGCTGGGACTCTGCATGTCTTGCATTACCTGGCTATCTAAAATATGCCAAGAGACCTGTGTGCAGGTACCTGCATCACTCCTGGTTTCCCACAGGCCTCCTTTTAAACAAGAGGGGCATTTAGGCTGGAAATTTAGAGAGTATTTTCAATCACTATGGGTAACAGGAGTGCAGCACATCTCTGCCCATTTCTGCTCCAATTCAGGGAGCCCAATGTCCAGCACAATGGCATTTCCAGTGAAATATGTCCCTCCAGGGGTCAAAAACAGCCAGACCAGGGAGGAAGCTGTTGCCACTGAAGGTGAATAGATCACACGGACACAGCTCCAGGTGTGGTGCAAGGAAGAGAAAGTTTATTTCTTCTCCCAGGATTTATAGGTTTCTGACCACAGCCAGGGATTGGATGGTCAGGATAACACTTTCCCACTGCACTGGCTGTGGTAGATGCCCATCACAAGACGTGTAACAGAAAGAATGTCCACATATCTATGTTTACAGTTACTGTCCTGGGAAAGTCTTTAGATAACCATGTCAGCAAGCTCAGAAGCTGAGTTTTCAGGTTGACAGAAGCAGCACGGGGTTATTCTGGCAATGGCCTCTTACCTTAATGAATACTGGTAATTGGCTCTGTAAAATTTGACGTGCAACATCTTTACTCAGACCATCCACGAAAGGAGGGTATTTCATCGTCTGTGTGATACAGAGAATCATACTAAATAAAAAAGCTTCTATTTACAAAATGATGTTTAAATTACAACATTTTCAGTGTCTTACCATTGGAAGTACCCATCCAAATTCACAGTTATTTATTCCAATTATGTATGGGACTGCATTGATTGATTTTTCAGATAGTAATTCTCTGGGACTCTTTGGAAAAAATACACCATCTACACATCCACCAATAGAAATGTAGTCCTGAAAAAAGAGAGAAACAAGAAAAAGAAAGCTTTATTTAATGAATTCATGTTGCTTCTAGAGGAAGTTCAGACTTTTTACTGCATTTCCAATGTGAAGCCAAATGAAAATAGAAGAAATAATGCCTTCCAAGCCATCTTAATTTTTTTTTCTGAATGATTTTCTGCACTAGGCAGAAGATTGTGAAGATAATACTAATGTTTGTGAAACAGAAGTCATAATGTTGAATTTACATCTTTTCTTAGTTCAGTATGGCCATGGATGTTTGGAACAGTGGGGCAGAAACCAATTTCTGTATTGAAGTGTCAAAGGCACATGAGCATTGTGATAAGAGCTTTTAAGTAGGAGATAAGAAATGATTTGATTTTCAGGTTCTCCAGAATAATCTGTGCCGTTTTCTTTTCCTTGCCCTGGCAGAGCACAACAGCAAACCACAGAAAGCTCCAAGTGATGCAGAATGGAAGGGCAGGAACCTGTTTGCAATTTTCAGGTGAGGTGTCGCTGCAGAGCTGCAGTGTTGTCATGTCCTGAAAAAGTCAAGAAAGTCAGAGGTTACATCCATGTCAGGTTCTTCTAATATTACAGCACACAAAGAGTATTCTCTGCTATGAAAAGTTCTGAGATGTCATTTAAATGCAAGAAGTGTCATTTCACCTACCATTTTCAGTGTTATCTGTACTAGTTCTTCTCCTGTTTTCCCTCTCAAGCATTCAACCATTGCAGCTGAACTGGATTTTTCACAGCCAGAGATAGCAGCAATTTTCTGCAAGCAGTGGGAACAAACAGTTTTGGACACATTTCCTGTACCTGGCTCTATGAGACACCAAGTCATTTACATTCCATTCTTCTCTCTTTGTGGATATTTGGGTGTTTGAAAAACAACACATCATTAAGCATGTACAATTTGCACACAGAAATACTGTCTTTAATGACTGTATTAATGAGAAGAAGAAAAAAATGTTTCTGTATTTTGGAATGAACAGTTTAGGATGTGCAAATCTATCTGGAAAAAGGAATTAAAATTGCCACAAATACCCACTTGTGCATCCTCATTAGGGTGGTCAGTGAACAAGCCCAGGCCTGCAGTACCACTCTCTGAAATGGCCTTGTGGAACAAGCCCTTGGCCAGGGGAGACAAGACCTGTGAAAAAGCAAGAACAAGCATGACAAGCACTGTGTTCCACGCAGTGATTTTGGATTTCAGTGCCAGCAGTGGCCATTTGGAACATTTTGACAGCCCATGTGGTAAGAGTGCTCTTGTGCAGCCTCTGAGCACAGGCCAGCAGTGCAAAGTGCTTTGGCAGCGCTCGCAGGGAGGAGGAGTTCAGCTGCCTTTCCCCTCCCACTGCACTTGGCTTCCAGCGCTGCACGGCACCACACTGCAAGCCAGGTACAGACTGAGGGTGCCCAAGGCAGTCTGGCTCTGCTGCAGAAGGGCAAGAAAGAGCTGTTGGCCTCAGGAAACGGGGGTTTGTACCCCATGTACAATGAACCCTGGTTGGGCTGTGTGCTCTCTACCAAAGTGTGAGGGACTGGAGAAGGAGAACTTTGTCACAGCTCGTGTGCTCCAGGTTGAAATAAAGATTTTACACAATCACTGGGTCACAAACTGCAGGGCTGCTTCAGCTGTCAGCACTATTCACCTCGAGCACTTTGCACAAGCGGCTGTCAAAGCAAACCAAAAATGGGCAAGAGTCCACAACTCCTCTTAAAGGACATTTCCCTGAGATTAGACTTTTGAGGGTCTAATCTCAAACCCACCAGAATTTCATTCAGCAGATGAGGAATAATATTCTGTTCCTTAACTACAACATTTGAGTATGAAAAGGCACATTTTTATCAACCAGAATCTGTATTGTTTTGCTATGCTGTTGCCTTGTTGTTGTATCAAAGACCCAGGTGATGTGTCACTGTAACACCATCCCTTTTCTCTCGCTGACTTCTCTTGCAGATACTGAAAATGGATGGAGGGGATTTCTCCCCCTAAGTAATTCAAATTCCATATTACTGTGAACTCACAAGAGCAGAAACACTGATTCCTCCTGCAGATTCTCCAAAGATAGTGACAGATCCTGGATCTCCCCCAAAATGTACGATATTTTCCTGAATCCACCGAAGAGCCGCTACTTGGTCTAAATAGCCCCAGTTACCTCGGGCATGCTCATCACCAGTGCTGCAGGGAGAGAGCAGATTTGTTTAAATGCTCAATACAAGCAGAAAGGCAGAGGAAAGGAAAATCTGTGGTGGGAGAAATCATCTGCTGTTCTCTACTCAGAACTTCTCTACACAACTGACAGATGAATGGCTCGGAAAGCCCTGAGATTGGAGCAGCAACCGCACAAGAACAGAGCTGGAAGCTGCCTGGGGACTGGAAATTGTCCCCAGCTCTTGCAGCTGCAGCTCAGAAATGTTTCTTTGCATAAGCAAATCTTCTGCACTTGTCTTTATAGAGGCTTTGCACACTTCATTTTGGAAAACACTTAGGAAATACTGAGAACAAGCATCTTACCTGAAATATCCAGCAATACCTAGCCTGTACTGAATTGCTACAACCACCACGTTGTCAAAGGCTGCTAATGCTGAGCCATCATATGATGAAGCTGCTCCAACAACTAATGCGCCTCCATGGATCCAAACTAAAACCTGGAAAGAGAAAAACAGGATCAACCCAGCACAGGTATGAGCTCCCAGTGATAAAATTTAAATATAACCCAAGATCTAATATTTTTTTCTATTTCACTGCTGATTCTTTTAGATTACATTTCACAAATTGTAGAAATCCTTTGAGTCTCAGGCCTGCAGGTCTACAAAATGTCATTGATTTATAGCAGGTTAAATAGCAACACTGTGCCAGTGCCCTGTGACTTTGGACAGATCATTTAGGTTAAATCAAGCACTGCTTAGCTAAAATGCCAATACAATTTTACTTGTAAAATGGGATTTTGTGTCTCTCTTCAATCTCAGCTAATATTTGCTGGGGCAAAGCAGGTAAGTTGACCATCACTACAAAACTGCCCCTGCATGTCAGCTCATGGCACAGGTTGAGGGTTGCTGTCAGATAATTTTGCTCAAGGTGTTATGAGGGTTTTGCTTACAGGCAGCTTCTCCTGTTTTCCTGTGGAAACGGGTGTGTACACATTTAGGTACAAGCAATCCTCAGACACTTGGAGAGGAACTTTCTCTTTTCTGTTGGTAACCATGTCTGAAACATACTGTCCTACTACTTTTTCCTGTAGACACCTGAATAAATGAAAAAGTAACAAGGAACAGAATTAACTATAACCTGGAGGCAATGAAGAGAAGCTTTTTAGGTGTTTCCACAACGAAGTGCCAACCAGAAACTGATCTCTAGCACATTTCTAGATTGGTAGCACTGCAAGCATAATATTTTTCTGCTTTTAGTAGGTTTTCTTCCTTTGACCTGTCATTAATGAGATCTGTAAAAATAAAGCCACTGCAGTACACAGTGACGTGCAGATACAATTTTGCATGTTTTAAAATATCACAGAAATACATATGGCTATAAATTACTTCAGTGAAAGTATAAGTTAATCATTTTACATCTCCAATAGTTGCTATGTTGCAATGGCAGGCATTAGGCTTGAGACACTAAACAAGGGCAGTAGGAGCAGGGGAGTGAGACATTTACAAGGTAGATCAGAATTGCTCTGCTTATCTCATGTGCCCTTTTAAACAGCTGACTCAGCACTTTCTCCCTAATGCTGTATTCCAGCGTTTCCTCAGCTTCTTTCTATCTCTGTTCCAAAGGTCTCTAGTGACTGGTAAGTGATGGCCAAGTGCTCCTGAGGCAGAGCATTATCTGTAAAGTGCTGCTCCATCTCAGTTCATTGCTGGAGCCCGTGGAACAGCAGCTTTTGGTAAAGACAGCAGCTCATAAAGTGTCTTCAGAAATGCATGCCCTGGAAGAGCTGCAGGTGCAACCAGAGGACACCAAGGAATTTATCTTGGTGGATGGCCCTGTTTGCACATCAGAGTCATGGAATTGCATAGAGCATAACATTTGGAAAGGTTCCCTGGTTTTATCATTGCCTTACATTGGTGGGTAGGAAGTGGCATCTCTGACACCTTCCCATGGCTCAGGTGGCTGGGGTTCAGCAAACCTCAGTGATCCAACCGGAGGCTTAGCAAAGGGAAGCCCCAAAAAGACATTTACAGTCCTCTCAGCTGCGTCCACTCGGAACTGGTACCCTCGCACTCTCCCATGTTTGGTCTCTGCTTCTGGGTGTTCTGTGGGACAGGAGCACAACACCACAGAATTGCTCTGTTTGTAAGGAATTGCTTGATTGGCTACTTAAACAGGCACCTTTAGTTTATTTAAACAAGTAATGTTTATACAAAAGGCTTCAACAACCACTAATCAGTTTAAACAGTACACTATTCTAATCTGCTAGTTTATTTTACTAGTTTGTTTTACTCATTATTTTCCTCATTTGATTACTAGTGTTTCCTCATTTAAATTTTAGATTTACTAATTTATTCAAACACATTTTTATTATACTTTTATTAAATCAGTATAGCTGACATAATTTTAGCCTTCATTTTGATTGGTCTGAATGTACAATCTCCTTCAGGTATATAATATGTATTGTCTTACCACCCAGGCATTAGTGGTTGCACATAGATCTTAATCTTTTTTTTTACCCTGGGTTGTTAGATAAAAACCCAATAGATTGCTCTCATTAAGAAAAGACAATGAGCACAGAAACACTTAGTAGTAAGTACAGCCAAAAGAAAAAGCTTCTAACATAGCTACAAATAGTCTGGCACAAACAAATCCTGATAACATTTAAGCAAGTCTCATTTGAAGATCTGTGTGAAAGTTCTAATATCAAATGACAGATGTGGCACTGTGGCTGCTCAGCGTCAGCAGGCAAGATTTTGGGACAGGAATTTGATTTTGCTGTTTGCATAGGAGGCAAATGAGACAAATGACTGAAAGCAGATTAAAAATTGAAATGAACTTTTTGCTATTGCAGCTCAGTTTGTGTGCCCGGCTCAGCCCAGGGTTTGTGTCCGGCTCAGCCCAGGGTTTGTGCCCGGCTCAGACCAGGCTCTGTGCCCGTCTCAGCCCAGGCTTTGTGTCCGGCTCAGCCCAGGATTTGTGCCCGGCTTAGCTCAGGCTCTGTGCCCAGCTCAGCCCAGTCTCTGTGCCCGGCTCAGCCCAGGGTTTGTGCCCGGCTCAGCCCAGGGTTTGTGCCCAGCTCAGCCCAGGATTTGTGCCCGGCTTAGCTCAGGCTTTGTGCTCGGCTCAGCCCAGGGTTTGTGCCCGGCTCAGCCCAGGATTTGTGCCCGGTTCAGCCCAGGCTTTGTGCCCGGCTCAGTCCAGGCTTTGTGCCCAGCTCTCGGGTGGCAGCAGGAGGCAGCTGCAGGTTCCCTCTCGCCCTACAGGGACCAAAGGGCAGAAGCCCCGGTGTTTACCTGTGGCCACCAGCGCCGTGCCCCCGAGGAAGAGGATGCAGGCCAGCAGCGCCGTGTCCCTCGCAGCTGCCATGGTGCCGCTGGCACCAAGCCCGCAGGCCGGGCCTTTATAGGCTGGGCCAGGGCCGCCTTACGCAAGGCAAAGGCGGAGGAGGCCAGGGAGTGCTCGGGCTGCGAGCCAGCAACGGGACTGCCGGGCTCGGCTCGGGAACGGGGAGCCCTCCTGCCCCTCGGGGCTCCTGCTGCCTCCCCACTGCTCCTTTCGAATCGCACTCACGGGAGCTCGGGCACAGCTTGCCAATGCTTTGGAAACAGCCCTGCACTGGTGCAGCTGCAGCGCTGTCCTGCTGCTGCAGCACCAGCGCCTGGGACAAGGAGGGGAAGGTTTCCTCAGCCTGCGCTGCAGAGACCAGGAACGCGCCTCCAGTCTGCTTTATTGCATTTACTGCATTTGGCCAGTAAGATCGCACTGGAAGAGACACAATATAGCCACCTCCAAACCAAAACCCCTGCAAAGTGTACTTTTACTGAAGTCAAAGTTGAGTGATATTTAGTCTCATTCAAAGGTATTTTCCGACAGAAAAAACCATACTGGAGAAATCCCAGCTTTTGCTGCAGGGTGCAGGAGACTCCTGTCACTCATTTCTGTGTGTGCAGGGATGTTTGGTTTAGTGCTGCAATAGAGTTACAACAGTAAACAGATGAATGATGAGGTTTGCTAACGTGGGAGCAATATTGAAGGGTGGTATTTGGGTGGTAACTAAATATCGAATGCCTCTTGGAAAATCTAGAGGATTTATTCTGAGTGATTTCCCACCCATAATTGAAGGATGATGTGAAATGGAGAGAACAGGCTTGCTGAACAGAGATTACCTGCTGACATTAACTAAGAGGTTGTGTTGATTTTATGCAGGTATTAGGCTCTGCCTTTTTCTGTTTGTTTTTTTTCCCCTGACTCAGCAGTTTATGCCCCAGCAAGGCACTTTTGTAATTTCAGGGCATGGGAATTCTCAGTTGTCAGAAACAGCATTTCAAAGAATCACATGATACGATCACAGAATGGTTTGGGTTGGAAGAAACCTCAAAGCTCTACTCATCCCAGCTCTGCCATGGCAGGGACCCCTTCCTCTATCCCAGGCTGCTCCAAGCCCTGTCCAGCCTGGCCTTGGGCACTGCCAGGGATCCAGGGACAGCCCCAGCTGCTCTGGGCACCCTGTGCCAGGGCCTGCCCACCTTGCCAGGGAGGAATTTCTGCTGCATATCTGATTCACACCTGAATTGCTTTGAATTGTGCTGTTGCCCTTGGCAAATGCCCCTCTCCATTTTTCTTGCAGGCTCCCCTGGGGTACTCCAAGGGGCTCCAAGGTCTCCCCAGAGCCTTCTCTTGTCCAGGCTGGACAAGGCAGCTCTCTCAGCCTGTCTCCCCAGGAGAGGTGCTCCATTTCTACAGATCCATTCCTGCTCACGCCTCTCCTTACAGCTCAGTGGCTTACAAGACCCACAGTCTTTAAATTAGTTTAGCACACCTATGATGCACCTGTTAATCCTGAGTGCTGTGGCTGTGCTTGTGCACTTTACTCCAAATGCTGCTTGTGGCCTTTACTCCAGATGTTCCTCCGTGTCTGTGCACAGGTGTGAGTTACAGCCCCTGGAGATAAACTCCAGTCAACTTTAACCTGGCTGCTCACAGAGCAAACTGCTGGCAGGGACTGCAGGTGGTGCCAGGCAGTGCACGCTGTGTCTGCAGCCTTTGCTGTGTTTGTGGTGGCTCCTGAGCTCTGCCCCAGTGCCCTGCACAGCCGGCCAGGCTGTGCTGGGGTGCGGCTCCTGAGGCTGAGGGCACGGCCGCTGCTCCTGTGCACTGCAGATGGGAAACGCTCTAAATCTGAGCTGCTGAGACAACAGTGAGGACAAGAACTTCACAGGCTCCCCGGTCATCCGCATCTTCACACCAATCCTTTGCAGAAAAGTTCCATTCTTCTTTCTGAGAACCAAAAAAAGCCCAAAGGGAAGAGAACATTGCCAAGGTCTGCCACCCTGACGTTCCTCAAATTCACCTTCCAACAGATGACAGAACTGAGGCCTTAACCTAATGCTCAGCGCTGTTGCACCTACTCTCCTCGCCGTGGTACTTCCCAACACAGCCACAGTTCCTTCTCCCACCAGCACAGTTCTGGCAAAAACATCTCATGGTACAAAAACAGAGCAAGAATTGACGAGCCCTCAGAGAGGCCCTTGCGCTCCTGCCCGCCTGAGGCGCCGCGCGCGCCCCCGGGCCGGGCGTTCCCCTCACGGCAGCTCCGTCCCCGCTCCCGCCCGCACGGCTGAGGCACCGAGCCTCGGCCGGGGCACTCGGGGCTGGCCCCGAACCGGCCCTTTCCTGCCAGTGCCCGCCCTGCCTTCATTCACACTTCTGCCCACAAAGCCCACCGAAAGGTGCCGAACCCACCGAGCCAGGCGGCGCGACTGGCAAAACTTTCCACTCTTCACACCTTTTAGCAAACAAAGACATTAACCTACACTTACGGTTCCAAGGTACGTAGTTAGTTCTCTTATTAACTACTATTCTCTCTTCTGTCGCTTAATGACTCTCTCGCTTCTCGTGCTAATTGCTGCCCTGCTCTATCTCTCTCCTCCTTTGGCTCGGTGCTTTCCTGTGTGGGGGCTCCATCACTTGGGGGTCCTGATCTGCCCCTGCCGGAATTGCCCTTTAGCCAGGCCGAGCTGATCCCACACCGTTGCCGAGTTCCTTTATTTGTCTCTTCCTTATCTGGGGGTTCTGCCCAATGTCCTCGTGGCCCATGAGTTCTGCATTCCGCGTGGATCAGTGGAAATCCTTCTGGCCGAGCTTTGTTAAGCTCGCCCGGGGCCGAGATCATTGGAACATGTCCAGCCCCAAACCTTAACAAAGCAACTCTGCTGAGCGGGAATTTGTGTTTGGAGCAGCTGGACATCACTTAGCGCTTGTTGCCTGCTCTGTTTCACGGATTAAATCTCCCTCCTTGTTGATCAGGCTTGAATAGGACAGAGATCAAACAGCAAAGATCATCCCATCGAAATAAAAATTTCCATATGTCGTATTTAGCAACAAAAGGAGCAGAGAAGCAGGAGTGGCACAGAACAAACACACTTGGTGACCAGCGTGGAAAGGCAATTAGAGTAATTATGGAACATTAATACACTTAAAAAAAAAGACTAAGTCTTTTATAAACAGAATGTGAAAAACAGAAGAGCAGCAGTTCTTGCTGAGTATTACCCCTAAATATACTGCTAAGAATTTCTTGCAAAATAGGTGCAGATGGGAATCTGTACCAAGTGACCACGAATACTAAAGCTATGAAATAAAATGAGGTTTGGCCCATACTGTAAGGATCTGTTGCTTAAATGTAGCTTGTACACGGTGCCTTTGCTGTTATTCCTTTCTCAGCTGTTTGACAGAGTACCGGTCTCTATATTTGGGGTTTGTTTAAAATCCGCAGAGGCACACAACACTTCCTCTCACACAGTCAGAAACTGCTTTGTTTTCATGTGTGCCTAATAAAACAGCTGCCTTCTACACAGGAGTTATACCTGTGGCTTTGCATTCCCAAACACACGGCATTTCTTCTGTCCTGGTCAGAGAATGATTTTTTGAATGTACAAGGACAGACACATTGATTCAAGAAACCAATAATGGGCCTAAAGGCTGTGTTAGACCAAAACAAGAGAAGGGGTAAGCAATGTGTGATACAAGTTGAAGGAATTTTGCTGCAATCAGCTGTTACTAATTGCAACAACTGGTGGTTTTCACAAGTTATGGAACATGCACAAAAGGGATTGGCCAGGTAGTGCAGATCTCACTGCTTGAGGTCCACAGGTGGGCAAAAGCAAGTGAAGCCAGAGGTGAGGAGGAGGAGGAAGAAGAGGAAGAAGCCGCCTCCAAAGGGTCAACAGCTGCAGCAGGAGCTTGGGCTGTCCCTGTGAGAGCCCTCCCTGGGGTGCTGTGGCATGTGGGAGCTGGGCACCAGTTAAAGGGGTGGTAGTGACAGTAGGGCTGTTTGTTTGTTTGTGCTCTTGAGGAGAGCTCCCCTGGCTTCCTGGATTCCCACATTGTTCCTTTGTAGCTGCTGCTTGTGTAACTTGGCAAAAAAGCCACTTCAGTGCCTGTGTGCCCAGACCCTTCCCACAGCTGTGGGAGGCTGGGGGTGCACACTCTGCCTGTCAGCAGATCTTCCCTCTGCTGCTGCTGCTGAGCCAACAACGTGCAGGGAACACCAGCAGCCTCTGCTCCCCACTCTGCCTCTGTGGGTGTCTGTCCTGCCAGCACAGCGTCCTCCCTGCAGCCACTGCACTGGGAATTTGCCAGGAAGGGTTGAAGGACACACAGTCACAGCCCAGAAGAGTTTCTGGAAAGAGCCTTAAGCCTCAGGTCCCGCACAGAAACCTGAAAGATTCATACCTGAAACCACTGAGGTGGAAGAGAGAAACTGGGTGCATTTCTGGCTTCTTGGGTGTGACTTAACCTCTCAGGAACAGCCTCTGTCTGTTAAATGAAAGCAAAGCAAGCTCCAAAAAATCAAAGCAAGATTTATTTATAACAATTCACAAACCAATACAACAAATAAAGATTTCCTGTCCTCCTCTGTGAGATGTTAAGCCCACCTCAGAGATGTAGCTTGATGGATGCTCTGCTGCCTACAAGCAACTTCCAGTTAAAGAAGTCAGAAAGGGGCTCTAGGAAGGACAACTGACCATGCTCTTCTGAAAGAAGAGGGGAATAGGCACATCAATCAGTCTGACACTTATCGGACATTCTGTATAGGTAAATTCTTACAGATTTCAATTCATTTGCCCATTCCCAGCTCATTATTCAGCTTTGCTATGCACTGAGTAGGTACCATGGTCTGTTTGGACCTGGAAAGATTGGGGGGGGGTTCTGCTTACTTCATTAAACAGTGATTTTTAGTCTGACAAACATTCCAAATGGCCCTTGTTTCTCTCCTTTCACTGTGATTGGGACAGCAGATGACAACAGTGAGTTAGAAGGTGATTATTACTCTGCATCCTGACAAACTCATTTTGTTTGACTTTCCTTTGGCTTTTAAAAGCAAACAGATTCCTCCACAGCTCTTATAAATCTGTATGTTTTCTCTTTCCAGTCTGGCTTTGTTTCATGAGTTGTGCCCAAAACTGCACTCTGTGTTCTTTCAGTTTCTCTGCTGCCTTTTGCTCCAGGTCTATTCCCAGGTACTTTTCCTCCAGGCCATACTGGGGCCAGTGGACCAAGCCCTCTCCGTTGGGATTTCTGGAAATAATAGAAGGAAAAGTTAGCTCTCCATTTGCCAATCCACTGCTCTCTGAGTGCTCAGGTTCAGAGCATTCCAGAAAACCAGCAGGAGCCCAGACTATGTGATTCTGGTGCCTGAATACATGGACAGTACTTGATGAAAAAGCTCCTCAGTGGAAGAGCAAAAGTGTAATAGTTGTCATTAATTTTAGATCTAAACACCACTGCAGATGGAGTAACAGCTCTTAGATTTTCTTTCCTTGTCTTGTGTCTGCAGGTTCTTTTAAAAGACCATGAAGAAGAGAAATTGCTTCAATATTTATCTTCAATTCTGCCAAATTTCTAGGAACCACCATCTAAGTACTGCTTCAGGCAGGTAGGTACGTTCTGGGCAGCACAGACAAAACCTGAACTGTAATTAGCATTGTGATTCTCACCCATTTTTAGCAAAGTTGGTCCAGTATCTCATAAAAGTTCTGCTCAGTTTATTTTCTTCTTCTGTAGCACCTCCTGAAAAGGGAGAGATGAAATGGCCACATCAGAAAGTAAATAATTGGAATGAGCTCTATCAATTGCAACACTTCTACTGGTTGCCCTGAGCTCTTGGAGTGTTTTCTAGGAGAGAACTGCAGATGAATGGTGGAATGAAAAGTATCTACTAGTGAGGAGAGAAAATGTTTATGCTCATAATAATATTTATGATATATAAATTATGGTTATAATATATATCATGCTTAAAATGTTTATAAGAGAGAAGTTCTATTCTAAAGACCTGCAGTAATTAAAATGAGTACTAATGAGATTCTAAAAGGAATATGGAGTAAGCATGGGTACATCACCAGCTAAGAATGGCTTTCCAAGGACAAAGGCAATCTCAGCTCCATGATCTGCTTTGACAAAGTCGGGTACCACACCTGCCACTGAACTTGGTCGATGTTGGAATTCATAAAAGTAGACTGGGTTGCCAGCATCTAGAGGATACAGAAAAGTGCTGGTTTGAGAGCTGAAAATACCTGCCCCAAGGATGATAAAGGTTCCTTAGAAGTTGTTTTGGTTGAACGAAAGCACTGCCAGTTGTCTGGGTAGTGAAAAGTGCTGCACACTGCCCACACCACCCCCAGACAGAATTCTACAGTTGTTCTGTAGGAGCTGCTGAGTTACCCCTGTGGTGTCTGGCCACTTCCACAGATGAGATGACAAAAAAGACATCTCCCATTGCATCCAGGAGGCCATCTCGGATCTGAGCAGGGCTTTCTGCATTCCCCATGTACTCCTTGTACACTCTGTCAACAACTTCAGATGTAACACCCTGAAACAGCAATAAAAAGCACTTTAGAATGATGATGAACAGACTAACAGCAGTGAGTCTGTGGCATCTGCACATCCCTGGCTAACCCCAAACATCACCTTTCAGAGAGAATCCTCACTGTGTCAGAGTGTGGCTCGGAGCTCAGGATTGGAGTTACACAGCTATGGATTCAGGTGATCTCAGGGAAAAGGGGGATGCAAGATCTAAGGATCCAACACCTCTCGATAAACAGCAGTCACTGAAGCAGACTGTTCTCCCTTCTGTGGAAAGAACCCTCCTAAACTGCAGAGAAATCCTGCTGGATTTTAGGAGCTTGTGTCCCATTGGTCTCCTGTCATACCTGCTGGGACTCTGCATGTCTTGCATTACCTGGCTATCTAAAATATGCCAAGAGACCTGTGTGCAGGTACCTGCATCACTCCTGGTTTCCCACAGGCCTCCTTTTAAACAAGAGGGGCATTTAGGCTGGAAATTTAGAGAGTATTTTCAATCACTATGGGTAACAGGAGTGCAGCACATCTCTGCCCATTTCTGCTCCAATTCAGGGAGCCCAATGTCCAGCACAATGGCATTTCCAGTGAAATATGTCCCTCCAGGGGTCAAAAACAGCCAGACCAGGGAGGAAGCTGTTGCCACTGAAGGTGAATAGATCACACGGACACAGCTCCAGGTGTGGTGCAAGGAAGAGAAAGTTTATTTCTTCTCCCAGGATTTATAGGTTTCTGACCACAGCCAGGGATTGGATGGTCAGGATAACACTTTCCCACTGCACTGGCTGTGGTAGATGCCCATCACAAGACGTGTAACAGAAAGAATGTCCACATATCTATGTTTACAGTTACTGTCCTGGGAAAGTCTTTAGATAACCATGTCAGCAAGCTCAGAAGCTGAGTTTTCAGGTTGACAGAAGCAGCACGGGGTTATTCTGGCAATGGCCTCTTACCTTAATGAATACTGGTAATTGGCTCTGTAAAATTTGACGTGCAACATCTTTACTCAGACCATCCACGAAAGGAGGGTATTTCATCGTCTGTGTGATACAGAGAATCATACTAAATAAAAAAGCTTCTATTTACAAAATGATGTTTAAATTACAACATTTTCAGTGTCTTACCATTGGAAGTACCCATCCAAATTCACAGTTATTTATTCCAATTATGTATGGGACTGCATTGATTGATTTTTCAGATAGTAATTCTCTGGGACTCTTTGGAAAAAATACACCATCTACACATCCACCAATAGAAATGTAGTCCTGAAAAAAGAGAGAAACAAGAAAAAGAAAGCTTTATTTAATGAATTCATGTTGCTTCTAGAGGAAGTTCAGACTTTTTACTGCATTTCCAATGTGAAGCCAAATGAAAATAGAAGAAATAATGCCTTCCAAGCCATCTTAATTTTTTTTTCTGAATGATTTTCTGCACTAGGCAGAAGATTGTGAAGATAATACTAATGTTTGTGAAACAGAAGTCATAATGTTGAATTTACATCTTTTCTTAGTTCAGTATGGCCATGGATGTTTGGAACAGTGGGGCAGAAACCAATTTCTGTATTGAAGTGTCAAAGGCACATGAGCATTGTGATAAGAGCTTTTAAGTAGGAGATAAGAAATGATTTGATTTTCAGGTTCTCCAGAATAATCTGTGCCGTTTTCTTTTCCTTGCCCTGGCAGAGCACAACAGCAAACCACAGAAAGCTCCAAGTGATGCAGAATGGAAGGGCAGGAACCTGTTTGCAATTTTCAGGTGAGGTGTCGCTGCAGAGCTGCAGTGTTGTCATGTCCTGAAAAAGTCAAGAAAGTCAGAGGTTACATCCATGTCAGGTTCTTCTAATATTACAGCACACAAAGAGTATTCTCTGCTATGAAAAGTTCTGAGATGTCATTTAAATGCAAGAAGTGTCATTTCACCTACCATTTTCAGTGTTATCTGTACTAGTTCTTCTCCTGTTTTCCCTCTCAAGCATTCAACCATTGCAGCTGAACTGGATTTTTCACAGCCAGAGATAGCAGCAATTTTCTGCAAGCAGTGGGAACAAACAGTTTTGGACACATTTCCTGTACCTGGCTCTATGAGACACCAAGTCATTTACATTCCATTCTTCTCTCTTTGTGGATATTTGGGTGTTTGAAAAACAACACATCATTAAGCATGTACAATTTGCACACAGAAATACTGTCTTTAATGACTGTATTAATGAGAAGAAGAAAAAAATGTTTCTGTATTTTGGAATGAACAGTTTAGGATGTGCAAATCTATCTGGAAAAAGGAATTAAAATTGCCACAAATACCCACTTGTGCATCCTCATTAGGGTGGTCAGTGAACAAGCCCAGGCCTGCAGTACCACTCTCTGAAATGGCCTTGTGGAACAAGCCCTTGGCCAGGGGAGACAAGACCTGTGAAAAAGCAAGAACAAGCATGACAAGCACTGTGTTCCACGCAGTGATTTTGGATTTCAGTGCCAGCAGTGGCCATTTGGAACATTTTGACAGCCCATGTGGTAAGAGTGCTCTTGTGCAGCCTCTGAGCACAGGCCAGCAGTGCAAAGTGCTTTGGCAGCGCTCGCAGGGAGGAGGAGTTCAGCTGCCTTTCCCCTCCCACTGCACTTGGCTTCCAGCGCTGCACGGCACCACACTGCAAGCCAGGTACAGACTGAGGGTGCCCAAGGCAGTCTGGCTCTGCTGCAGAAGGGCAAGAAAGAGCTGTTGGCCTCAGGAAACGGGGGTTTGTACCCCATGTACAATGAACCCTGGTTGGGCTGTGTGCTCTCTACCAAAGTGTGAGGGACTGGAGAAGGAGAACTTTGTCACAGCTCGTGTGCTCCAGGTTGAAATAAAGATTTTACACAATCACTGGGTCACAAACTGCAGGGCTGCTTCAGCTGTCAGCACTATTCACCTCGAGCACTTTGCACAAGCGGCTGTCAAAGCAAACCAAAAATGGGCAAGAGTCCACAACTCCTCTTAAAGGACATTTCCCTGAGATTAGACTTTTGAGGGTCTAATCTCAAACCCACCAGAATTTCATTCAGCAGATGAGGAATAATATTCTGTTCCTTAACTACAACATTTGAGTATGAAAAGGCACATTTTTATCAACCAGAATCTGTATTGTTTTGCTATGCTGTTGCCTTGTTGTTGTATCAAAGACCCAGGTGATGTGTCACTGTAACACCATCCCTTTTCTCTCGCTGACTTCTCTTGCAGATACTGAAAATGGATGGAGGGGATTTCTCCCCCTAAGTAATTCAAATTCCATATTACTGTGAACTCACAAGAGCAGAAACACTGATTCCTCCTGCAGATTCTCCAAAGATAGTGACAGATCTGGATCTCCCCCAAAATGTACGATATTTTCCTGAATCCACCGAAGAGCCGCTACTTGGTCTAAATAGCCCCAGTTACCTCGGGCATGCTCATCACCAGTGCTGCAGGGAGAGAGCAGATTTGTTTAAATGCTCAATACAAGCAGAAAGGCAGAGGAAAGGAAAATCTGTGGTGGGAGAAATCATCTGCTGTTCTCTACTCAGAACTTCTCTACACAACTGACAGATGAATGGCTCGGAAAGCCCTGAGATTGGAGCAGCAACCGCACAAGAACAGAGCTGGAAGCTGCCTGGGGACTGGAAATTGTCCCCAGCTCTTGCAGCTGCAGCTCAGAAATGTTTCTTTGCATAAGCAAATCTTCTGCACTTGTCTTTATAGAGGCTTTGCACACTTCATTTTGGAAACACTTAGGAAATACTGAGAACAAGCATCTTACCTGAAATATCCAGCAATACCTAGCCTGTACTGAATTGCTACAACCACCACGTTGTCAAAGGCTGCTAATGCTGAGCCATCATATGATGAAGCTGCTCCAACAACTAATGCGCCTCCATGGATCCAAACTAAAACTGGAAAGAGAAAAACAGGGATCAACCCAGCACAGGTATGAGCTCCCAGTGATAAAATTTAAATATAACCCAAGATCTAATATTTTTTTCTATTTCACTGCTGATTCTTTTAGATTACATTTCACAAATTGTAGAAATCCTTTGAGTCTCAGGCCTGCAGGTCTACAAAATGTCATTGATTTATAGCAGGTTAAATAGCAACACTGTGCCAGTGCCCTGTGACTTTGGACAGATCATTTAGGTTAAATCAAGCACTGCTTAGCTAAAATGCCAATACAATTTTACTTGTAAAATGGGATTTTGTGTCTCTCTTCAATCTCAGCTAATATTTGCTGGGGCAAAGCAGGTAAGTTGACCATCACTACAAAACTGCCCCTGCATGTCAGCTCATGGCACAGGTTGAGGGTTGCTGTCAGATAATTTTGCTCAAGGTGTTATGAGGTTTTGCTTACAGGCAGCTTCTCCTGTTTTCCTGTGGAAACGGGTGTGTACACATTTAGGTACAAGCAATCCTCAGACACTTGGAGAGGAACTTTCTCTTTTCTGTTGGTAACCATGTCTGAAACATACTGTCCTACTACTTTTTCCTGTAGACACCTGAATAAATGAAAAAGTAACAAGGAACAGAATTAACTATAACCTGGAGGCAATGAAGAGAAGCTTTTTAGGTGTTTCCACAACGAAGTGCCAACCAGAACTGATCTCTAGCACATTTCTAGATTGGTAGCACTGCAAGCATAATATTTTTCTGCTTTTAGTAGGTTTTCTTCCTTTGACCTGTCATTAATGAGATCTGTAAAAATAAAGCCACTGCAGTACACAGTGACGTGCAGATACAATTTTGCATGTTTTAAAATATCACAGAAATACATATGGCTATAAATTACTTCAA